>NC_090447.1:298650912-298960599 GCF_031143425.1 Pleurodeles waltl
CGAGGTGCAACTAACACCAAAACAGCGTTAACCAGTTTAAAAATGTCAAAATAAAAAAGTAATATTGTTAGAAATGGGGTCTTTGGTTGCCAGTCAGGGTTCACCCTGTCCAAGCAAGGACCCTCACTCTAGTCAGGGTAAAGGAGAATCATACTTGGTAGATTGGAACGAGCAGGTAGGCTTAACTTACAGACA
Source organism: Pleurodeles waltl (assembly GCF_031143425.1). NCBI lineage: Eukaryota > Metazoa > Chordata > Amphibia > Caudata > Salamandridae > Pleurodeles > Pleurodeles waltl. Next base: position 298,651,108 of record NC_090447.1, read on the forward strand.
ATGTGTAAAGTATTTCTACCAACACACACAGTAATACATTGAACCACTACAAAATGACACAACACAGGTTTAGCCCCCATGTTAACCTATGAGAGAGATAGGTCTTGCACAGCGAAAACCAAATTTGACAGTATTTTACTGTTAGGAAATATAAAATACATCAGTACATGTCCCACCTTTAACATACACTGCACCCTCCCATGGGGTTACTTAGGGCCTACCTTAGGGGTGCCATACATGTATAAAAAGGGAAGATTTAGGCCTGGCAAGTGGGTGCACTTGTCAAGTCGAACTGGTAGCTTAAAATTGCACACACAGACACTGCAGTGGCAGGTCTGAGCCATGTTTACAAGGCTACTCATGCGGGTGGCACAACAAGTGCTGCAGGCCCACTGGTTGCATTTGATTTACAGGCCCAGGGCACCTGTAGTGCACTTTACTAGGGACTTATTAGTAAATCAGATATGCCAATCATGGAAAAGCCCATTACACATATAATTTCACTTAGGGGCACTTGCATTTTAGCACTGGTCAGCAGTGGTAAAGTGCCCAGAGTAACAAAAATGGCAAAAACAGATTCCAGCACACAGAAACAACCTGGGAAGTGGAGGCAAAAAGTTAGGCAAAACCGCACTAATGATGCCAAGTCTAACAAATACTATCACAAAATATGCCGCTTTACGTTACATAAATTGACATTTTTTTGTTGCATAATTTTCTCAATCCTGCCACATAAAGTGGCTCTGCCGCATAATTCACACTTGCCCTGCCTATATCTGTCTATCCAGAGTAACAGGTTGCTCCATTCACTAAGATTTCTGTCCCTTTGCTGCTTATTGATACAGCTTTTAAACATCAAGAATACACAAATTACGATAAAGGCGTCTTCCTCCCCTGTATCTCCAAACTAACCACATGGCTGCCCAGAAACTGCTAAAAAAAATATTTACAATCAATACGCATTAGCTTCAATTGTCTCGGGACCGGCACATAAACGTGATTTAGAGTGCTGTGTTCACTCATTCATTCAAGCATAGTGTTTGCTTGAAACAAGGGCAATTATTTTCCAACCGTGAAAAATAATTGCCTTGAAATTACTATTTGCAATAAAAATGTGTTTGGAGCTATGACGAGGCCAAAGACTGCAGTTCTTTTAAACTATTATACTAGGTTTTAAGATCCGTGCAACTAAAAAAAAAACTATGTTTACAACACATATACATTAATTTAAAACATGTTCAACTGTTCAACTGTTATGTATATTCCTGACTTTCAATGGCACATTTATTCCCCGTCATTTCTTGTTGAAAGTGCTTCAGCTATTCCTCACTGCCGAAGAGATTTACCAACATGTACCACAAATCATTTAAACATTCCTATAGCAGCTTAAAGATTCCTTCGAGATAGAGGAGATGTATTTGACTGTAGTAATAATAATTTGCTAACGTGAATATTTCTGAACACCTTGATGAGTATTTCTGTGCGTAATTGCTGGCTTCCGTCCACCAAGAGTCTTTGTTTTGATGTCGTTTTTCAAGTTAGACATCCTGGTTTGTAAATTCTTGAGAATTGAAGAGTTGTGATTTTTGATGATGAATGTACGCTCACTGTAAATGAATAGAGCCACGGGAATTTGCGAATTAACCTGCGGCCACACTTCTACCCATGTAGTTACCACTCAAACACCACCTTCTCTCCACCTAATACCTGCATCCTTCAACCGCAGGCTGCATCATTAAAGGTATACATGACTATAGTGTACCAATAGTCAACAATATTAAAACAATAAACTTTCCATGCAAATGCTCTCTGTAAATGTGCTTGTCACCCTAATACAAGGAAAGTTGAGGTTTTCCCTATTGTGTGCCTCAAGCATATTTTCCAATGTGGGGACTGTGGGCATATTGTGTATATTGTTCGCTGATTCAAAAGGTGGCAAATCATTTTTGTCAGTTTTTGCTGCTTGCCTTGATAGTGGAACCAATTTTAGCTCAAAATTACATTTTCCACTAGGGTGAAACACAAAATAACTGATTTTACATAGAGGGCCTAATTACTACCTTGACGGAGGGGTTTCCTCCATCACAATTGTGACGGATATTCCGTCACCCGTATTATGATCTCCATTGAATATAATGGGATCATAATACGGCGGATGGGATATCCGTCATATTTGTGATGGATGAAACCCCTCCATCAAGTCGTAATAAGGCCCAGAGTTTGTTTCGTCTTCCTAACACGATATTGATAAATGTGTCCAACTGCGTTTAGATCGAGGTAACATATGTTATTTTATATTTTGCATTGCATAAATTATAAGGTTGCACAAAACATTGTCTATTTAATATAATTTAATAATGATCATGGATTTGTTAAAAGAATAAAAATGTAAAGTTATTTATAAGTGAATAATGTGCTATTTTCATTAGCAATATATTCACAATTCGCTTTTTCCATTTTCACATATTTCTATATAAGTTGCAGTGGTGAAATAAATATTTTGTGATTTGGACCAGAATATAATGAGGGCAAATGCAATCCATCTACCAGATTTCTGACTCGATCACCTACAATCTCTTTTTTTGGAGTTTACATTTGGTCATTCTGTGTATAATGAACTCAGTCCTGTTGTGCCTACAATATTTATTACTGCTCCAATGTACATCCCGGTTAAGGAGAAATCTCCCCACATATCTCCCCACATATCTCATTTATTTAACTGAGAGCCAAGTGTTCCTGGACGTCCGTAAAATGTGTCTGATTTTGGTCTAGTTAATAAAAAATTATTTATATGTGATGTTCTTTGGACATGACTTTCCACTTGCAGACACGTCCAGAGTACTGTGCAAGCTGGTAGAAGAGGAGAGGGCACGCAAAACAGTAGTAAGAAACCTAAGCAAGAGCAATCGTAAAAAAATACAATAAAAAAGGTATTTTCCCAGATTCGGAATGCAAATATGTCTTGATCAGTGATTGGTGGGCCCTTCAGGGGGCTGTTGATTTTCAAACTGTTGTAAACATGGCTTATTACTCCTAACTTTGGGTGTAACAAAGGAGATCTGATATTCAGTGTGTCCCACTCTCTGCTTTTATGTGTTAGACCCGTCTAGCGCCAAAATATAGGAGTTATAGTAATTTTTGGGATGCGTGAAACCTCCTTGCGTCAATGAGATGAAAGGTAGGTTTTCCCGTCCAAAAAGTGCCTCTAAGCCCCTACTGCCTTATTTATCCCCCTGTGTAAAAATGGTGCACGGAGGGAGCCTGCCTAAATAATGGCGCTAAGCCTGCTTAGCACTATATTTAATGCCTGGATCAGGGCAGGCATTAGGGGACCTGTGGACCCATTTCCATGGTCAAACACCATGGACATAGCCCACAGGTGCCCCCCCCCCCAAGCCCCAGGAACACCCCCACCCACACCAGATGATGGGGGGACCCTATCCCAGGTAAGTAGGGTAAGTAGAGATAAGTATTTTAAAAACATTTTTAAAGTGCTATTGGGGTCCCATGACCCTGGGTGCAATGACCATGCCCAGGGGACCCTTTTTCCCTGTGCTGGCCATTGGGGTGGTGGGCATGACTCCTGTCTTTTATAATACACGGGTCATGTGGTATGGTTGGTTTTGCAGCAGGAAATTACGTTAGGCTGCTTAAAGGCATTTTTTTTTGCCTCAAACCAGCCTAACATCATTTTTTGAGGCAAAACCCTTCTTCCCCTGTACCGCCACCCCCACTCCGCTAACGTCATTTTCCCAGACGCTAGCCCATCCTTTGCACCGGCTTGCGGGATTCCATAAATTTGGCAACCCGCTGGCGCTCTGGAATTAAGCAAGCCGGCGCTATACTTTTTGACGCAAAACTGTGTTTGTGCAGTTTTGCATCAAAAAGTATAAATATGGGCCTTGGTTAATATACATATATGGTTTATGCCATGCTGCTTTTATGTGCATTAGTTATTCACAAATGAATTTAGCCGTAGGCAGAGCGCAAAGGTTAAACTTGTCCAGCAAGATAGACTCACAGCAACTAGACCTAGAATGTAGGTTGTGAGATAGTAAGGAGTGTTGTGTGAAATGAATCAACACTCGTGCCCCCACCATGCAGTTTTCTCACCAATAATTACATTGCAAATGTTGCAGTGATATTATCAATGATATCATATAAGATGTCATGAGTGATGTAAAATGTGCGGTAATTAGCAGTGTATGGTGAGGGCGCGAGTTATAGTTACCTAAGATAACTACAAGTATAACTGCTGAATTTCTATAGTTTTATGTGTGTAAAATCTGAACCTAACTATAACGTCCCTGTAATCTTTGTTTTTTTAGTTAATTTTTAAGGATTTTTTAATTCCTTTACCAACTATAATGGCCCGGTAACCTTTGTGTGAGTGTGCAATTGGATGTGTGAGTGTGTGAATGGGTGTGTGAGTGGCTATTAAGATGTGTGAGTGATTGGGTAAGTGAGTGGTTTTGTTGGTCTGTGAGTGGGTGTGTGATTAGCTGTATAGGTGTGTAAATGGCTGTGTGAGTGGTTGTGTGTCTGTGAGTGTGTGTGTGAGTGGTTTTGTGGGTGTTTGAGTGGCTGTATGGGTGTGTGAGCAGGTGTGTGAGTGTTGGTGTGGGTGTGTATGTGGGGGTGTGAATGGGTATGTGAGTGACTGTGTGGGTCTGTGAGTGTGTGTGTGAGTAGTTTTGTGGGTGTGTGAGTGTGTGGGTATGTAAGTGGCTGTGGAGTGGCTGCAGGGGTGTGTAAGTGGGTGTGTGAGTGTGTGTGTGTGAGTAGGTGTGTGTGTCTGTGTGTTGGTGTATGTGTTTTTTAAATTAGAGTGTGGATCCACAAATCCTCCACAGATCATACAGAGGGGCAAGGATGAGAGCCATGGTGGATCTGCACATCCTTGCATATTAAAAACATTTTTGTACAAGTTACGCCGATGAGAGGTCCCTCACAGACCCCTCCGTCAGTCCAAAGGGGTCAGGCCGCAGCTATCCTGACCCTTTCTATTACTTTTAAGTTTTAATTCTCCCTGGGAATCAAGTCCTGATGCTTAAAATGGTGGCTGCCCTCAGGTTGTGGCCAGCCAATCACAGCATTGCTGTAAGTACATGGATCTGCGGTTCTACCGCACTGGATCTACAGTGGATCTGCTTCTCTACATATAAATACAACTTTTAACTTTATGAACTCCAAAACTACTGAACAGATTTACGTAAAATTACAAAAAGCACTCTTTCTGGACCAAGATCTAGCTTTCTGACAAATTTGGTGTAATTCCATTCCGTGGTTCAGGCTTTAGTTGTGTCTAAAATCCTTATGGGAAATTGTTTTGGGAAAATGCATTTTGAGATACCTTCCCTTTTTATTGGCCCTCACCTGATGGATCACCCCAAACGTTTCCAGACAGCAGCTGAAGTGACTGGCAAACAAGTTTTAATAATTTTGGTGCAAAATACATATCCATCTTGCTCTTTTAAGGCACCTCAGCCCTAACCAGGGTGTCATGTTAAACTGTTGAATCCAACCAGCAAATAATCATGATGTCCTCCAAAGTGAGTATGTATTATTATTTTCATCTTAAACAGTGCTCCGCTTCACTGTGGGGTTTGTATGTGTGTGTAAGTATGTATGTATTTATGTATCATCAAAACAATCCTTTGAAGGAAGCATGCGCAATCGGGGTCACCATTTTTCAAAATCTGCTTTATTCTTGATAGCAAACAAAAACCCAACGTTTTGACAATATTATTTTTCTTGTTCATGAGTGATCATTGAAGTAAAAAATGGACTTTTAACAACACTATTCATGTTTAAAGACATAGGTTCTCATTGCAAGTCTGGCGGTCTCCAGACCACCAGACTCCCGGTGGCAGTTTGAGTGCCTCACTCCTGGTGGTCCTACACCACATTACAACCTTGGCAGTCGGACAGACGGAGGACCACCACAACCGCCAGGAACATGGTTCCTGACAGGGTGGCAGCGGTCGGAGTCATGGTCAGCCACAGCACTGCTAAGTTCAGCGCTGCCGTGCTGATCACGAGTCCCCTTTCCGCCAGCCTCTTCATGCCCGGGTCCCCGCCATGAAAAGGCTGATAGAAAAGAAGTGCTGGGGGGCTCGGGGGGCCCTGCACTGCCCATGACAGATAGATAGATAGATAGATAGATAGATAGATAGATAGATAGATAGATAGATAGATAGATAGATAGATAGATATCCACTGGAAACAAAGGGGAAAGTGATATTATGATTTGGTTTAGTAATAATGTATACATTTACATTACAAAACCCTAGAAATTCACTGAAGTAATTAGTCATGAGTTTTCCAGTGAAACAGGCAGGGCCTAACATGAACCATAAAAGGATGAATTATTATTTGAGTGTCTTTGTATGTAGGTTCTCACTATTTGCAATACAATTCACATTTTAATTGAGTTAACACTGAATATGCAAGTTTATGCTTTTTGCATTAGAGTGTATAGACTGTATTCCCCTGCTGAATTGAATTGTCCTTCTGAATCATATTGTATTTCTTTAATGTAGCATGCATATGCTTTCAACTCAAATGTAAGCTTCTACTAAGATTTTTGCAAATCAATTGTTTGCATTGAAGAAATATGCCTGCTATTATTGTTGTGTCTGCTTATTAAGGTATGCGAAATTGGATTTGGCATTGGAATTGCTGAAGTGGTTTTCATCTTAATTCCATTTTATGCAAAAGGTACCCACTACAGCTTCTATATTCTTTGCTCTAACTCCCTGATTTGCAAATGTGAGTGGAAGATTGACTTTAAATTTCCAGCGATGATTAGCTGCCAACTCTAATCAAATTGTGAAGTAATTAGCAAATTAAAGCTTGATTAGTTCTTCGCTTGATTTACCTAAATTATAGTTTATGCTGTTTAAATGACTAGGGAGGAGAGATACTTGTGTTTTTCAAGTCTGTGGTAGCATCTCTAACACACACAAAGTGTTTTTTTCTTTTTATCATTTGTTTCTTAATCTACTTTGGAAAGACTTCTTTCAGTATGACCTGCTGGCGTGCACTTTCAGAAAAACCCGATGATACTCAGAGCCAGTGGTGTAAGGGAACTTGAGTTGGCCCCCCTGCAAAGGACATGGAGCCCCCCTTCTTATGCCCACCACCTACTACTTTTGCTGAGGGGGGGGCTGGAGCATCAGACTGTAGGGGCTTATGTTACAGCACTGTTCAGAGCCACCTACTGTCATTTTATGTCATTTCTGGCTGGCCCAACAATATTTTCCATCCACTAGCCGTTCTGTGATTTCTGTACAAATGTTGTCATCAGATATACTGGTGTTTACTGGCTTTCCTTAAATGTAGCCAATGAAATATATTTGAATAAACCCAAACTAACCGTTTCATAGTTCTCAACAGTCGATTTCATTGGCCAAAAGTGTCACAATACTCAAAGAATTGTGCAAAATAGCACCACCATACTCTCACAGTGATGCTAATAGTCATTCACATAGTCCATAAGAAACATTCACAAAGCCCCAACACACCCTCATGTAGCACTAACAAGACTTGCATCTCCTTCCTAAAGCACACTCATTTAATTATGTTTTAAATACCATTACCATGTCTATACCTCCAAGAGTCTTGATGATAATTTTAAATTGATTTCAATGAAAGAGTACAAGAGTATAAGCTACAAAGTATCATACCCATCTAAAGTATGCTATGATGCACACATTCACGCACACACTGCCTCAAGCAATGGGCTTTTTATATAACAATGCTCAATCTTTTTTAGGTAGTAACTCAATCTTAAATCTTCCCAACAGTACTACTGAAAAGGAGGTCGGATGTGAAAAGCACTATACACTACTAAATACCACAGAGTGACTATGAATTAGTAAATTATATTGAGCTAAAGTATATAAAACACAAAATGATCAAATAATAGCACCCAGAATTCAAAAGAGGTTAAAGATGCTAATGTTAATATTATGGATGCAGACAATGATATTCATCTGGTTGAACTAAAGACCAGAGTCTTCTGGCCAGAGTTCAGAAGAACACTCCCATATCATCTTGGCAGAATATTTATAGTTCAGGGGCAAAACAATGTGATCCCTGAAGATTATGGCATTTTGCTATACCAATATGGCTCTGACCAAAAAGACCTTAATTTATGTCTGTCAGACCTTCACAAAAGCACTGCTAATGGGTGTAAGTGGGTTTACTACTGTAAATTTCCTTGACACAACAGTATAGAAATCCAAGTAGTAATTACACTGGAACAGGAAGGAGGTGGGAAGTGTGTAGTTGGTGGTACAAAAGTGTCATCCCCAAACATAATTCAAAAGGAAGTGAAGAGGTCTGCTGGTGGGGAGACAGGCCTTCCCTGCAACTACCAGTACCACCCAAAGTCTCTGATCACCTCTGCCAGCTACCCGGCCATCTGCTGTACAATTGGCTTCACTGGTCAGCAGCATGTACATTAGCAGAGACAAAGGGAGCAGTAGACCTACCTATGTTTCTTTGTTTCCAATGGGTTTCATGCAAACAGGTTGCCAACATGATGACATGATGGAGGATCATTGTCCTTTTACTTCTTCAACCTTTGGAAATAAAAGGAGTAATTTTGCTGAGAGTCTTTTTTTCCACTGAAATAAATGCCTGTGTTTCCCATCGGCAAGCATTGACACAAATTAACTGCTGACAGTGGGATTCACAAGAGGAGTTTTGTCTTTCAAGGGTCAATTATATTTGAAATGTAGGACTGGCACATGGTGTCCTTGTTGATATGGATCTACGTGGAACAAAACCCACAAAATAATTGTATGACAGAATAACAAGAACAATAATATTATGACCCCAGAGTAGAGCCTTGTCAACAGAACAATAGCAGGTGTACATACTTTGCACATACATTACCAAAACTATTGAGTCCAAAATATTGTTGAACAGAATATAATCTAAAAGGTAAGTATATCTGAATATGCCTACCCATGTAACTGTCATTTATTTAAAAGAACAAAATGGAACTATGCAACAACCTTGTAAAAATCTTCTATAACAAGATCACCAATATCTACAGAAACTTCAAACCCCAGACTAATGCCACTGACTTCTTCAAGCAACACAATGACCCCACTATCACCACAGACATTCAGCTAACTGAAAGGAGGCATCTCACCCCGCAGGACACCGCCTCAATCATGAACGTTGTCCACTTAGGGGCCCCAACCGACCCATGCCCTCACCACATATTCAAGCTGGGCAAAGTCAAAATCAGCCACATACCCTGCACCTTGTTCAGCACCTCAATTGCCATGGCCACTTACCCCAAGAACTGGAAAAGCACAGAACTGAAAGCCCTACTAAAGAAACCACCAGCAGACCTCATTCAACTCAACAACCACTGACCTATCTCCCTGCTCAGGTTCCCAGGCAAAGTATTAGAAAAAGACAGCAACTAACATATCTCCTCACATCTGGAATGGAACCTCCTATTTGACTCCTCCACCCCTCCCAATCCAGGTTCTGTAGCAACCACAGCACTGAGACAGCCCTCATCGCAGCTACCGGTGATATTCAAGCCCTACTTAACTGAGGAGAGACTGCAACTCTGATCCTACTAGACTTCTTTACAGTCCTCGATGCAGTCTCCCACCACACACTCATCACAAGGCTGCAAACAGAGGCAACAAAGGAGCCACCTTCTGATGGATCACCTCTTTCCTCACCAGAACAGTGCAAAACGTCAGCCTTCCCCACTTCACCTCCAAACCCAGGAAATCATCTATGTAGTACCCCACCCACAGCCTAACCCTATTTAACACGTATATGAAACCTCTGGTCAGCATCACCAAAACCTACGGAATCAAGATCATGTCCTAGGCCGATGACACACAACTCTTCCTCTCCCTCTCTGAAGACACCAATAACACCAAGACCAACTTACACAACTGTGTGACAGTCATTGCGACCTAGATGAAGGACAACTGCCTGAAGCTCAACACAGACAAGACAGAGATACTGGTTTTCAGGAAAAACGCTCCCTATAGGACACATGCTGGTGGCCCTCAGAACTCAGACCTATTCCTACCCCCCTAATGACGCTAGGAACCTAACCATGATGACTTAGGACAACTCTGTCTCCTCCTCCTGCTTCCTCATCCTCTGCATGCTTTGTGAGTTATTCAAATGGCTAGCTCAAAGCTCCAGAAGCACCATCGCCCAGGCCCCCATCTCCAGTCCACTGGACTACAGCAGCGCTCTCTGCATAGGGATCACAGCTCACCTCCTCTGACGACTACAGATCATGCAGAATGCTGCAGCCAAACTCATCCTGGATCTCTCTAGATAAACCCACATCACCCCGACCTCAGGGAAAACCACTGGCTACCTGTGCAGAAAATATGCCATTTAAAGATCCTTACCCATGCATACAAGGCCCTACGCAACTCCGCACCCACCTACTTGTACCACTGCCTGAACTTCCATCAGCCTACCAGACACTGCCGCTCCATGTCCCTTTCACTAACCCTCACTCCCGCCATCTGATGTAGCAGATATGGAAGTCGCTCCTCCTCCTAACTAGCAGCCAAGACATGGAACAAGTTGCGCTTTCATCTACAGACCTCCACATCTCTTACAGAGTTCTAAAAGCCCCATGAAGACCTGGCTATTTGGCTAATCAACTGGGCCCAGCCAGTGCCTGGATACCCTTATGGGTGACAAGGAGCACTCTACAAATCTACTGATTTATTGATTGATTGATTGTGCTGGATAAAACAATTCTAAGTCACTCAGTTTCAGGTGTAACTAAAATTATTTTGACTGCTGCTCGAATACCCCCAGCAAAATCACTCTGACTGTATTGAGTGAGAGGCAGCTATTGCACAGCCACGAGGGACTGTCAATAGGCTTGATAGGGAGAACACATCTGATTTGAAGCCATCAATCAACAGCACAGAGCCGGCTTTAGTGTTGGTGGCACCGAATGCAACAGTGTTTGTTGGCAGCACCCCAATGACTTCCAGAGATTCCCTTGCTACCACCCTCCAATGCTGTCCCTCATTTCTTCTTAGATGATCTCTTACATGTATTTATTTTATAGTGATACTTACCCAATATAGATTGTCAGAGCACTGTTTATAGGAAACATATTATAGAGAGACAATGAATGATGCAAGTGTGTAAATCAATATGTATATTTCATATGTCATCCATATTGGTAGGCCTTATATGTTAAGGGTTATTGGTCTGGAGAAACGAAGGGGAAGATTTATTGACTTTTAACTCAGCAGAGTAACCAAAGATACTGCACTCTGTTGCGTGAAAGAGAGAGTGCAAAAGGCCCATATTTATACTTCTTTATACTTCTTTTGTGCTGCATTTGCGTAATTGTTTTACGCAAATTTGGCGCAAACCTAACTCCATATTTATATTTCAGCGTTAGACATGTCTAATGTCAAAATATAGGAGTTTGCACCATTTTTTTTGGATGCGTTAACCTACCTTGCATCAATGAGATGCAAGGTTGACGTTCCCATCCAGAAAATTTATCCCCCCATGCTAAAATGACGCACGGGTGGGAGGAGGAGCTAAATAATGGTGGTCAGACCAGGCGTTATGGGATCTGTGGACCCATTTCCATGATTAAACACCATGGAATGGGTCCACAGGTGCCCGCCCCAAGGCCCCAGGAACACCCCCACCAGAGGGACACGGGGGATGGGGTACCCCATCCCACGTAAGTCCAGATAAATATTTTTTTTCTATTTTATTTTTGCCATCGGAGGCCCTAACTTGGGTCCCTCTGCATAGCACAAGGTGCAGTGGCCAGGCCCAAGGGACACTTGTCCCTGTGCTGGCCATTGGAGTGGGGGCATGACTCCTGTCTTTCATAAGACAGGAGTTATGTTTTTGGTGGTGGAGAGCCAGGAAATGCTACTAATCTAGTTAGAGGCATTTTTTTTGCCTCTAACCAGAATAGCCTCATTCACTGACGCACACCCCTCTCCTTTCCTACCACCACCTGCATGCAAACCAAGTGCAATTCCACCCCATAAACTCAGGATTTGAAGCATAGCACTATGATTGGGGGTGCCAAAGGAATAAAATTGTATATCTACCCAAACAAACCCTTTATAGTAACCTTAGAATAGTGAAGGCTTGAGGGGGAAAAATAAACTTCAAAACCCCTGCCTTTCAATTGGCATGCAGTACTTTGATGTCAATTTATAACTCAATGTGTTATATTACGATTGTAAATTATGACCTCCAAGTAACAAAAAATGTAGTTGGCGAAATCAGTGACCCACAGGGCTGCCTACATATAACACTGATAAGTAATCTACATGTCACACATTGTGCTTTGCAACAGGAACATTAATTCTCAATGCTACTTTATCAGGAGTCAAAACAGTGACTAGAAATGTCACAGATCTTTCAGTTAAGTACTTTAACAATCAAAGTTATAATGCTGCTTCTATTATCCCCTGAAAAATGCAAGGCACATAAAGGTCCCTGTAGTCTCTCCTTCACTTGTCTCAGCCTGTCGCCCTTGGTGCCCACTGCAAAGGCACTGGTTGCACTGCCCTAAAGCCGGCACTGCAACAGGAGCCCAAACTCTATGTCATCAACAGAGATCTGGAAACCCTCACACAGGGCGTCTAGTTTCTCATCTGAAAGTTTCAAATAAACATTGAAAAGCACTAGGGGTGGGAGACTCAAATGGCACACTGTAGGAAAATAACCTCTTTTTACCATGGTTACCCCCACTTTTTGCCTGATATCAGTGTTTTTTGATTGTGTTCTCTGGGATCCTGCTAACTAGGACCCCAGTGACTTTGCTCTCTCCTTTTTAATTTGGTTGCTTGGACCACACACACCTCACATTTGGCATACTGGTACCCCATATAAGTCCCTAGTAAATGGTACCCAGGTACCCTGGGCATTGGGGTACAGGGCTCCCCACAGGCTTCAGTTTGTATTATGCCACACATGGGGACCTCATACAAAGTGTATGTGCAGGCCTGCCATTACAGCCTGTGTGAAAGGGTGCATGCACCCTTTTCATTACAGGTCACTGCACCAGGTCACTGTAAGTCACCCCTATGGTAGGCCTTCCTAGCCCAGAGGGCAGGGTGCAGGTACCTGTGTGTGGGGGCATCCCTGCATGAGCAGAGCTGTCCCCAGAAACTCCAGCTCCATTTTCATGGACTTTGTGGGTGCGGGGACACCATTTTACATGTGTACTAGACATAGGTCACTACTTATGTCCAGCTACATAATGGTAACTCCGAACCTAGGCATGTTTGGTATCAAACATGTCAGACTCATACCCCAATACTGTTTCCAGTATTGGAAGTATGATTTCATTCACTCTGTGGGCTCCTTAGAGGAACCCAACATTGCTCATGCCAGCTTTCTGGGGTTTTCCGGGCAGCCTGAGCTGCAGCCACCCCTCAGACAGGTTTCTGCCCACCTGCTGCTTCAACAGCTTAAGCCCAGGAAGGCAGAACAAAGGATTTCCTTTGAGAGAAGGGAGTGACACCCTTTCCCTTTGGAAATAGGTGTTACATGGCTTGGAAGGGGTAACCTCCACAAGCCACTGGTATGCTTTGAAGGGCACATTTGGTGCCCTCCTTCCATAAACCAGTCTGCACCAGTTCAGGGACCTCCAGTCCCTTCTCTGGCATGAAACTCTACAATGGAAAGGGGAATGACCACTCCCCTGTCCATCACCACCCCAGGAGTGAAGCCCAGGGCTCCTCCAGAGGGTCCATTGATTCTGCCATCTGAAAACTAAGGTGGGTAGAGGCCTCTGGAAGCATCTGAGTAGCCAGGTCAGGCAGGTGATGTCAGAGCAGCCCCCTCCTGATAGGTGACCAATCCCCCTTCCAGGGCTATTTAGGGTCTCCCTCTTGGTTGGTCCTCAGATTTGGATTGCAAGATTCCAGCAGGACTTCTCTGCAACCTCTACTTCGACTTCTGGCCACTGGAACTGTGACTGGACCTTCCAGGAACCAACAATCTTCATCCACGATGAAGACTCTGCTTGCAACATTGTTTCCATTGCTCCTTCTGGCTTCTGCAACATTTCCCCACTGTGCATCCTCTGAGGCTGGCAAGTCTGCATGAGAAGGAATCTCCCTTGGAGTGAAGAAGTCACTCCCCTGCATCCGCAGGCACCAACTGCAAAGACGACCTGCTCATGGATCTCCTCTCCTCCTGAGCTGTGTGGATCCTGGGTCATTGGTGGTGGTCTGGAGTAGTCCCCTTGGTCCTCTCTGCTAGCTGTTCAACTTTGGTGAAGGTAAGCCCTTGCCTTCCGATGCAGGGCAGTACCCCTGTGCACTGTGTCTCTTACAGCTGCCAAGACTTGTTGGCATCTCCTCCAAGGGATCTTCAGGTTCCATTTATCCCAAGCCCCCAGCACTCTTCCCTGCAATGCACAGCCCTCTGTGTACTTCTCCTGCTGCATGGGACCTTTCTTCAATTGTGCTGCGTGGGCTCCTATGCGACTCCTGGGTCTTCTTCCAGTGGATCTCCTGTGGGGGCTGTCTTTTCTTCTGTGGACTCTCTGCCTTGCTGAGGGTTCCCTGAGACTCCCGTCATGGGTTGAGTCCTCCTGGACCCTGAAAGTCCCCAGAAGCTCCACTTTTCCTCTTCGCCGGCTCTTGACTTTGCCAAGGCTTGTTGGTAGTGTTTCCATGCTACAGACAGACAGACTGCAATCTTCCATCCGGCGTAGGACTTCAACTGCATCCTCCAGGAACTCTTCTGCGGCTCCAGGGCTGCATTGCTGACCATCTTTGTCCTACCGTCGACCAACTTCTTTAACCACAGATAAGTGGGTAGTGGCTCCTGCCACCACTGGACACTCCTGCTACTTCTGGGCTTGGTCCCCTTCTTTTTCAGGTCTTCCTCTTCAGGAATCCACCACTGGTTTCTTGCAGTCTTGTCTGAGTGTTGCATTATCTTCTTTTTAGTCCTTTTACGTGGTTTGGGGAAAATCCAGTAACTTACTCCTTTCCTCCTGGTCACTGGGGTAATTACCTTTGGGGTTTCCTAGTTCCTTCAGCTCCCCTGTACAGATTCCACTTACCTAGGTAGGGGACCTGAATTTCCATTCCATTTTTGTAGTATATGTATTGGGCTCCCCCTATGGTCTATTACTTTTGCACTGTTTTGTATGCCTGTTGCTGATAACTAGTGTACATATCTAGTGTGTTACCTCCTATTGTAGGGTTGCCTCTCTAGTACTTGTTGGTAATTGTGTCACTAAAATAAAGTACCTCTATTTTTCTAACACTGAGTGTTTTCTTTCATGTGTGTAAGTGCTGTGTGACTACAGTGGTATTGCATGAGCTTTGCATGTCTCCTAGATAAGTCTTGGCTGCTCATCCGCAGCTACCTCTAGAGAGCCTGGCTTCTAGACACTGCCTACACTTCACTAATAGGGAAACTCTGGACCTGGTATAAGGTGTAAGTATCATAGGTACTGTAAGGAAGTGCCTCCTTGGCATGGTTACCCCCTGACTTTTTGCCTTTGCTGATGCTATGTTTTGAATTGAAAGTGTGCTGAGGCCTGCTAACCAGGCCCCAGCACCAGTGTTCTTTCCCTAACCTGTACTTTTGATTCCACAATTGGCACACCCTGGCATCCAGGTAAGTCCCTTGTAACTGGTACCCCTGGTACCAAGGGCCCTGATGCCAGGGAAGGTCTCTAAGGGCTGCAGCATATCTTATGCCACCCTGGGGACCCCTCACTCAGCACAGACACACTGCTTGCCAGCTTGTGTGTGCTGGTGAGAACAAAACGAGTAAGTCGACATGGCACTCCCCTCAGGGTGCCATGCCAACCTCACACTGCCTATGCAGTATAGATAAGTCACCCCTCTAGTAGGCCTTACAGCCCTAAGGCAGGGTGCACTATACCATAGGTGAGGGCACCAGTGCATGAGCACTGTGCCCCTACAGTGTCTAAACCAAACCTTAGACATTGTAAGTGCAGGGTAGCCATAAGAGTATATGGTCTGGGAGTCTGTCAAACACGGACTCCACAGCACCATAATGGCTACACTGAAAACTGGGAAGTTTGGTATCAAATGATGCCAGTGTACATTTTATTGTAAAATACACCCCAGAGGGCACCTTAGAGGTGCCCCCTGAAACCTAATCCAACTACCTGTGTAGGCTGACTGGTTCTAGCAGCCTGCCACACTCGAGACATGTTGCTGGCCACATGGGGAGAGTGCCTTTGTCACTCTGTGGCCTGTAACAAAGCCTGCACTGGGTGGAGATGCTATCACCTCCCCCAGGCAGGAGCTGTAACACCTGGCGGTGAGCCTCAAAGGCTTACCCCCTTTGTTCCAGCACCGCAGGGCAATCCAGCTAGTGGAGTTGCCCGCCCCCTCCGGCCACGGCCCCACTTTTGGTGGCAAGGCCGGGGGAGATAATTAGAATAACAAGGAGGAGTCACTGGCCAGTCAGGACAGCCCCTAAGGTGTCCTGAGCTGAGGTGACTCTAACTTTTAGAAATCCTCCATCTTGCAGATGGAGGATTCCCCCAATAGGGATAGGAATGTGACCCCCTCCCCTTGGGAGGAGGCACAAAGAGGGTGTACCCACCCTCACTGCTAGTAGCCATTGGCTACTAACCCCCCAGACCTAAACACGCCCTTAAATTTAGTATTCAAGGGCTTCCCTGAACCTAAGCATTTAGATTCCTGCAACTTACCGAAGAAGAAGACTGCTGAGCTGAAAACCCCTGCAGAAGAAGAAAGAAGACACCAACTGCTTTGGCCCCAGTCCTACCGGCCTGTCTCCTGCCTTCTAAAGAAACCTGCTCCAGCGACGCTTTCTCAAGGACCAGCGACCTCTGAATCCTCAGAGGACTGCCCTGCTTCAAGAGGAACAAGAAACTCCTGAGGACAGCGGACCTGCTCCAAAAAGACTGCAACTTTGTTACAGAGGAGCAGATTTAAAGACCCCTGCAATCCCCGCAAGAAGCGTGAGACTTGCAACACTGCACCCGGCGACCCCGACTCGACTGGTGGAGAAACAACACCTCAGGGAGGACCCTCCGGCGACTCCGAGACTGTGAGTAACCAAAGTTGTCCCCCCTGAGCCCCCACAGCGACGCCTGCAGAGGGAATCCCGAGGCTCCCCCTGGCCGCGACTGCCTGACTCTAAAATCCCGACGGCTGGAAAATACCCTGCACCCGCAGCCCCCAGCACCTGAAGGATCGGAACTTCAGTGCAGGAGTGACCCCCAGGAGGCCCTCTCCCTTGCCCAGGTGGTGGCTACCCCGAGGAGCCCCCCCCTTGCCTGCCTGCACCGCTGAAGAGACCCCTTGGTCTCCCATTGATTTACATTGCGAACCCGACGCTTGTTTGCACACTGCACCCGGCCGCCCCCGCGCTGCTGAGGGTGTACTTTCTGTGTGGACTTGTGTCCCCCCTGGTGCCCTACAAAACCCCCCTGGTCTGCCCTCCGAAGACGCGGATACTTACCTGCTGGCAGACTGGAACCGGGGCACCCCCTTCTCTCCATTGAAGCCTATGCGTTTTGGGCACAACTTTGAACTCTGCACCTGACCGGCCCTGAGCTGCTGGTGTGGTGACTTTGGGGTTGCTCTGAACCCCCAACGGTGGGCTACCTTGGACCCCAATCTTAACCTCGTAGGTGGTTTACTTACCTGCAAAAACTAACATTACTTTACCTCCCCCAGGAACTGTGAAAATTGCACTGTGTCCACTTTTAAAACAGCTTATTGTGTTTTATGAAAAAAGTATATATGCTACTGTGATTATTCAAAGTTCCTAAAGTACTTACCTGCAATACCTTTCAAATGAGATATTACATGTAGAATTTGAACCTGTGGTTCTTAAAATAAACTAAGAAAATATATTTTTCTATAACAAAACCTATTGGCCTGGATTTGTCTCTGAGTGTGTGTTCCTCATTTATTGCCTGTGTGTATGTACAACAAATGCTTAACACTACTCCTTTGATAAGCCTACTGCTCGACCACACTACCACAAAATAGAGCATTAGTATTATCTCTTTTTGCCACTATCTTACCTCTAAGGGGAACCCTTGGACTCTGTGCATACTATTCCTTACTTTGAATTAGTGCATACAGAGCCAACTTCCTACAGGTACCCACTGCACACCAGGCCAGCTTCCTACACACACCACGTTATGATACAACCACTGAAACTGGTGTGCCACTGGTAATCACCTGGAGGGCCCTATCTGAAAAAAAGGACTTAGTCTAATTCAGGGATTGGGGTGAGACCCAAGCAACTTGCTGTGAACAATTAAAGAGTGTTGAACTGAAAAGGCAGTTGTCCTTTCACCAGTGATCTCAAGGAGACGCCTGAAAATCCATCTAGGCTAACTCAGTACTGAAATGGGGTCTGATACCCCTCTGTATTTTTCCTAGCAGTTTTTTTTTTTCAGAAGTTGGTTAGCATATGACCGATACAGGTATGTGAACTAACTAGAAAAATTAATAAGTAAGTAAAATAAATAAACATTAAAATGCGTTCACATAATGCTGGTTGCACTGAACCTATTATACTTTATTAGATGTAAGTTTTTTGAGTGGTGAGTTTTACTCCACTGAAAATATAGTAAAAAAGCTAAAATTGGCAGAAAATGCATACTCAGAGACTTCACAAAGTACATGAAACATGAAGCTGGAACATGGACAGGTGTTGGTGCATTTGATCTTCCTAGCCAATGACAAAACATGAATACCTAGTAACTTACTTGTCAGGATTCTCGTCAAACAGTGCCTGCCTACATCTTAAGAACGGGGACCTATGAAAGATGGTTATTAACATTTAACAGGCAGCTGATTCTAGTACAATCAATGTCTTTTCAACAATTGATGGTGTACCGTGCTACCAACAACTTTTTTGAAGACAAGTAAGTTCTAAAGTTGATCCAGGTGGTAGAAAGATATGAAATTCTATTTTTCTCAGATCCCTCGGCCCAGGTGCAGGTCAATGGGACCATGTCATCACTTTTTGAAGTCAGAAGGGGAACGAGACAGGGCTTTCCACTGTCACCCCTCCTTTTTGCTCTAGTTATAGAGCCCCTGGCCCAGATGTTCTGGACAGACCCGGAGTATTGTGGCTGGAAATGGGGACACGCCAGGGAAGATAGAATAGCCCTATACGCGGATGATGTGCTACTCTACATGGGCACACCAAGCATATCGGGCCCACACAGCCTCCAACTCCTTAAAAGCTACGCAAGGGCATCAGGCCTGAAAATGAACCCCACCAAGTCAGTGCTGGTTCCCTTGACAAACACCCGTGACTGTTTCGACTGGCAGGACATGATACCCCTCCGCAGACTGAGTTTTAAATATCTTGGCGTCTGGGTGACCCTCCTACCAGAACTGACCTGGGCAAAGAATGTGGATTTGATACTGACACGGGTTATGGCAGACCTGCAAAGATGGCAGACACTGCCGTTGAATATAATGGGCCGTGTCGCCCTGTATAAGATGATGATTCTACCCAGATTACTGTATGCTTTCCAGAATTTCTCTTTACCAATCCCTCGTTCGTGGTTTCGGACCTTGGAAGCAGCCACAGCACAATTCCTCTGGGGAGGAGCCAGACATCGAGTGGCAGCAAAGTACTGTAGGAGAGGAATATATGAGGGAGGCCTGGGGGCATCCGATCCATACCTATACTCTCTGGCAACACAGTTACTGGTAATTCATGACTGGTTTAATGGAGGGTGGTCAGATCCGGCATACCAGGTGGAATTAGGTATTCTGGGTTTCCCACATATCCTTGACACGCTGTATGGCACACCTCTCCCCCATTGCATGGGCGGGATTACTAAAGCAGTTTTTCTGGCATGGCGAGCCGCGTTACGATACACCCACTGGAACGCTGTAGTTACTCTGCAGACTCCGTTGTGGAGGGGGAAATGGATGAGTGCTACAGCTGCGCTGGAGGGATTTGTGGAATGGGACTTATTGGGGATTTCTATGGTAGGTGATGTGTGGAAAGGAGAAGCACAAAAGTCCTCCCAGGAACTCCAGACAGAATTCCAGTTATCCCAAACACAGTTCTTCAGATACCTCCAACTTAGACATGCCATAAAAACACATCTCTGGAAGAACCCACTGCCGGAATCCAGCCCCCTTGAAGCTAAACTACTAATGGGGAACCTGGGAGGGAAAGAGGTTTCACAGATTTACAAAATGCTAGTTAACAACACACCAGAGGGAACGGATCTGACAAGGACGGGCTGGGAGATGTGGGTAGGCGCCCTAGATGACTCGGAATGGTCAAAGGCACTAGAGGCCCCCAGGACCCTAGCCATATCAGAGAAACTATGCACTGTACAGTTTTACTACTTACACAAAGCATACCTAACACCTGTCAGACTCCACCGAGCTGGACTGTGGCCAAATAGCCATTGTCCTCATTGTAGCAGGGACCACGCAGATTTCTTCCATATGGTCTGGTCATGTCCAACCTTGCAGATCTACTGGGGAAGGGTACTGAACGACCTAAACAAGACATTGGGGACTGGGCTGCAGCTCTCTGCCAGCATGGTGCTACTATGAGTCATGGAGGGGGTAGTGAGATCACGGAATAAGCGTGCTTTCATTGGAACTGCCCTGCTAGTGGCCAAACGAGATGTTGCCGCGGCTTGGACCTCATCCTCAGGCCCGTCCCTACAAAAATGGAGAACAGGAATGGACTGGTGTGCAAATCAAGAGAGACGAGTATACGAATCGAGAGGATGTTCCGGAAATATGAAAAGATATGGGGTCCATGGCTTGGAGCGTTGTCATAGGCCAGATTGAAACAATCTCTTCTCCACTGTGCCTGGTTGAAGCAACACATACACTTCCCGAGAAGCTACGTATACAAATGTCACTAATGCATAAAATTGAACTGCCTCGTTCTGTCTGTTCTAAGGGGCATATTTATACTCCGTTTGCGCCGGATTTGCGTCGTTTTTTTAAACGCAAATTCGACGCAAAACTAACTCCATATTTATACTCTGGCGTTAGACGCGTCTAGCGCCAAAGTCCATGGAGTTTGCGTCACTTTTTAGCGTGGACACCTACTTTGCGTTAATGATATGCAAGGTATTCGTTCCCGTCTAAAAAATTGACTCCGAGGCATGTGCGCCGTATTTACACTCCCGGGCAAAAATCACGCCCGGGAGTGGGCGGGTCAAAATAAATGACGTCCAGCCGCTTTTGCGTCGTTTTTTAGCGCCTGATCAGGGCAGGCGTTAAGGGACCTGTGGGCTCGGAAGGAGCCCAGAGGTGCCCTCCCATGCCCCCAGGGACCCCCCATGTCACCCTTGCCCACCCCAGGAGGACGCCTAAGGATGGAGGGACCCATCCCAGGGAACATAAGGTAAGTTCAGGTAAGTAATTTTTTTTTGTTTTTTTGTGGCATAGGGGGGCCTGATTTGTGCCCCCCTACATGCCACTATGCCCAATGACCATGCCCAGGGGACAGAAGTCCCCTGGGCATGGCCATTGGGCAAGGGGGCATGACTCCTGTCTTTGCTAAGACAGGAGTCATTTCAATGGGGGTTGGGAGTCGAAAAAAATGGCGCAAATCGGGTTGAGGCGATAATTTTTCCTCAGCCTGACTTGCCCCATTTTTTGGTGCCCAAGCTCCATATTCCCCTACGCCGGCGTTGCCTGGTGTACGTCATTTTTTTTCACGCACACCAGGCAGCGCCGCCGGCTAACGCCGGCTAACGTCATTGAATAAATACGGCGCCCGCATGGCGCTTCAGAATGGCGTTAGCCGGCGTTAGATTTTTTGACGCACAACTGCGTTGGCGCAGTTGTGCGTCGAAAAGTATAAATATGGCCCTAAATGTTTGAAAATATATATTTTGGAAAACAATAAGAATGTGTTTCTAAAAAAAAATATATATATTTTTCAGTGACTAAGTAAGGACAACTACATTTTAGAAACTTACAAATACTTAAAATAGTAATTGCCTAAAATAAGGGTGTATTTCACTTTATAATGATGTGCATTATGGCATATTGCCTGGCGTATTTATTGTTTTTCTATGCAATACCTTATTTAATGATGACTGAAATTATTTGTAAGAGAGCTTGAACTGTCTCTGTGTCCCTTAAAAATCTGAGCAGTCATCTGAACAGCCTGTTACATTTGTCCTCATCTGACCTGACCCATATGAACAATAATGGTTCATGAAAAAGATGAATAGTTTTGCCCTTAAAGAGAAAAGCTATCCACTGGATTTGGCAATTTGGGTTAACCTTTAGTTGGGCTAGCGTCATTCAACTGATAGCTGACGCAAGTTTGGAAGACTACCCTTCCTCTGTAGGATTGAATTCCCTTTATTTGCAGTTTGCACTGCAATTATGTTTTTATTGCCTCAACATGGTGTTTATTAAATCATGTGTGTTAGAAATGGGGTATTTGGTTGGCAGTCAGGATACCCCCTGTCCAAGCAAGGACCCTCACTCTAGTCAGGGTAAAAGATAATCACCCTCAGCTAGCCGCTTCTTGCACCCTTGGTAGCTTGGCACAGGAGTAGGCTTAACTTCAGAGTGCCAAATTGTACTGTGACCACCCTCTGGTTGCATAGCACTGAGCAGTCTGGTTTAACTTAGAAGGCAATGTGTAAAACATTTGTGTAATAAATCATGCAATAACACAGTATAAACACCACAAAAATACACTACACAGGTTTAGAAAAATATAGAATATTTATCTGAGTAGAATAAGGTCAAACAAATCAAGATTTGATAAGTACAAGTTTAAATATCACTTTTGAAATGATCAATAAGTCTTAAGTTCTTAAAAGCAATAAGTGTCTCTTGCAAGCAAAAAGTACCTGGCTTGCATTTAAATTATCAGCAAGGGACCGCAGAGGAGGAGATGTGTGGAAAACGGGGAGGTGCGCGTTGGTTTCTCCGGGCGCACACAGACGATTCGTCAATGTTTTTCCACACAGCAAGTGCTTTGTGTCAATTTCCGGCACACAGGCTTGGATCCTCTTTGGGTTGTGGGGTATTTGGACGCCCTGGGGACAATGCAGAGAAATCCTGGGTGTGCAGGGTGAAGTCACAGGAGCATCGATCCGCTGGGTGATGCGGGGACATTTCTGGTGCACGCCAGGTGCTGTGTTGATTCCTCTCGCAGGAAGTCAGGCTGCGTCATTCCGGCTCAGCTATGTGTCGATCCACTGGGCCGTGTGTCGAAGTTCCAGTCGCAACACTGGGGCGCCGGGCTATATCGTTCCGGTTCAGCGTTTCAGTGATTTTCTCACCGCAGAGCAGGCTGTGCATGGTTTCTGGCATGCTCTGCATCACTTTTTGCTGCACAAGGAGTAATTTGCAGAGATGAAGTCTTTTTGGCCCTGAGACTTCAGAAAACAGGAGGCAAGCTCAATCCAAGCCTTTGGAGAGCACCTCTCAGCAGAGGACAGGGGGCATCCAAGGCAGCAGGGCAACAGCAAGGCAGCAGTCCTTTTCAGCAAAGCAGTCAAGTGAGTCCTTTGGCACAGCCAAGCAGCTTCTCTTAGTATGTTGCAGGTTCTGGTTCAGAGTTCCTTTCCCAGTAGGTATCTTGTCAAGAAGTGTCTGAGTTGGTAGGGTCAGAGGCCCTGTTTAAATATCCAAATGTGCCTTTGAATTGGGGAGACTTCAAAGAGTGGCTTAGAAGTGCACAAGGTCCCCTTTCAGTTCCATCCTGTCTGCCTGGGTCCCAGTAGAGGGTTTGGAAGTCCATTGTGTGAGGGCAGGTCACTGTCCTTTGACATGTAAGTGTCAGGCCCTCCACCCTCCCAGCCAAGGAAGACCTATTCAGTGTGCAGATGTGTGCAGATGTGACTAAGCATCCTGTGTTTGGGATTGTCTGAGTGAAATGCACAAGGGAGCTGTCAACTAACCCGGCCAGCCGTGGATTGTAAGGCACAGATGGATTTTAGTGCAGAGAAATGCTCACTTTCTAAAAGTGGCATTTCTAAAACAGTAATATTAAATCCAACTTCACTAGTCAGCAGGAATTTGTATTACCATTCTGGTCATACTAAATATGACCTTGTTACTCCTTTCAGATCAGAATCTACCACTCAAACAGTATATGAGGGTAGCCCTAGTGTTAGCCTATGAAAGGAGCAGGCCTCACAGCAGTGTAAAACGAATTAGGAGTTTTACACTTCCAGGACATATAAACTACACAGGTACATGTCCTGCCTTTTCCCCACATAGCACCCTGCCCTATTGGTTACCTAGGGCCTACCTTAGGGGTGACTTATATGTAGAAAAAGGGGAGTTTAAAGCTTGGCAAGTACTTTTAACTGCCAAGTCGAATTGGCAGTGAAACTGCACACACAGGCCTTTCAATGGCAGGCCTGAAACATGGTTAGGGGGCTACTTATGTGGGTTCCACAATCAGTGCTGCAGGCCCACTAGTAGCATTTAATCTACAGGCCCTGGGCACATGTAGTGCACTTTTACTAGGGACTTATATGTAAATTAAATAAGCCAATTGGGTATGAGCCAATGTCACCATGTTTTAAGGGAGAGGGCATATGCACTTTAGCACTGGTTAGAATTGGTAAAGTGCTTGGAGTCCTAAAACCAGCAAAAACAGAGGCTAACAGTTGTCAGGTCTAACAATATGTATTTGGTATGTGAACTTGTGCTCATATCTCTCCCCTATCTGTCCCTCTGATACACTTTGTGTGCAAACAGACATTAAAGTAGAATATGTTCATTTTCTTTCACTTTAAAAAAAACCTGATCAGTGTTGAATAATAAGACATATTCATTTTGATGAAAGATAATTCATTATTTGATATTTTAAGAATTTAGCATCTTTAAGATTGTTTCCCACATTTTTGCCCTCTCTGTTTTGTTGGATTTAGAACTCTGTACACTTTACCTCTCGAAATGAGTAGTAAGGTGTTTGTGAGCTTCCTTTAAACATTTTGAAATTGACTCAACCCCAAGTGGCATTTTTAACTTTCCTTTAAAGATAAATGGCACTTATGGACTGAGGCACTGATTGTGCCATCTGCATCAGTGACAAAGAATCATGTCTTCAGGCCTGACTGCAGCTGCCTAAAACCTGCTGTACAAACCTGTCAAAATACACCTTTTTGACAGGCAGGAACCCCTGCAATTACATATTAACAATTGAATCTAAATATACCTAGTTGTCCATAACGTAGTGTGCCTGATATTCAAAAGTGGAACATGAGAAATTCAAATAGGCATACTCCTCCAATGACTTGGCCCAAGAAGTTAATTTCACTTGCGGGGCTGTAGCTAAATCCTGGAAAATGTCAAAGTATATATTATAAACTTGAATCTTTAACTTTTGTAATGACCTGCTACAAAAGCCACCCAAAGACTAATTTCCATATGTATTAAAAGTCAAATTCACTGATGAAGTTAGATGTTTAATAGCTATTTAGAAAAGGTAACTTCTGATGGATACAACTACCTGTGGATTCCTCAACTAATGAATACTCCCATGGGGCCAGCATTCAACGGAAATCTTCTTCCTAGCTTCTGCACGTCGACGAGGACGTCACTCTAGCCCACGCGACGCCGTCTGACGTCATACAGGCAATAAGAGGTCCTCGCCGACGTGCCGACTTCAGTTCCCTTTTTTCCGTGCATTCGAAACGGTTATCTTCGAGGGAGCTACTGTTACTTTAGTAGTTACAGTGTATTTTCTGCTGCGTAGTTCTTCTCTGCGGTAATAATGTCTCAGAGAAAGTCGGGTTTCAAGCCCTGTCGAGAGTGTGGGGGCAAGATGTCCGTTACAGATCCTCACTCCGACTGTCTATGGTGTTTGAGCTCCGACCACAACGTCGCGACTTGCGATTCATGTCAGCACATGAATCCGAAGGCCCTCAAAGAACGTGAGGCTAAACTATTCATGGCGAAGAGAAAGGAAAAACATCACAAAAAGTCTTCTTCGCCAAGGTCTCATCGGCGTCATCGAGACTCCCGGCGCCGTAGAGATTCACGGTGTCATTCCAGCAAGGAGACTCGTTCGAGGTTGCCTTCGGCTCGGTGTCGGAGAACTTGGGAGGTCAGTCCCACGGTCACGCCGCATCCATCGACGCCGTTGCCCTCTCCGGCGTCACTGACTTCGCCTGGACAGGCGTCTGTGATTGAGGTGATGCAGCCTCTGGTGTTGTCTCCGGCGTCACAGACGTCGAGGCCGGCGTCGGGGTCGCCTTCGATCCAGGCACCCCAGTATCCGGCTTTTCCCACCCTGGAGCCGATAGTACCGCATTTCTTAATGCGATGTATACCATCTTTCAACAGATGGCTCCCGGGGGTGCTCCGGCTGGTCCTTCGGGGCCTTTGGCCTTTTCATTGGGTGATCCTGCGCCTCTACGGCCGGCACCCTTTATGCCCTTTCTCCCTTTTGGGAATGTGGCCTCGGCGCCGGTGTCGGTGCCGGTGGCCGCTCTGGTGGCTTCAGAGGGATTGGCCCCGGAGGTTTCCATCCCGTCGACGTCAGGATTTCGTCCTGTGACTCCGGTGGGTCCATCGGCTCCAAGATCTCTTCGTCCTGCTCCATCAACGGCGCCGAAGCTGCCTGTGGCGCCGGACGAGGCGTCGGATACTTCTGGAGATCGGCACCGATCTTCCACTTCGGCGGAGGCCATGTCGACTCCGCGTATCGAGCAGAGACTACATTCGAGGAGGCGTGCTCTCCGTCTTTTGGAAGAGCAGGAGTACCAACGAGTCCTGGAGGAAGTAGAGGTTGAGGACTCTGGTGATGGACTGCATGGTCTGGATACGGCCAGTGGGCTGGATACTTCCCCTGAGTGGGACCTTTCATCTCCAGGGGAGTATACGGAGGAGGCTGCTACCTTTCACGCTGTGGTAAGGAAGGCAGCTAACTTTCTGGATCTGCCTTTGCCGGTGGCAGAGGTGAAGCAGAATTTATTGACGGAGGTATTGCATCCGGCCTCTGCTGCAGCGGAGCCTCTCTTGCCGTTTAATGAGGCTTTGCTTGATCCGGTGTTAGAGGTGTGGAAGAAGCCAGTATCTTCCTCGGCGGTTTATAGGGCTGTGGCCAGGAGATATTGAGCTGCACCATCTGACCCTGGCTTTCTTTCTAGACACCCTACGCCGGAGAGCTTGGTGGTGCAAGCCTCCTGTTCATAGAAGTCAGCGCCTGGATCTTTCCCGACGGTACCTGGAGACAGGGACTCCAAAAAGCTGGATGCACAATCCAAGAAAATATTTTCATCTTGCAGTTTGGCATTGAAGGCCACCAACGCAACTTGCATTCTGGGGAGATACATCCATGCTCTTATGGACGATATTTCATCTTCATTTACGGAGCTTCCCCAGGGACTCTTGGATGTTGTCTCGGACGCCCAGGCTGCCGCAACCCAGATTATCCAGTCTGGGCTGGACACGACCGACTCGGTGGCTAGGGCGATGGGCACAGCTATGGTGGCAAGGAGACAGGCCTGGCTCCGTAATTCAGGGTTTTCTGCGGACGTGCAGTCGACCCTATTGGACCTCCCGTTTGATGGGGACAAACTGTTTGGAGCCAAGGCAGATTCGGCCTTGGAGCGATTTAAAGAGAGCAGGGCCACAGCCAAATCGTTAGGGCTGCAAGCTCCTTCTTTCTCTGCCTCTTCCAGGTTTTTCAGGAGGTTTCGTGGATTTGGGCGTGGCTCTTCCTCCTCTTCCTTTCGGGGGAGATTCCAGCAACCCGCCTCTTCCCACCCCTATAGATCATTTAGAGGGAGAGGTAGGGCCCGCACCAGAGGAGCCTCTCAACAGCACTCTGCCTCTTCCTCGTCCTCTGGAGGGGTGCAGCACGGAAAGCAGCCTTAGGCTTCCACCATTTCCCACTCACTCCTCTCCTGTAGGGGGAAGGTTACGGCATTTTCTCCACAAGTGGGAGACTATTACAGTGGACACTTGGGTTATCAGTATTGTGGGAAAAGGCTACACCCTTCCCTTTTGGGAGTTTCCGCCCCCCATCCCGCCCCGCCCATCTCATTGTTCAGAAGAACACCTCCTGTTGCTAGAACAGGAGGTTCAAGTCCTCCTTTCAAAGGGCGCGGTGGAGTTGGTCCCAGAGCAGGAAAGGGGTCGAGGTTGTTACTCAAGGTACTTCCTGATTCCCAAGAAGGATGGTCGGTTGAGACCGATCCTGGATCTGAGGATCTTGAATTGGTTCCTCAAACAGGAAAAGTTCAAGATGCTGACCCTAGCACAGGTGCTTTTGGCGTTGAACAAAGAAGATTGGATGGTGTCTGTCGACTTGCAGGACGCTTATTTTCATATCCCGATACTCAAGTCACACAGGAAGTATCTCCGGTTTGTGGTAGGGTCGCAGCACTATCAGTTTGCGGTCCTCCCATTTGGTCTTACTTCAGCACCTCGAGTCTTCACGAAGGTGATGTCGGTGGTTGCGGCAGAGCTCAGAAGGAAGGGGATAGCAGTATTCCCTTACTTGGACGACTGGTTGATCAAAGCCAAGTCTCCGTAGCTTGTGTCGCATCATCTGCAGTCAACAACCCAGTTGTTCGACCTGGGCTTTTCGGTGAACGTGCCCAAATCTCACCTGGAGCCCTCTCAGCGCCTCCTGTTCATAGGGGCAGTACTGGATACAACATTGAATCGAGCCTTTCCTCCGCCTCAGCGGATTCAAGATATTCAGGAATTGGTTCCAATGTTTCGAAATGGAGCGGTAGTTCCAGTCCTTAAGGTCTTTCGTCTGCTCGGTCTGTTTGCCTCCTGCATACTGTTGGTCACGCATGCTCGCTGGCACATGAGGGCTCTTCAGTGGTGCCTCCGAAGGCAGTGGTCTCAACACAAAGGAGATCTAGAAGGTGTGGTCAAGATCTCCAGAGATGCTGCTGTGGACTTGAAGTGGTGGATTGCGAGCAACAATCTTTCACAAGGAAAGCCGTTCGCGCAGTCGCCACCAGTGGCCACGGTCATAACGGATGCTTCCACTCTAGGGTGGGGAGCTCATCTGGGGGATCTGGAGATCAAAGGACTTTGGTCTCCAGAGGAACAGATGTTTCATATCAATCTGTTAGAGTTACGGGCTGTACGTCTGGCTCTCAAGGCCTTCCTCCCTTCCCTTCGTGGTCAGTCGGTACAGGTCCTGACGGACAATACTACCACGATGTGGTACATAAACAAACAGGGAGGAGTATGGTCGTACCTTCTCTGCAGAGAAGCTCTTCGACTATGGTCCTGGGCAAAGGACCATCAGATTTGCTTGGTAGCAAATCATCTGGCCGGGGTCTTGAATGTACGTGCGGACAGTCTCAGTCGCCAATTCTCGGCCGACCACGAGTGGCGTCTCCATCCAGATCAAGTCTGTTTAATCTTCCAGATGTGGGGGTTTTCTCGGATAGATCCGTTTGCCATTCTGGAGAACGCGCATTGTCCGGTTTGCCATTCTGGAGAACGCGCATTGTCCGTTATTCTGCAGCTTCCAGTATCCGGTGCAGGGAGCATTGGGGGACGCGTTTCTGATAACCTGGTGCGACCAGTTGCTTTACGCATTTCCCCCCATACCCTTGATTCCTCGAGTGTTGAGGAAGATTCGCCAAGACCGGGCCCAAGTCATCTTAATAGCTCCGGATTGGCCAAGGAGGGTGTGGTAGTCCGACCTTCTTCAACTCTCGCTGTGCCCTCCGATCTGTCTCCCTCTCAGGGCAGACCTCCTCTCGCAGTCGCAGGGGCAGGTTTTACACCCCAACCTCCAGAGTCTACACCTACATGCCTGGAGATTGAACGGGGCAACCTGAGTTCCTTCTCTCTCCCGCCTGATGTAGTGGATGTTATATTAGCGGCCAGGCGACACTCCACTAAATCTATCTACGCTAATAGGTGGTCTAAATTTGTGGTTTGGTGTGGAGAGAGGCAGATTGATCCCTTACATGCTCATCTGTCGGATGTTTTATCTTTTGCTCTGTCTCTAGCGCAGAAAGGTTGTGCAGTGGCTACCATTAAGGGTTATTTGTCGGCTTTGTCAGCCTTCATTTGTCTTCCAGACCAACCATCGTTATTTAAAACCTCTATTGTTCTCAGATTCTTGAAAGGTCTTCTAAATAAATATCCTCCAAAACCATTTGTTATGCCTCAATGGGATTTGTCCTTGGTCCTCACTTTCCTTATGGGGTCCCCTTTTGAGCCTATGCATTCTTGCCCCTTAAGGTATTTAGTTATTAAAACAGTCTTCCTGGTGGCTATAACATCTGAAAGGAGAGTGAGTGAGTTGCAAACCTTATCGGTAAAAGCCCCTTATACAACTTTTTATGGGGATAAGGTGGTGTTGAGGACCAAGGCTGCTTTCCTCCCGAAGGTTGTTTCACCTTTCCATTTGGCCCAGACAATTACTTTGTCCACGTTCTATCCCCCGCCTCATCCTTCTAAGGAGGAAGAGAGACTACATCGCTTGGACCCATAGAGGGCGTTAAGCTTTTTCATTGATAGAACGAAGGATTTCAGGCTGGAGGATCAGCTGTTCATCGGATACGTGGGCAAGAGGAGAGGAAAGGCAGTCCACAAGAGAACACTCTCCAGGTGGGTTGTTCTTTGCATTAAAATCTTTTACTCTTTGGCAAAGAAGGATCCTCCTGATGGCATTAGAGCTCATTCCACCAGAGCTAAGTCGGCCACTTCGGCCTTGGCCAGGGGTGTTCCTGTGGTCGACATCTGCAAGGCCGCAACTTGGTCGTCCCTTCACACTTTTGCAAAACATTACTGTTTGGACTCTGAGGTCAGAAGGGACGGCCATTTTGCATGGTCAGTGCTGCAGGATTTCTTGGTTTGACCATTTCGGCACCCACCACCGGGCGTTGTACTGCTTTGGGACTCTATTCATTAGGTGAGGAATCCACAGGTAGTTGTATCCATCAGAAGAACGAGTTACTTACCTTCGGTAACAACTTTTCTGGTGGATACATTAGCTACCTGTGGATTCCTCACGGTCCCACCCGCCTCCCTGTTGCCTTTCTGGTCTTACCAAGTAATCCTTGAGTGTGCTCCTCTTGGTCTTCAAGGCTGCAATAGATTTTGTATATATGTATACTTGTATATATATATATATATATATATATGTATATATCTTTTTGTATATACATGATTTGCATATATTTGTTTGTTTGATTTAAAAAAAAAAAAAAAAAAGGAGAGATACTAAATCTACAGCCATTTTATTGCAATGTTGTGTGATTTACAATGTTATGGGATGTTGCCTTGCTCTTTCATTGCATTGGTTTATTATTCTCATGCACGTAAAAAATGTTGGTGCTGACGTCGGCACGTCGGCGAGGACCTCTTATTGCCTGTATGACGTCAGACGGCGTCGCGTGGGCTAGAGTGACGTCCTCGTCGACGTGCAGAAGCTAGGAAGAAGATTTCCGTCGAATGCTGGCGCCATGGGAATATTCATTAGGTGAGGAATCCACAGGTAGCTAATGTATCCACCAGAAAAGTCGTTACCGAAGGTAAGTAACTCGTTCTTTTAGAAATGTACCTTTTTCCTGCCTGAAGCTTCTGGTGGCTAATTTGCATTAGTTCTCTGGCAGCTGCCCAGGAGTTAGAAGTATGAAAAGTGCTCCCAAGGCACAAACAATTGTCTGTGCGTGGGATGGTATTTTTCTTTCCTGTGCAGAAAGACGATTAGGGTGGGTCCAGTAACTTCTTTATCTTGTAAAGGGGCATGCTCTGTCATAGGTAAATGTAACATGAGCTCTAGAGAAGGCAGTCCATTGGTAACAATCCAACTGGGAGGGAAGTTGCCTCCAGAACTGGTTTTAAATGACTACAGAGGTCGGTACTGCTCAATTCCCTAGCCAGTCCTCTTTGTTGGCATACAGGCTCTGCACATGGGAGAAAAGGTTTCTACATCTTGCATTTTAGGTTTAAGGTACTCCATGGGATTGTTTGCAGTAGGGCAAACAGGAGATCCTACAAACATAGGTAGGTTTGCCCCTGAGAAAAGTTAGCCCATTGTTTAGCAGGGAACCAGGGGTATCCTGCCACCCACTAGCTGGTGCGAGGTATAACTGTGGCAACTCAAGACCCCTTTCTGGACCTGTGGAACAATAGAAAGGGCTGGACACTTCTGGCTGTGGCCTTGGAAGAGCCATGAAGGAACAGATCTGCTCCCCTTTGTACCCAGGACAAAGAAGTGGAGTTCTAAGGTCAGTGGGCTGATCTCTTTTGTGGCTACTGGGACACAATATGTTGAAAAAACACTTTTTACTAGATGATCAGTTGCCCAGTTGCAAATGGACCTGCCTTAAACCCATCAAGTCCCTAGAGCTTCCCATGAAGTCTGGGAGCTTTAAGTGAAGAGCAGAGTGAAAAAGCCAAAACCAACAGCTTCAACAGGACTTTGCTCAAGCCTTTCTGACTTGGGAGACACCTTCCTAGCTACAGACTGCTGCCTTGCCCTCCATTCTGGCTTCTATTTTGTAGACTAAGGCAGCCAATAAAATTCTTGGCTGGGCCATCGCGCTTGATGTATCCAACCCCAGGATCCATTGTGGTGAGCTTGAAAGTGCCCATAGTCAATGGTCTAATGAGATCATAGACGATCATTGGATTATTTTCTCCTAGTGCTTTTTGGTGCTATTCTCACTTAAAACTTTAAAACACATATCTCTGGTTCCCTTTATTGGAATTTTGTTGTTTAGTGTCATATTGTTCATAAAAATTAGGATTTTTTTTGTTGATATTTTGGCTTTTTATTTTTTTATTACTGCATAAACTCTTTACACATTGCCCTACGTTACGTATTTGTGCTATGTTGCTTTAGTTAATTTGGAGGTTCACTTGGGCAACTTAGGCCCATATTTATACTTTTTTTGCCCCGCATTTGCATCATTTTTTTACACAAAAGCAGCGCAAACTTCCAAAATACAATTGTATTTTGTACGTTTGCACTGATTTTGCGTAAAAAAATGACGCAAATGCTGCACTAAAAAAAGTATGAATATGGGCCTTAGTGTTATTATTCCTTGAGTTGGGAGACCAAACACCCCAAATAAAGCTCAAATTAATTTTGTGATTTTAGCGTTAAAAGTGACCAGTTAATGTTATTAATGAAGTACAAAAAGGTAAATGAAGTACAGAAACAGTAGAGTGGTGAGTTAGGCATTGGTAGAAAGAGGCAGACATTCTTCGGACTAAGCTAATCCTTTTAGTAGGGGTGCTGATACAGTGAGATATCCAAAGTAAGACAGGGTTTACAGATTAATTTTGAAAACAATTATGTAATAAGCACTCAACAAACACCTTTTTATTAGGAAATGATGATCGTTCTACCCAAAGACTTGGAATTGAATAAAGTGAAACAGCGCCATAAGAATGATTGAAATACTCTATAAATGACAGCAACCTAGCATAATTGTCAAAGGTGTCCAACAAGATATTTACTTCAACAAGTGAAACTATTGTTTTTAGTAAACGGCAGTCAGAGAAGATATGTGTAGTCTGAAATAATTTTTAATTCAACGTCACTCCTACAGCAGATTCATGGTGTAGTGTGCAACTGTAGAATGCAATAAGTGTGTCATGGCACCAGAATAATATTGTCAGAGTATTTTTTATACAAATATTGTGTGCTAGTATTTGTTTTTAAACAACATGTAGGACACCATGTTTTTAAGCCCATGTTTCTGTTGATGATACTCTGCCATACCACCAAGCAGTGACCGATAGTTAAGATACATTACCTCCCGTCCCTCCCTCGCCTTCCTTTTAACCAATGAGGCCTCCCGCCTCCCCCTAGACCCTCCCTTCCCCTTTCAAACCCCCCCCACCCTTATCCCCTCCTGTTCTTTTGTCTAGCCCACGCTAGACGAATCTCTTTCCCTTTTCTTACCTGCACGGCGGGGCCTGGAGGTCGTCGAAGGAGGCACTCCTCGGGACGCGGAGCTCCACGAGGAGTGCTACGGCTGGGTCGCGTCTTGAACGAGCAGCATGGCTGCTCGAGAGGCGTGTACTGGGGGCCGGCTGACGGGGTCAGCCGGCCCTCTGTGGCTGGGGCATTGGTTTCCGGGTTTCCGCGCCGCGGAGCTGCGAGGAATCGAGGAACTTCAATTTTGGGATGCTTTTCAGGTAGGACGGGCGTTCTGCCCGTGGTTTTTATGAACATTTTTCAAGGATGTTGACCTTTTTAGGGATTGGTGGAGCCCTGTTGGGGGAGGACCAGGGACCTATATATAGGGTAGTTTTTTGGTATGTAAGTCAGTGTTATTTGGTGTTTTACCATGCCTAAAGCTCCAGCAAAGAGACGTAGGATTGTCTCTTCTTCCTCCTCGGAGGAGGGAGGTGAGGATAGCATTGCTCTTCCTGAGAACCCACAGGTACCTGACAGGGGTACTCCCCTCATGTCTAGAGAGGAAGTACAGGATATGATTGAGGTTGCTGTTACCAGGGCACTGCAAGCAGGCGTGGCCAGGTCTGGTCAGTCTAAGCGTGCGCACTCATCGGTAGCGGCAAGGAAATCCTCATCAGAGAGTGAGGATGAGGCCCCATCAACGTCATCTGGGGGGAAATATGTGTCCAGAGAAGAAAGAATTGGGGGCATTGGCGTGTTCATTTCCTTTTTGTAAGATTTTTCCCGATAGGGTGGTTCTGGTTCCGGTGCCTTCCTTTATTCCAAAAGTCAATTCTTCGTTCCATTCCAGGCAGGAGGTCATCCTTCCTTCATTTTGTCCGAATCCCTCATCAAGGGAGGAGGTCCGTTTGCATTCGTTGGATGTACGTAGGGTTTTGTTGGAGTATCTGCGGGTGGTGGCTCCTTTTCGTAAAGGGGATTCACTGTTTGTTAATTTTGGTCCGGCTCGCAAAGGTGAGAAACCTTCCACGGCTTCCTTGAGTCGGTGGGTTCGATCTTTAATTCTGTTGGCCTATTCCTTGAAAGAGGTGGTTCCTCCTCTAGGGATTCAGGGGAGATCTACCAGAGGCATGGCGGCTATGGTGGCAGAGCTTCAGGGGATTTCGGTGGTGGAAATTTGCAGGGCCGCCACTTGGGCTTCTCCTTCGACGTTTGTGCATCGTTATAGGCTGTCGGACTTGGGTAGTTTGGAGTCGGTGTTAGGTCACCGGGTCTTATCTTCTATGAGATAATGTTTGGGGATGTTCTTGGTGCAGGATATTAAATAAAGGTCTTGCAACTCGATGTCCGTCTCCTGTGTGTTTTCTTGCTATGTCTCATTGGTTAAAAGGAAGGCGAGGGAGGGACGGGAGGTAATGCTTCCATTTTCTTACGATAATGGCATTACTCCTAGTCCTACTCCCTCGCCTTCCTTTTCCGTTCCCTCCCACCCTCCCGGTACGGACTGTCCGAGTTGCAGCTTGGGCTTGGTTTTTGTACAGGAGGGGATAAGGGTGGGGGGGGGGGTTTGAAAGGGGAAGGGAGGGTCTAGGGGGGAGCCGGGAGTCCTCATTGGTTAAAAGGAAGGTGAGGGAGTAGGACTAGGAGTAATGCCATTATCGTAAGAAAATGGAAGCATTAAACTATGAGTTAAAACTATGCAAATGTCGACCAAAGACTATATGACAATGCAAATTGCAAAATAAATTGCAACAATTTCAATTGCAGAATGAAACGCTTTATTTCAAGTGCTATTTCCCCATCCAGATTTGGAATATGGTCACACGATCACTCAATATACTCGACCAGTCATTCATACAGCTGTTTCATTAAGAAACTAGATAAAAGAGCAATAATGATAGTTTGTGAGTAGACTTCGCGCTCCTGATGTGAGCAATTTACATGAAACATGGGCATGTCTCATCAATTTTCATGCAGTCTTGTGACAGAAAGTGAACAGATACTTTATGTTGCAGAGATTGCAGTGACGTTTTGATTAAGCAAGTGCAGACTCCAGATTAAAAGGATTCATTAGAAGTTCATTTTTTCTTTTGTCTTTCACAGATCCGCTTGTCGATATTTAAGTTTGAAATGAAATATTTATAGCCATATTCGAGTTTTCTTGTGCAATCCCTTGTTCTCCCGCGGTCCTTAGATATGTCAAGCATTGGATCTCGAATTCAAACCACAATACTTTGATCATTTTACGACCACATTTGATCCGCCTTTTCAAGCTCTGCAGTGTGTCAGCAGGGGGCCGGATAATCTCAGTGACTCTGAATGGGCAGAGTTAAGAAGAAAAATAAGTTCCCGAGACCCTTCATGATCAATCAGTTTCTGTTTCTCCAAGCTTTAAAAATATCTTCTGGGAGAGATTTCATAGGTTTTTAAAGTGAAAAACGTCTGCCACAGTACGGCCCAAAACGTCTGCCTATCAAGAATCGTAAGAGTTTGTTGATTCTGTATTACAGTTAATGCATGAACATATACTGTGAAATATCTTTAAGGGAGAGCATTTAGGCAATAAAGGATTAGTCAGAGATATAGAATTGTGATCATTTTATGCCGTAGAAGGAAATAAGAATACTATGGGCCAGATTAGAGACTCTAGCACCTCCTTGCGCTGCACTAGCTTCATTTTTTTATGTGGCCCAACGAGGCCAAAATCGCTGCACCAAATTTACAAAGTGGTGCTATTTATGCATTGGGCCTCTTTGTAACCCTTAGCACTACATTATGTCTGCACCAGTATGCGCTGTATGCGTCATTGTTTTTGGCACTTTTAAGGGCTGGCATTAAAAGGAGGCACACTATTGTTTGCAATGGGCCTCAATGGGCTTTGCAGGATTAGCGTCAACATTTTTTACACTAATCCTGCAAAGCTCTGAACTAGCGTCACAAATGTTGATGCTAGTTCCCTAATTACCTCCATGGTGTGCCATATCTTAGATATGGAGCACACATGGTGGCGTTAGGGGGGCGCTAAGGGACGTAGGAAAAGTGACGCAGCACTGGGTGCAGTGCCTCTTTTCTTAAATCCGGCCCTTAGTTCCTTTATTTCCCAATGTGCACATTAGCTGTATTTAAATAGTAACGGCAAGCTGTTTTATATTTTTAACATTTTAAGTGAAAATAAAAGAAAAATATGTACGTTCAGTTATTAGTTTGCCAGTATTGTTTCAGAATTTCCTCCTGAGCTGCATTCAGCATTTTATGGCAATTTAATAGATGGTGTAATTTTGTTATTATGAAACGTTAGAGGGACCAATAGGCATGGATGTTGTGTCACCAAAATGATTGGGGTAGTGAAAATGACATTACAAGCTCTCTGACCTTAATGACATTACAGGAATTAACATCATATGATCCTTGAACCTGAACATTCCCAGTAATGGAAATAGCCAAAATCCCATAATACTACAAGATTAATTTAAGAACACAACAGAGACAAATGCCTATTTTAGATTTCATTTATATTATGGTGCTGATGATCTGCCAGGGGAACATTACTCTTTTTTGTTTGTATCACATGCACAATTGTGTTGTGTGAAGAGGCAATTGTGTAATAGAACAGCAATTGAAATTTTTATTATTTATGCTGTAAACTTTTAATTGCTACTTTAGTGTTGTAAGACCTCTCAGCCTTCGTGTGGTCTTCCTCAAACATTTTGCCTTCCTTCTCCAATTTTGCAGTTCTTGTTTCTGCTTGCCTTAGGACTCTGCAAAATTTAGCACTGCTAACCAGTGCTAAAGTGCATGTGCTCCCTCCCTAAAACATGGTAAAATAGGCTCATCACCAATTGGCATATTTAATGTACTTATAAGTCCTTAGTAAAGTGGTACTAAATGTAACTAGTGCCTGTAAATTAAATACTGGCAGTGAGCCTTTAAACATGTGTGAGGACTGCCAGCGCAGCCTCTGTGTGTATGTAGTTTTAAACTGCAATTTCGACCTAGCAAAGTAAACCTTTTGCCAGGCCAATGCCTTCCTTTTTAATAGATATGTCACCCTAGGGCAGTGGTTCCCAAACATTTTCGACCCATGGCTCCCTTGATCTATTGGCCACTGGCTGTGGCTCCCCATTATGTTACTTTTTGTTGGCGGGTGGGGGATGTAAGCCTGGCCTAGGGAGTACATCCATTTTTCTCCCTGAAAAGAATTGGGATGACGCCAATGAAGGTATTGTAATTCTATATATAACTGTAAAAAATAAAAATGTAACAGTAGTTTAATTACAGCATGCATAGGGTTTTTTAGTAAGGGGAAAATATTGGTTGACGGTAACCCTAGTAAAATGGGCAGGTCTCATTTTTATGTAGTTATAACATAACTGTTTAAATATTGTGAAATGTAGAATCCCTTTAGTTGTGTTTAACCACCAGAGGGCGCTCAAGGACAAAATTAAAAAAGAGCTGCTACAACTGAGTAGTTTTATTTTGTACGAACTGGCCCAAGGGCTATAAATAGCTCAGTGGTTCCCAAACTGTGTGCGGCGCCCTTGGCTAGTTTTGATGGCGCACCAGCGAGCCGCGGCGCACAGATTGGGAACCACTGCCCTAGGGTATGCATTGGTCAGCGCAGAGGGGTGGGTGCAAATGTATTTAAAAAGTAGGGCATGTTCTATTAAGTTTTACATGTCCTGGTAGTGAAAAGCTCTCAAATTTGTTTTTCACTATGGCAAGGGCTACCTCTCACATGGGATAACCTCCGGAGCTCCTATAGGATAACACTGGAGTTACCTTATTACATTGTATAAGTATAATTTCCAAATGGGAATGTGTTTGGTGTTTCTGGCATCCAATTTAAAATCTTAACTTATCTTGAAGTCAGCATTTAAATTGCTGTTTTGAAAAATACACCATTAGGAATTTGGTATTTTCTTGCCTTAGCCATTTAGGGGGTCATTCTGACCCCGGCGCAGGGTCGGCGGTGCCCCGCAGGGCATTCTGACCGCGGCGGTTCGGCCGCGGTCAGAAGAGGCAAACCGGCGGTCTCCCGCCGGTTTACCGCTGCCCTTAGAATCCCCCATGGCGGCGCAGCATGGGGGATTCTGACACCCCCTACCGCCATCCTGTTCCTGGCGGTTCGCCCGCCAGGAACAGGATGGCGGTAGGGGGTGCTGCGGGGCCCCTGGGGGCCCCTGCCGTGCCCATGCCAATGGCATGGGCACGGCAGGGGCCCCCGTAAGAGGGTCCCGCAAAGTATTTCAGTGTCTGCTAAGCAGACACTGAAATACGCGACGGGTGCAACTGCACCCGTCGCACCCCTGCAACTCCGCCGGCTCAGAATTGAGAATCCTCGTTGCAGGGGCATTTCCTCTGGGCCGGCGGGCGCTCTTTTGGAGAGCGCCCGCCGGCCCAGAGGAAATGTCTAAATGGCCGCCGCGGTCTTTTGACCGCAGTGCGGTCATTCAGCGGCGGTACCTTGGCGGACGGCCTCCGCCGTCCGCCAGGGTCATAATCAGGCCCTTAGTGCCTTTAGCCTGTCTCTGGTCACATGACTGGGTGTAACTGACAGTTATGCCTTGTGTATTCCTCCTAAACAACCACACACACGGAGGAGCTTAGGTGTGCCTAGATGGGTCATAAATGGCAGCATGAAATGGTAGAGCGGGGCACAGCCCCACTTACATCTGAATAGACTATGTCCTGTCTCCACACAAAGGGACCACATACCCCTGCCAGTTATTTTGGAGCCAGGGCAGAGAAGGCAGGATGCCTCAGGACCTCAAAGGGAAATCTCTAGAAGTGCCTCCCTCACTGCAAAGGCTCAACTGGGTATACATACTGGACCTAAGACACCAACGCTTCTGTACACTTCTGGACCTGTGGATACTCTGCCAAGAAGAATGGCTACTGAACTGTTGCACTGTCACTCTGCCAGATTGCTGCTTTGCTGGACTCCTGCTTTGCTCTTACTTTGCTTAGCTGACCTGCTGCTTGTTGCTCTCCTGCCTAGGTGAGAAGGACTGGACCTGCATCTCATGAACCCAGGACCCCAGAATGACTCAAAGGGCTAGTTCACTCACCTCCTGACTTGAGCCTCAGGGAAAAAAGGCTCCAACAACCTCGCTCCTTCACCTGGACTCTTCCATCTGTGAGTCTACACTGCCTAATAGTGCCACCACAGTCCTGGACCCTTGAAATTGGGCCTAAGGTGCTACAACAGCCTTTGTGGATCCACTGGAACCGATCCATAGTTGCTGCTGCATGGATCAAAACTTTCGCATCTCTGATTCCAGACTTTTCAATGGCCAGAATTTGTTGATGTGATCTTTGACAACGATGCAGCAGAACTTCACACCGTTGCTTCATGCATCTCAGAACCAAAGCGTTGCTTAGGCTGTGTGACACATCTTTGACATAGATCCTCGCAGTGCCCTGAAAACCAGGATTCATGGTACTCTGTTCAGTTGGCCTAACTGGGTCCTTGCAGTTGGTCTGCCCTCCATCATGGCCCAGCCTGAACGTGTGGCTCGGTCCCAGTCAAGCACAACCTGATATCTACAGTTGTTGCTTTAGACCTTTTGGTGCTATCTTCAGAAAAATCTTTAAAATTGAGTATCTGTGGTCCTACTGACTGAATTTTTGTCATTTTGGTCTTGTTTTATTCATTACAAACTACTCTATTCTGCTAATCATGTGAGCTCCTTTTGTGGTGTGTTTTCCCTGTGTTACTGTTTTTAGTGTTGCACAAATACTTTACCCATTGCCTCCGAGTTAAACCTGAGTGCTCTGTGCTAAGCTACCTTAGGGCTGAGCACAGATTAATTTCAGGTCATTTGTGACTTCTGCCTGAGAAGAATTGTGGTTGCAGCTTGAGAAGGCTTTTACCCCCCCCCCCAACCAGTAACCCACTTTAATTTAATTTTATTTTCATTCAGAAGAGTGTGAATAGCAGTGCTGAATTTATTTTACAAAACATAGAAGGTAACATTCGGGCCGCAGTGGAAGCTGCAGAAAGCACCCAGTGCGTATCATGCCACCGTTTACCTTTTGTTCTTGCAGTAGCAACTTTTAATCCTTGAAAATGATAGGGGTATAATACTTGTTCTGAATTGATTAAAAAAACTGGACTACAGTACATTTTGAAGCAAATATTTCTCATATATATTTACTCGAAATCCATAGACTCGGAATGGGCACTCATTAAATATTGGAATTCTTTCATGGTATCCAAAGCCAATGAAGACTGATGCTCCCCAGAAGGTGACCCCATTTAAAAAAAATGTGCTATGGGTGCTGTGAAATGTCAAAAATGCTTCTTTGGTGTCAGGGCCAGCGTTTTGTTAAGAGTGCTGCTACTATGTCATGTGTGCTCCTTAAGGCAAACATTTGCTTACTATATGCAAGTGCAAGAATTTTGCCATTCGCCCTGTCCATAAGATATAACAATCACATCTATTCAGTAGTTACCGCAGTATATTGGCCTGAATTCGCATATCGAAAGAAAGATTAAAAAGAAATAAGGAGCTGCATTCAAAGCACCTTCTATACCACCCTTTTTCTGTTATCTCAGTCCCTACCGATATAAATAGCTTTACTATCATTAACCTTCTAAAATGTCATGGGCATTCGAGTGTGTTTTCCATGTCAGGATCCTTATAAACATCATTGCTGACATTTCAGCAAGCCAGCACGATTGATGTTTCTCAGCCAGAATAAAAATGCTATCACAAGTATACCATCAACTTTTACCCAATGTATGCCATTAGGTGCTTAGAAGAGTGACAAACACATCCTCATAAGAGGTGAAATCCCAAATCAGGGCAGAATTGGGCAGATAATCGTATGTAAGAATAATTATATTACTTGGAACAACATTCTGTTGTTTATAGTTCAGAACATTATCATGGAATGCCCTAACTCTGGAACCTGCGTATTACTATCATTACATTTAGGAAAACGTGGACGAAAATGAAGATTTGAAGCCAGACACCGGACTTAGGGCCAGATGTAGCAAAGGGTTTTTCCCATTCTGTGTCAATGGGAAAATGTGTTCGTACATATGGCCCTTATTTATTACATACATCACTGACGTACAAGCAATGAATGAATACATGGCTTTTAGATTACTTTCCTTTTTTCCACTGACTAAATAAATAGAGCGTTCAAAAGCAGCTTGGTTTGAAGTTGTGTGTGCTGCAACCATTTGCCTATTCATTCGTATAGAATAGTATTACTATTTTATTAAACATGGATATAGTCTAATAGATATTGTGAGTCAGGGGAGACCAAAGTACAACACTTAGAATGTTTTCAGATTCCTCGGATACAAAATTATTTAGATTAATATGCTAATATTGTTTAGAGCATCTTGGTAAATACATTTTATTTGCTCGAGCAGGCCATACAAGCACGAAAAAGCTCGAACAATTTTAAACAATGAGGCAAGAGAAGTTTACTGCTAAATAAATTAATTTTCAGAAAGTCTTTAATCAAATTTCTTAGGTTGACAATCAGGCCCATATTTATACTTTTTTACGCC
The DNA here is from genome assembly GCF_031143425.1 of Pleurodeles waltl. Taxonomy (NCBI): domain Eukaryota; kingdom Metazoa; phylum Chordata; class Amphibia; order Caudata; family Salamandridae; genus Pleurodeles; species Pleurodeles waltl. The sequence goes on from NC_090447.1 coordinate 298,693,475, forward strand.
GCATTTGCGTCATTTTTTTAGGCAAAAGCAGCGTAAATTTCAAAATACAATTGTATTTTGTAAGTTTGTGCCGATTTTGTGTAAAAAAAACGAAGCAAATGGGGCGCAAAAAAAGTATAAATATGGGCCCTAATATCACTACCTCAGCCTGATTCCTTAACCTGGATCCTTTACGATAGTCCAAAAAAGCAGAAAGTGTAATGTTTGATGGGTCCTTAAGGATCAAATGGCCAATCACGCTGCTCCCCGGCACTCACAATGATACATCGCAATAAATCTACTTTGTGGATTCTCTTTTCCCTCTTTCGTTCCTGGCAGGCAGCTGCTCTTGGGAAAGCAATACATTGAGGCCCATATTTATACTTTTTTAGCGCCGCATTGGTGTAGTTTTTTTTATACAAAATGGGCACAAACTTGTTTGCACTGTTTTTGCATCAAAAAGTGGCACAAATGCGGCGCTAAATAAGTATAAATATGGGCCCAGGTTCTCCCACTCATGGATGGGTATTCAGTGGAAGGAAATGCTGGTGCAGTTTCTACTCTGACCCGTGCCTTGTGAAAAGAGAGCTCTCTAATGCCAGCATTGAATCACACAGGATGAGCATCATATGAATGCTTTCAGAGGCTCTTGGGTTCATGGGTACCTTTGCCTATAGCATCCACGCGTTGGCATCTGAGAGTTATGACTGATGGCATCTGTGCATTCAGCAGGATGCCATGCCATGATACCATGCTTTTTAGCGCTCCTAGTGGGTAAAACACATTATTTAATGCTCACAGGGAAAGTAGGATTCCAGTGAGATTAGGATGTTTCAGATTAAAACAAGTAGTTGCGAAGAGGCACATGGACATTCTGCTGTGACATAATAAGAGGCATGTATGTAAGGACTTCACTCAAGCTGAGTTTACTATTAAAGTTAGATAAGAGGATATAAAGCCACCGCTGTAGTCTCTGCCGGACGCGCCCCAACTGACACTCGTTTCCAGAGCAGGCCACAGCAGTGAAATATTACTGCAACATTCTAAGCATAAACATTCTACAAATAAGCATTCTGGATGTAGACCATAACACAATATTTATTTTATTGTACAAAAGAAACACAAAGACCACCCCACCCATGAATCGATAGGTTCATTGCTTGACCTGTCAAAGTTTGTAATTCTAACGCAAAGAGGCTGAACGCATTTGCAAAATGCAAATATTTCCTGTAGGTAAGACATCTCACATCACTAACAAACCAAGAGTGTTAACAGTGCACTGTTGCTTAACAGCACACCTCAATTTTTTAATCGCTGTGAAATCATGCGTGATAGAAGCCTTAAATCATTGCATAAATCGTATTTAAGATGCATTCAAGAATGCCACTCTAACTGAAAATAATTGTATAGAATTTGATATTAGTGTTAACTTGTTCTCATTGTGGCAGGCAGATACATACAATTTTCCTACCACCAAACCCCTCTACAGCATTGCCATAATTTTAATCAAATTAAAAATATACCAGAATGAATTTGGCTTAAACCCCACTATTATTTTATTAATAGATATTAAACCCAAACCAAAACACAACATAAAATAAAAAATGAGTGTTTGCTACGTGATCGCACAACATTTTTATTGCAGTTATCTCTGAAAAAAAACAGGTGTTAATCACTGTATTTCTCCTTGTAAAATATTAAAATTGTGCTCAATAGACAGCATTTGATCAAATCCAAAAGCCCTTGTGTTACATTTTAGAACATCAAAGGTGGTTAAACCATAGTCATCAGTCATAAAATTGAGCTTTTATATTTATGAAAACAATTATGATTAACGAATATGTCTGGGCCAGAAAATACCAATTTACATCTTTCTCTATAATTGCAAGGGGTATTATTCCACTCGAAATTCAAATCCCAAATGGGCTGACCCAGCCTTCGTCCATTAATTTCAAGGGCCCTTCTACACTTTCAAGCTCTAAATCCAGCAGGAGGGAAACCCAGTTTTAAACCTGACAGATAGGAGGTTACCTCATTGAAATTGGGGCGTGGTGTAGGGAGAGTAGTTACAGTCTACATGGAGGGAGGGTTTCGTCATTTTGTATTTTAGGCTTCTGAAATGTCTTACAGGAGGACGTGCTGCAAAAGGAGTTAATCTCGGCAACTGACAATCGCTCAGGCTGCATCCCAATCCATTTTTTTTGCCCATGCCATCTCAGTTTGGACTCAGACATAAACTAATCAGTCTTGACCCTGCTCAAATGGGAACAGTCCAGCCTGAATTACCAAGGCAGGTCGTCCCTGAACCGGAATACAAGCAACCAAGGACTGGTTTTGCCCTGATAAGGGCTCATCAGCCAAGCATAGATTAATTTCAGTGGCTCAATGATCATGATACCCATGTCTGGGCATACCAGTTGCACTTACGAAATCAAATGCAGCTCCCTGCAGGAACACTGGCTGCAGAGATATCTGGTGCCTAAATGTTTTATCTAAAGACCTGAGGGTTCTAGGAGTAACAAGGAGGACCTTTCCCAGTTGATGGAGAAAATAAGGAAATTAGACTGAGAAGAAGGGAGGCCATACACTAGGTGGGCTGAAAACCAGGTTTGTCCTTTTCTGAGCTTTCTACCCTGCTGAAAACACATTCATCTAGTCATTGTGGTAAAGCTATTCAGCCTTGTGGAACCATTTCTGAGTACAGCTTATGACTCTGCCCTGCTACCGGATTTTGTGAATCAAAAAGGTGACTTTAGAGCTAATTGAAATTATTGCGAGAGGTTGTTTCTCCACCAAGGCAACAGAATAAATTGTGATAGAGTTCCATCTCTGCCAACAATTAGATTGGCCACTAAATCTAAAGTTAAACTTTGGACCAGGGCAACATAGGCAAATATACCCCAGTGTGCAAAGTGACCTAGGTGGCTATGAATACGGCTTTGTCCCATTTGGAGCTGTCACTCCAAAACCAATGATTTTAGCTGGAGCTGAATGAGAACATATAGATACTTTGAGAGACCAATGCCTGTTTCAGCCATGACTGTTGCACCACTCGAGGATTCTGCCTTCCACACTGTAGAGTGAAGTAAGAAGCTAAAAACATTCAGCATGCTTGATATAAAGGAGACCAAGATCATCAAAATCAGCACAACAAGGCTTGAGATATGACCTGGTGAAGTTTTGGTGACCTCTGACCTAGTTTCAGCGATAAAGTGCATGAAGCTCCGCCGCTGTACTAGTTTTCTGCTTCTGGGGCGGGTCAAGGCCAGGAGGTTGCCTTCAGGAAGGATCAAGGGGGAGGGGGGGTTACCGTCGCACCTCTCCCCCAAAATTTGGAAGGGACCCAGGATCCCATCACTGGGCCAGAGAAAAAAAAGTACATGGGAGCGCTTTTGCACCCCCTCGATGTCAGCGATAGAGCAGGACCCCATCGCTGGGCCCCATGGTGAAGTGGTCCTGAGGGAGTGCCATTGCACCCCCTCATCTAGGGAGGAAGGGGCCCAGGACCCCATCCATGGACCCCACAAGGTCAACTTGGCAAAGGATTGCCATTGTGTTCCCCCACAAAAACGTAGAGGGGACCGTGGACCACATCCCTGGGCTGTGATGAGGAAAGTGGGGACTGCAGGTGCAGCCCCACACATAGCTGGTCATCCCCCCTCCCATGTTGGGCAGAGAGGAGGCCAGCCACCTACAGCACATCTGCCTGCAGGAGTGGGTAGACCAGACAGAGGTTGCTGACTCCTGCGACAGCATGCTAGTGTGCTGGCCATGTGGGGAGCCAGTGAGAGCAGCCATGAGTGTACTCCACAAGTTGCTCTCTAACAAGAGTGCACATTGATGGTTCAGGTGGGACTGAACACTGTGAGGAAAAATGAGCATGGGATGAGGCTGCATACTAAAAAAGAGAACAAGAAAAGCCAAGCCAAATTAAGTCGAGGCTCTACCCAGCTCAGCAGGAGAGTCGATGTTCAGATATGCAATGAAAGCACACAAGGAGCACCCCATAATGCCCTGCAAGACCTGGCCTCATTTTGTTTTACAAAAATCACTTGTTTTGGCTCTGGGAGCCCCAGGATGACAGGGCCACTACCGACAGATAGCAAAAGTGTGGGGGAAGCTGCAGGAGCAGTTCAACCTACCCCTAAAGTGATTACCAGGGTCACCATCCTAAGTTGGGGAGGACTCTCAAATGATAACCCATTAGGGGTTTACATGGATTTCTAAGCACTCTCTTGGTTAGAGCATGTCCTTTATAGTTGGGAGTGCTGCATCCTCTAGAGACAGGGACTCTGGCTGCAGTGTATGTGGCCTGAAGCTGGTCAACATAAGCTTTTAACCTTTAGGGGCTATGCTGAACTGCAATATATGATGCTAAAGGTTATTTAAAGTGTGGGTTGCAAACACCCACTATGGTGAAGTGATATAATCTCACAGGTTGTGATTATAAGAGTGATGCCCTGTAGGAGCCATGTTGAAGGTGCAACACTCTCTGAGGGTGAGAGTCTATAATTGTAGTATTGTAATTATAAATGTGATGCCATTTAGGGGCCATGTTTAATTTGTGTTTTTCATACAAAACGTGTACACAGATCACCCAGACATGCATTGATACTGCCACTGGCGAATGCTTTGATGGAGTATTCACACTGACAACTACTCATGCTCAAAAGTAAATATGCTTTATTTACCATATTAAGGATGTTCATTCAAAGTTATTTTCAATTATTGAATTTTCATACAAATAAATATTTTTATATGATTTGTTGTACTGCACCTCACTTTCGGAGGGGTAAGAGTGATCACGCAATGTTACCAAGAAGCATTTCCAACCGCTTATGTATATTTGTAAATTGCTATTGAGTAGTATGTGTAATAAACTAAATTTTTCCATTTTCAAAAGAAAAAGCACAGACTGGACAATCATTTATTGAGTGTTATTATTGCATGTCTGCGAATGGGGGATTTCTAGCCCACATCACCTCCCTTGTAGGCCTTGGACGGCTCTGCTTTGCCACCCTATGAGAGTCAAGCACTACTATGGGGTGTTTAGTTCCCAGTGGAGGACAAATTTACCCATTACTTGTGTAGGCCACACAACTAATGACCCATTTTCTTACACACTCCAAGTTAGAAAAATGAACTTTCTTTACTAAATAAAACAAGACCAACATAACAACAATTCAATCAATGCAAACAGAGATTTGCAATTTTAAAGATCTTAGTTAAAATACCACCAAAAAGAGCAAACTGTGTCTATCTGGTTGTGCTGGACCTGGACCAGGACAAAGTCAGAAGTTCAGGCCAACTGTGACTGACCATGGAATGGCTACAAGGACCCAGATACACCCACTGAACAAAGTACCTTAAGTCCTAGTTTGTGGAGTGTTGCGATGATCGGCTTTGAAGATGCCTTGCACAGATGAAGCAATGCATTGGTTCCAAAATGCAGTGAGGATACAGTGAGTAGGCAAATGCAGTATAGTATCTGCTTCATCATTGAGGAACCCATTGATATGACTAGCAAAGTGAAGTACAGCACCGAGGATGCAGCACACCGACGGGGAGATGCATTCATTTCGAGTCGCTTCAAGGTTCCAATGCGGGGCCCAGTGTCAACATCAAGCCTGCTGTTGAGGGATGGGAGGGCCTATGCTGAGGATGTGTCGCACACATGGGCTGTGATGCGGGTCTTTATCACGGATCGGATCCTTGCAGAAGATGCAATGCATCGGTTCTGCTTGGGTTTGTGCCACACAGCAGAAAAAATGTCAGTTCCACTGGATCCAAATAGACCACTGCAGCACCATATGCTCTCTTCCAAGGGTCCAGGACTGGGGTTGCACCACACTGTGCAGGGTAGACTCACGGATGGCAGAGTTCTGGTACAGGGGCTTAGTTGGTGTAGCCTGTTTTGTACCTGAGGCTCAGATCAGGAGGTCAGACAATGACCCTATGAAGTCACTCTGGGTTCTTGGTTCAAGAGATGCAGGCCCAGTCCTTCTCACCCAGTCAGGAGGCCAAGAGTGAGCACAGCAGAGCAGCAGTCCTTCAGAGCAGGAGTCCAGCAGAGTGGAAGTCTTTTCAGCAGCACAACAGTCCTTCTTCCTGGCAGAGTATCCACAGGTCCAAAAGTGTACTGAAGAGTTGGTGTCTGAGGTCCGGCATTTATACTCATTTGTGATTTGAAGTGGAGAGAAGCTTCTAGAGTCATGCCTTTGAAGTGCACAGGTGCAACGCCTTCATGGCCCTGGCTCCAAACTAACTTCATAGGGTACGCAACCCTTTGTGTGATACAGGACACAACCTATTCAAGAGTAAGTGGGACTGTGCCCAGCTCTTCCCTTCCATCCTGCCACTGATGGCATGTCCAGTAACACCAACACTCCCCAGTGTGTGTGGCTATATAGGAGGTATACACAAAGTCCAACTGTCAACTACAGTCATGTGACCAAGAGATAGGCTGCAGGCACTAGATGGCTAAGGCAACAAAATGTTAGCTCTCTAAAAGTGGAATTTTCAATATTGTAACTTAAAATGGGACTTTACCATAAATTAGGATTTCTCATTGCAATTCCAGATACACCAAACATTATCTGGTAACCTGTTCCCATTTGGAAGTTACATTTATAAAATGTAATAAGGTAATGCAATCTTATTTTATGGGAGAGATAGGCCTTGCAATAGTGAAAATTAATTTAAGAGTTTTTCACTGCCAGGACATGCAAAACTTAAAAGTACATGCCCTACTTATTAAATACATTGCACCCTGTCCTTTGGCCTGTTCAGGGTCCAGGGGTGACTTATATGTAATATAAATAGAGGTTTTGTCCTGGCAAAAGGTTTACTTTACCCTAGCAAAATGACAGTTTAGAACTCCGCACACATGGGCTGCAATGGCAGGCCTGAGACATGTTTGAAGTATCTCTTAAGTGGGTAGCAAAATCAGTGCTGAACACCCATGGGTAGCATTTAATTTACAGGCCCAGAGCCTAGGTAATGCCTCTTTACTAAGGACTTACAAGTCAATTAAATATGCCAGTTGGGTATAAGCCAATCTAAATGTTTAAGGAGAGAGCACAAGCACTTTAGCACTAGCTTTCAGTGATAAAGTGCACAGAGTCCCAAAGCCAGTAAAACCAAAGTCAGCAAAAACAAGAGGTCTGAATTCAAAAAAGTTAGGGAGGAAAACCACACCTCAGATGCAAGGTTGAACATATTTTCTACTATCAGAAGCAAACCTTTTAGTGATACTTGGGTTGCACGTGAGCTTTGGTGACATTACACTTTGCAGGGTGTACATGTCATATGTATGCAATTGTATTCTTATTAAATAGGGTCTTTATTTTTTCTCAATGGTAAGAATGTTTTCCCCCAGTGAGATGCCTATTTTACTAACTCAGTTTTGGGGTTTTTCTGCCACCCTATGACCACTTTAAAAATAAATTTTCTCTTGCTCCTTCCAAGAGGCAATCTGTGAGTGAATAACTATTTAAATTGTTGATTAATGCACGCAAATGTAACACCCAGTTGCCAAAAAATACTTGCAACCCATTTCCTAATGCTGCAGTTGTGAGTTCATAACTGCCATCATTGTATTGGAGTTTCCCTCCCTGAAAATTCAGTGTGTGAAGTAAGGATTTTGTAATTCCTGGTTTTGTGCAACAGAAATCACAATTTGCCCACACATATGATGTTTTTACATTTTCTAAATGTAACCGAAACAGCACAATTGTTTTTGGATTAGTCCATAATGTCTGTATTTTTTCTGAAGAAATGATAAAGTATTTTTATGAATCAGATCGTTTCAACACAACTACATAGGTATTGTTAATGGTTACTTCTTGATCCTGAGTATAAGACAAAAATAAATGAGTAACTATGAGGAACAGGAGCCTAAAGGCAGTGTTTACTTGGGCTGGTCCTTACAGTGAGTGACGTAAGGCAGCATCCACAGGATGTTACCTAGTGATTGTGCAAAATGATTGTGTGAGAAAGTAGATTATTAGCTGGAGTTTTAGTCCGCCACAAATAATAATATCACTATTCTTGTTGGGTACAGTAAATGTTTCAGTAATTTAAACCTGAGCTCAATCCTTGGTATCTATGGCACATGGCAGATCTGCTTAAATTAAGGAAAATGTGTAAAGCATTAAGCAGTACCAAAACAGGTAAAAATACAAAACACAATACAATAAAATTCCCATGCTTTATTAAAATAGCAACTACTTTACTGAACAAAATGGACCAAAATGGCATAAATTCAATAAGGGAAACCAGGGATGTAATTTTTTTTTAGGTTTTAAATAGAAATAGCTCAAAAAATTGGCAAGCACAAATCACAGTCACCTAGATGCAGTTGACTGGTGCCTAGGCATAATTTAAGGCTAACTGCAATGGAAAATGTGTTGGATAAAAAAAAAAAAAAACAGATTCAAGCTGGTTGGAAGTTTAGCCTTTGGACTTAGTTTCTGAAAGGAAAGTCAGAAATCCTCTGCGGGACAAAGGAGCAGGCTTTGGCCGAAAAGGGCTCCACAAGGTCAGATAACAATTCGACGAGGTCTCAGTGACTTTTGTGGAAAGCTCTGAAAAGGATAAATTAAAAAATTGGGCCGAAGGAAGCTCCCTCGCCAGTTGGATACTTTTCAGGTCTTCGACTGGTGAACATTTCTACCTTTAGGTGTAATCACTGTTCTTGCACTAAGATCCTTTCAGCAAGGCAGCACTTCAAGCTGTAGTCAATGAGGGCTCCACAATGCAGACTATCTTCTCTGCAAGGGCCAGCTCTATTTGATTTGCTGCTGTTGTGGGAAATGCTCTGAGCAGGAATAACCTGAATCTTTGGTCTAGCAGCAAAGCACCTTCATCAGATCGGATTGACAGGTTGGACCCATTCCTCCAGAGGTTTTTGACGTTGAAAAGTTCCAGATGTTAAGAAAAGTGAGGTGGAGTCCACTTTGGCAACAGCCAAGGGTCCAGGAACTTGGGCACAGCATTTGGTGGTCAAGATTCAATCCATCAGAGGTGGTTATCAGGGTCCAGGGCAGGTCTAGTTGGGAACTGACCAACTTAAGAGCTCTAGAAATGACCTCTTGTAGCTTGAAGTGTCCCTGTAGCTTGAAAAGGAGGGCAGCCTTGTGCCCCTTGGTGTTTATTCTTTGTCCTTGGCAGATACAGTCTTTACGGCTCTTCTGAGGTCACCAACAACAGGTCTTCTTTTCTTCCACAGGTCCAGAACATGTTCTGAGGAGAGTTCGGTGGGTACCACCTTTTTTCTTGACACCAGCCTGTGGGTGGGAACACCATCTTGCCATTCCCTAACCAGTGGAGTAAAAGTTCCCTGGGGTAAGCCTACCCACTTTCATCCTTCCTGCGTGCCCTATTGCAAACAATCCCAAAGTGCCCCCTTTCTACCTAAAACCAAGATGACAGAAACTTACATTCCCTATGGAGAGCTGCAGTGCCTACTTTTGAGATGGGGTCAAGAAATTGACCAGCCCCTCCTCTGTCGCTACACAAAACTAGTTCTGGGGGGCAGTTCCTCTTCCTCGTGGATTTGTGTCTGGCCGAGTAGAAAAACAGAGGAGAGCTTCTGCCCAGGTGTTATTTAGATCTGCCTCTGACAGTATAGCCTCATTGAATTTAATTAAGATCCTGGGCACAGCCCGATGTTCAGCCTGCTAGAGGAACAGATCACCTCCCCACACCCTAGGCCTTTGTCTCAGCACTCAGAGCATTCACACTTCATCAAAGGAGCCATTCACCACATGAGTGACAGTTGAAACTCGTGCAAATTGGCCTCTGAAGTATTTAGGCATTGAAAAGGTACCTTTTTAAAAGTACTCTTTCCAAAATGTTTATTTGAAATCCGGCTTCACCAGTGAATAGGGTTTGCAATAAATATTTCAAAAGGTCCAAAAATGTACTTTGTAGCTGTTTCCCTGCCAAAGATAATCACTTTAAATGTATTATTGCATCCCAATGCTTTCCTATACAGCCAATACTGCTACAGTGGAAATAGCTTTTATGGCCTTTTCACTTGAAGGAAATGTTTAACATTAAAATTCTACATGCCATACTAAAAACCATGCACCCTGTCTTATGTGCAGCCATGCCTTCTTACTGGTGACTTGTTTATAATTAAGAGGAATTTTGCAGCTGTTTCGTAGTAAAAGATAAAAAATATTAAATATGATATTGTATCTAAATGATTTCCTGTAAAACAACCAAATCTGCTACATTAAAAATAGTTTTTAGAACCTTTTCAGTGTAACAACATGTTTAACATTAAACGGCCACATGTCCTAGTTGCAAATGCCACGCACCCTGACTGATGGGCAGTAACGCCTATTTAGGGGTGACAATAATATTTACGATAAAGTGTTAGGCATGTCAAAAGGGGCTCTTTTGACAGGTCTGATTCATAGTTTACACCTGTACAACTAGTCTACACATGGCGAGCCTTTGGGTACCATATACTAGCGGTTTATAGGTAAGTTAACAATACCAATTATAGTTATGCCTGTTTCATCAGGTTGAAGCGAGAGCGCAGACACTTTACCTCCAGTTATCAGGAGTCATGTGTGCAGAGTTCTATAGCCAACAAAAGCAGTCAAGGCAAATATCTGGGGGTATACCATGCAAAATTCATGCTCAAATGGACAAATGTTATAGTCCAGTGGTCATGGGCAGATTGTAATTTCTAACATAGATGATCTCAGAAGTTTACATCTGCTTGGGACAAGATTTTAGACTTAAGTATTCTGTGCATTTTCAAGCTTATCTCCCATAGTACTTCGTTTTCTGGCTAAAGGTACATTCCATAATTGTGTACATTACTCAATAATGTCAGCAGCACAAAAATAAAGGAACATCATGTGATCAATTGGTTATAAAAATATGCCTACAAATTCTAATATACAAAATTGCCATATTTTACAAGTATTAAAATCAATTAAACACGTTTTTAACAGTTAAACAACAAATACATTAAAAAGAGCTATTTGTATTAAATCATTATAGGCCATATGTATGAACACATTTTCCCATGAACACAGAATGGGTAAAACCCTTTGATACATCTGGCCCTATATTCCTTCATTCATAGGGCATTACATTGCAACAAAAAAGAAATGTGTAACTACTTTAAATGAGACAAAAGTCACCAGACCTTGTGAAGAATGTTTACTGATATTTAAAAGGGAGTAATTTAATTTGGGTACATCATTTACTTTGAGGATAAGATTGAGCATATCCTTTTTTCTTGAAATAAACAGCATGCCCCATTTAGTTTCTAAGGCTCTTGTCATTTTCAAAAAAGTATGATCCTTGAGCTTTGGACTGAACTTATTTGTCATGTTTTTGTTTTTAAGTCAGATTTATAATGATGGTTCATACTTGTCCACACTTCAGAAGTATTAGAGAAATGAAATTTTGGGAGCTACATTGAAGACAGTGGTGTGTCTCAGGGTCAATAGCGATTAGTATAGGCCTTCCGCTCAAACATTCCAGTGCTTGCCTTTCTGTTTCCACCCTTTTAACACAAAACCTTTTACTTTCAGTGGGTGTAATGTTCTAACAGCCTATAGCCATACTCCTTTTGGGCTATACCTGTTGTTAAAGTCATTGTCTCTCATTATAAGCTCTTGTATGCGGCTGAGGCCTATAACCCTGGTTCAAGTCCCTTAACAATCAGTATTATCCTCAGCAGCTGGATATAAGGGTATGATCTAATGATATATATTTTTATATAGGCTTTCATAAAGCTAAGTTTCTAAAACATGTGATCCAGTTTGTTACTGGTTTTCACCTCTATATTAATATGTTTGTTAACAGTGTATAAACACCTGGGCTTGTGCTCATATGCTTCTCTCCTTCTGTTGAATACTAGCAGTGGTTGTATTTTTAAAACCACCTTTACTTGATTGAGCCCTAGGTATACCCTAAAGCCACAGCAGCAACCGGGGGATGGGGTGTAAGCCAGAAGATGGCTGGATTTCACACCTGTAGCATCCGGTTTACTCTTAGTTGTCTACTAACCTTACCTCGCAGCACTGTGGAACCTTTACTAAAAAGTTACCCATTCCACTCACTCAGTAAAAATGGATTTTAGGTCTTTCGCAGGAGTGTTGTAATAAATCAGGAGGGGTATCCTTGAAGCAGAAAAGAAAATTGTTTGAACTGGTCCCTTCCCACATTTCATGGCTCTGGTGGAGGTTAGTAGCTTTGAAGGTACAAAGTGTGGACTGCTTGCCTTGGAACTGAGTAAGGCATGTTCTCAAGTAATGAAGGACACTAGGGGAGTTGGCATTCAACCAGAATATCACGGACTTAACATACATTGTATCAGGGCCTCAGAATCCTCAGGAACAGTAACCCCAGCTGTCCACCTTTTGCTCTGGCTCTGAATCTCTACACACCAGAGGGACAGCGTGGCCAAACGGGGGGAAGGGCTTATAGGGCAGGTACACCAGAAAAGGAAATTTTAAAGGAATTGGCGATATTAAAAATAAACAATGTAACAATTCTCAATTGATAATCAAGCAATCTCTCATAATATTTTTTGAAATAATCAAGCAATCTCTAATTAGCATCTTTGAGGTGGTATAGGAGAACTCAGAACACCATGTTTCAAATCCCAGCTTTCTATCCCAAAGCTGAATTAAGGAAAATTCTGTACTCTAGCCTAATAATTATACCATTGAATCAGAGCATAGATAATAATAACAAAAGTTAGCAGATGAGGTCCACCAACTTAGAAATCAGGAACAGTCCATATTCGGTTTACAGCATATCAAATATAAAAAAAAAAGTCAAGAAAGTTCTCTACTACATACTCGTAAGTCTTGTCAACTTAAATGAAACAATCATTATTTTGTCAACAGGTCTAGAAAACAGCTCCTCAAATCTGGTGAACATTCACTATCCCCTTCACAGGTCAGGAATGGCAAAGAGCTTCTTAATAACAATACGCTTTTGAAATGATAACGGAAATTAATATTAGAATACTGGGAGCTGTTCTCAAACACCAAGGGCCAGATTTACAAGGCCCTTGCACTCCTCAGCGCCACATTTGCGGCAAAACTTTTGTGGCAAATGTGACGCTAACGGGCTGCTACAATAGTGCCATATTTACTAGGTTTGCACACCTTGTAAACCCTTTGCGACACATCATGCATAATATATGCATGATGTATGCAAAGGGCGCATTCTCTCATTAGAAGGTCGCTAAACATGGCGAAATGGAATCTACAAGATTCTGTTGCACCATTTCTAGCCTCATTTTCAACAGCTGCTTAAAACAGGCTTTTTAATGAGGTTCCCATTGATTTCAGTGGGCCTCTTAACACTATACTGGATTGACGTCATTGTATTTTTTTTATGCTAATCCAGTATAGTGTTACAATACCATCCAAAAAATGACGCTATTACCCCTAACATGCACCATGGTGCGCCGTAGTGTAAATATGGTGCTATCATGGTGCCAATAGGGGACGCAAGGTGTCACAGGTGATGCACCACTTTCTTGTGAGTATGGCCCCAAGTACGGGTATAAAAATAGATCATTTTACTATCACCAACTTGAAAGGGAGAGTAGTGAGAATGCTGAAAAAATGAAAGGCGATGAAACGCGCAATGCCAAAATGTTGAAACCAAGACAGCAAATAAACTCTGAGAGTAACATACGCTCATAATACAGCCAGCTTGTTTTGGAATCTTGAGTTACATCCCACATAGAAATTCTGTAACACAGATACCAACAAAAAAACAACACAGAGCTGCTGAACACATGGAGGCCCATATTTATACTTTTTAGCGCCGCATTTGTGTCATTTTCTACATTTGTATTTTGTAAGTTGCGCTGCTTTTGCTTTAAAAAGCGGTGCAAAGGCGGCGCTAAAAAAAATAAATAAGGGCCCGAGAGTCCTGAAAAATAGACTCTCGCCCAGTGTTTCTTGGTCATTTAAGTATGGGACTAATCAGCACATTTCCTCGTGCCCACAGCACTTCCTGCTTCATTCGGAGAACTGTGGCAGCCGTCTTTGAACAGGGTCCACTTCACAATTCCACCATGATCTTCCTTGAGGAGCATGATATTTAGCGCACAATTGTGCTCTCTTTTCACCTGCTTGAGGGGCGGGATGGGCATAAACGCAACCAGTCATGATACTTTGAAATAAAATTGTGTTGTAAATATTATTTACAACAATATCACCCAGTTAGTTAATGATAACAAATGTATAACCAACGGGACTCTGTTTTTGTAAATGTAATTAAGGACCTTATATTCATATCAGACAATATTTTAGTCAATGGTAGTTTGAAGACCTCATAGACAAAGATCCTGAACTGTTTGAAGGGAATGTCAAAGAAAGGGGCCCTCTTGTATGACGTATGAGGTTCCTTGCCTGCATTTTCCAACACCTCATATTCTTGTTCCCCCATGAGGAAGCAACATTATGGATGCAGAAGTGCTTACATAGCATATTCATGGTCATACAAGGAGACAGAATGACCTACAACACGGTGTAGTTTCGTTTATCAGGAGACTGAACAGTGACCCCTGTGTGTCTGGCTGGCAGTTCACCAGTAGACTGAGTGTGTGTCGTCATTAACGCAGCTGGAATGGAGAGGGCCTGATATCGAACTCAGCCCCCCGTGTCATAACAAGCCCTAGTCACACAATGTATTGTTGGCACCTACTGCTTTTACACCTGCCAGTAACTAACGAAAATATTTCTGATAGATTTAAATATATTTACTACTAAAGATTTATCTGGAACTTTGTGGCAAAATCTGCAGAAGAAATTAGGCTGAGGGAAGGGGAAGTGTGTATTGCAAGGCATGGTTTGTCTTGGTGGACATAGAATGCCCACAAACCCCACAATAGTCCCTGCTGAATCCTAAAAACGAAGCAGTCAACCAAGGAAAATAACAACGACGATATGGAAGAGTAATTTGTGAGCGAGAGAGAGAGACGAGTTCAGTGTGGAGGGTTTCGAAATACCAATCACAACAAACACATAAGGAATGGAGTTTCATGTATACTGGTGAAGATTAAGTTGAATTTTCTTCTTCTCAGTATGGACTTGATTTCTTCTTCCCAGAATGGACTTAAGTGCTAGTGCACTTAGTGGAGAACACAGTACTCTATCGTGTCCCAGATGGAAACATGATTAATATCAGGTGGCATATTGAATAGAGAGCCTGGCACCGGTACACACATATGATGGCAGAGAAGGTGATAGTAAAAGTACTGAAGCAACGTGTTGAGTCACTTAGGAGCTCCTACTTGATTGACACCACATATCTTCAGCAAGTCGTCGTTTGAATGAGGGAGGTTAATTGCATCTGATAAGTTAATTTTTAAAGAAGTGTCTATAAAATACACTATTTATTGTATTACATATCCTATGCTGTTTCAGTCCATGCAGAGTCTGAACTCCCTAAATGTTCATGTGGGTGTTCTGAGTTTAGGTAAAGGAGGAAGTTGTTGAAAAGACGCTCTTTTTTGCAAATAATTAGAGTCTTTGTTAAATATCATTTATTATCTTGATTGGACCATCTCACAGTGAAAGAAAAAATGCAACATTTAATATCAGTTGTTAAATGAAAATGTTTTCTTTTAAAAAGTTCAGAGTTTTATATTGTAGTTGTATAATTCTGTGAGATCTGATTACTAGTTGCACAATTCTGTGCGTAGTTTAGGGGTTCGTATTCAGTTCTTAGTACAAGTGACGGGTGTTGTCGGTTTCAGTTGTAGTCAGAAAGTATGCCCAGCAGAACTTGACTAATATCAAAAGGAGAAAGGACACCCCTGCTAAATCACACCAACAACATGCAGGCTGTGCAAATCTTTTTTGAACATTATCGGCGTGATAATTCTTATGAAATTGCATTGAACAAAATAGTGATCCCGTATATGGCCCATTTATACAGTGCATATGGCACAATTATTGGACTTTCAGGTATTTAGTGATATCGGATGAATCAAGCATGACGTGAAAGGTGGTATCTGACATGCCTGTACAAAAGCTGTGACAATGTCAAACATATGTTTGGAGATTGCAAGCCGATTCTTAAAGCAGGTCCAGTGACCCACTGAGGTATCCTACTGGAAACAAAAGCAAGGTTTTCTAAATGAGATTGAATCGTCTGTCTGACCACTTTCTTTAAAAAAGCAAAAGTGATGGAGCAGAATCGCTTGCTCGGCAGGGCCAGGCATGTTTACAATTACTCCTATTTACCCTGTCAGTTTTCCAGAATCTTTAAACGGGCCTTTTCTTATGAAACACCAGAAACACTTTGGCAGAGTGTAACTCTTTGATCCAACCTGGATAAATGTCAGTCCCCTGCACTTTATGTCTATATCATGGGAGGAGGCACATAAGACCACTGGCCTACATCTGAGATTTTTCTTATATGCCTTCAAATTTTGCCTAGTCACTTCATCAGCCAAAACCAACCTTGGTCTAATCCCATCCTCCCCAAATAATCTTTCTTTTCAAGGGAGTTCATTAACAAAATATCTGAATTTCCACTGAAGGGGTATGACGCTGGGCCTTTACTTTTTTCACTGATTATTGCACAAAGATGCATGTTTGGCAGATTAATTGCCAGCGACATCAAATAATCTCATACATTTGCAGGGTATGTCAAGGGAGCTGTGTACATCTACAAACCTAGGCATGTACTTTTCCAACATATTAGAGAGTTAGAAAGTTCATGTCATTTGTGTAATATGGTATCTTTGCTTCTGTTTGAGCAGTATTTGAGCATTGTTGACTTGGTAGATTACTACTTTGGTAAAGGTAAATTTATGGAATGAATAAGTTCATACCTCAGTTGCGCATTGTGCCAGTTTCCCTTTATCACTAGAAATTGCATAACAGACAGCTGGACTGTGAGGAACTTATTTCACATTTGAATTATACATATGTATTGAGCTGGAGCTATTATTTATGGAACAGAATCATTATGATGTGTTTTAATGTTTTTCCTGGCCTAGAGTAAACTTGGCTTCAATTTGGCCTTTACGCCATCTTTAAAATATGGCTGTCATTTAATACTGTTTGCGTGTTTATATTTCTCACTTGACACTACACACAGCAAAATGTGCACTGTTTTGTAATGATGTGCTGTTCCTCGCTGAACACTGTACAACCATGGCTCTTTCTATTGTTCATTGTAGCATCTTTGTTCCAACTCCTCCGATGACATTAAGTCAGAAAGACTTTAATATATTCAAATTAGGGCTAGTCCTAGCATGGTAGGCTTATAGGACAGTTTAATATACTGAAATGTGATTTGCTGAAATAGTTATATTTATGCTCGCACAAAACTGGTATTGCGGTTTCCATCACTTTTTATGGTAAAATTGGCTATGTAAACCCATGAATTTGAGGGTGAGTCTGAGAGTTTTAGGTTTCTATTAGGGATGCTGTCTGCTTCTATATTGATTTATTGCCATTGCTTTTACGAAAGAGACATATTTAGTAGGGAGGTCAGATGACATGGATGCCTTATTTCTGAGATCGATTCATTACTTGTGTTTCCATGTATTGGGAACTGGTGTGCTGTATATGGCAGCAGAGCACTTTGAAAGTGCAGTTAAGTGTGCATATTTCCATGACAGCTTTGAAATATGAGATCAGGAATATGTATGTCTATTTTTCGGATTTTGCTTGATGCTATATTTATTAGGCTCTCAGAGTCTTACCTTCATAGCAATTGATTTCTATGTCCTTCAACTGTTTTAATGAGACTGCTGCTACATTTGCATTTTTCATTTTCCTATATTGCACCTAAATTTAAACCAAACTACGTGTTTTTTTCTGAACTACTGATCTGAAACTCTCTTTCTGAGTCAGTCTTTTCTTATTGACTGTATTTTAAGATGATTTTTTGAATTACGCAGATTGTTGAAAAGATAGTGTGCCCACAATGGTTTATAGACGGAACCTCCCTTACATTTAGCCTGCATGTTTTGTTTTTTTCATGAACTTGGTAAATGACTGCTTTGGTTCAGTGGTGTAACACAAAATGATGTCCTCTGCAGAATGTGATGAGGGCCCCCTGAATCTCTAGTATCTCACAGATATTCATAGGCCTGGGGCTGAATATGGCCCCCCCTGCAGGTTTGCGAGTCTTACATCACGTCCCCGCTTTGGTAAAGGTAAACGTGTGGAATTACTAATATATTTTTCATTTGGAAGGAGGCTGCCTTATAGGTCTAAGATGCACATTGTGCAGTCCCACTTTTATCACTGGAGAGGAGCACAACAGCCGACATCTGTCACAAACCGGTGCTTCAAAACACAGCATAAAAGACGCAACTCTTTGGAGCAAGATAAGCTCGAGCACGAAACTGATTCAGTGTTGCATGCACTGTCACAGTTTGTGCATGAGCCTGCAGTGCAACAAGATGACATGGGATCGTGTTGTGAGGAAGCCTGCTCCTTTCCCAAAATGAGTACTTATTCTTCTAACAAACACTCTTGAAATTTGCCATTAGTCTGACACACATATAGAGAAAATCTCCACCTAACACTAAGCTGACAAAACAGAAGAGTCTACTTTAGAGGTGACATTGTTTTATGCCATTCATCTATCTCTCTTCCTGATACAAACTCAAGGCGTGTAATCTGCCCGCAGAGGCATCCTCTGGATGCCACGTGGCAAGAGAGCGCACATATTGAAAGAAATTAGCATAACAAACCACAGGGGCGCTGCTTTAAAGGTCTCCAAGGCTGCAGTAGCTGGCATGTGTCTGATTTCAGCAATGCCTTCTGCCCTTTCTGTTTTATCGCCCTCACCTCATTCCTACATCCAGCTCCCAGCTTAGTATATTATGAGCTTTCCTGTAATTCCAACAAATGTACCTTGGGAGAACGATAAAGAAAGATGTGAAAGATAAGATGAGAATAAAGGCAAAGATATCGAAATACAAAGTAAGTGATTTTCCTTTTCATATCATTGAAGAACAGTTAGAATCTTGGCACTGAGCATGGGGCAAAGAAACATTCCCTCACCAAGCTGCTGTTAGGCTTTTACACAGTGGAAACATGACCCCCCCTCGCAAAGTACTTGGAGGACCCCCCCATCCGGCCTTATTCAAATGCTCTCTGGCCCGTGTTAGACTTTTCATCCTTGGCGTGGTCTCCCTTAACTTTTTGTCTGTTTCCCAGGTTGTTGATGTAAGCTGGACTCTGATTTTGCTGTTTTTGTTACTCTGGGCACTTTCCCACTGCTAACCAGTGCTAAAGTGCAAGTGCTTCTTTACAAAATGTGTATGTAATTGGCTTATCCATGATTGGGATATGTGATTGTTAGAAATGGGTTGACAGTCAGGTTACCCCCTGTCCAAACAAGGACCCTCACTCTAGTCAGGGTAAAAGAGAATCACCCTCAACTAACCCCTGCTTACCTCCTTGATAGCTTGGCAGAGCAGTAGGCTTAACTTCAGAATGCTAGGTGTAAAGTATTTGTACCAACACACACAGTAACTTAATGAAAACACTACAAAATGACACAACACCAGTTTAGAAAAATAGGAAGTATTTATCTAAACAAAACAAGACCAAAACGACAAAAATCCTAAATACACAAGTTATGAATTTTTAAAGATTAAACTCAAAAATAGCGCTTAGAAACACAAAATGCTTCGATGAGGTGTTAACACGGCGTTGTGACAGAGTCATTCCCAACGGCGCCAGACACGGAGTCGTGTAGACCCCCAAGTACAGTATCTTTGGTGAAGAGTGGAAACAAGTCGATGCGCGAAGTCGGGGATCGTGGCGTCTGTGCAAAACGTTGAATCTACGCTCTTCGAGCAGCGTCGGTCACGACATGGTGCAGCGACTTCCACGGAGTCGCGGACTTCAGCGGGGCTGCAGCGGCATCGGGCCTGCAAAGGTCGTCGCGTTCCAGTGAAGATCATGGAGTCGGTTGCAGCTGGCGTCACCGGATTCAGTAGCGGCGTCGTCCAAAGTCGTCCGAAGTCGATTTCCTTGGATTTCCACCAGCTTTCCTTTCAAGGGCCCAGGGACTGGATAGGGCACCCCTTGTCAAAGTAGGAGTCTCTCCAGAGACTCCAGGTGCTGGTAGAGAGAAGTCTTTGCTGTCCCCGAGACTTCAAACAACAGGAGGCAAACTCTAAATCAAGCCCTTGGAGGTTTCTTCACAAGATGGAAGGCACACAAAGTCCAGTCTTTGCCCTCTTACTCTGGCAGAAGCATCAACTGCAGAATAGCTCCACAAAGCACAGTCACAGGCAGGGAAGCTCTTCTTCCTCAGCTCTTCAGCGCTTCTCCAGGCAGAGGTTCCTCTTGCTTTCCAGAAGTGTTCTAAGGTCTGTGGTTTGGGGTGCCCTTCTTATACCCAATTGCTCCTTTGAAGTAGGCCTACTTCAAAGTAAAGTCCCTTTTGAATGTGAAATCCAGGCCAGGCCCCTGACACTCAACAGGGGGTTGGAGACTACATTGTGTGAGGACAGGCACAGCCCTTTCAGGTGTAAGTGACCACTCCTCCCCTCCCTCCTATCACAGATGGCTCATCAGGAAATGCAGACCACACCCCAGCTACCTTTGTGCCACTGTCTAGTGTGAGGTGCAACCAGCCAAACTGTCAAACTGACCCAGACAGGGAATCCACAAACAGGCGAGTCACAAAAATGGTATAAGCAAGAAAATGTTCACTTTCTAAAAGTGGCATTTTCAAACACACAATCTTAAAATCAACTTTACTAAAAGATGTATTTTTAAATTGTGAGCTCAGAGACCCCAAACTCCACATGTCCATCCGCTCTCAAAAGGAATCTACACTTTAATCAGATTTAAAGGTAGCCCCCATGTTAACCTATGAGAGGGACAGGCCTTGCAACAGTAAAAAAGTTAATTTAGCAATATTTCACTGTCAGGACATATAAAACACATTACTATATGTCCTACCTTAACCATACACTGCACCCTGCCCTTGGGGCTACCTAGGGCCTACATAGGGTGTCTGACATGTAAGAAAAGGGAAGGTTTAGGCCTGTCAAGTTCCTGGGACCCTGAAAGAAGAAGCTGGCAGCCTAAGAGGAAGGAATCCATGCACAGAATGCCTTGCGGGGAAAAGATCGACGTGACTCCGATCTGCAGTTGAGAAATAGATGCGCCACCGGCTTCGCAGCTGAAAATCGACGCTTGCCTGTAACGCGACTGAAGAAACGACGCACGGAGCTGGAGAAACGACGTGCAGCAACGCTTACGGAGGCTGGAAGATCGCAACCTGCACTGCATGGTTTTCAGATCATCGTGCAACTGGATTTCTGATGCAGACACTACTGGGTGTGTAAAAACAACACAAGGCCCGCACGGACCCGAGAATGCTGACCGGATTGACTCAACGCTCTCTTGCGGAGAGAAGAAACGGCGCGTCCTGACCCGATGAAAGGAGAAACGATGTAAGGTCTTGCTTGTGAGTGAAATCGACGCATCGCAAGCCCTTTTTGACGCACACTCACCCGTGCAGGGTTATTTTTGACGCAGTCAAGGTACATTTTCACGCTAACAGTGTTAGTGTGTGTTTTAAACTACATAAAGACTCTTTTTTGTTTTCTTGATAACTTGACTTGTGTATTGTGGATTTTTGTCGTTTTGGTCTTGTTTTGTTTAGATAAATATTCTTTATTTTTTTAATCCTGTGTTGTGTCATTTTGTAGTGTTTTCATTAAGTTACTGTGTGTGTTGGTACAAATACTTTACACCTAGCACTCTGAAGTTAAGCCTACTCCTCTGCCAAGCTACCAAGGGGGCAAGAAGGGGTTAGCTGAGGGTGATTCTCTTTTACCCTGACTAGAGTGAGGGTCCTTGCTTTAACAGGGGGTAACCTGAATGTCAACTAAAGACCCCATTTCTAACACCCAGTTACTGTGCTAAGGGTGCCCCCTGGAGCTTGGGGCCCCTCACACCGCAGGCACTGCGGGGGCCTTTGTTACACCACTGCTTTTAGGAAACAGGCATATTTAGTAGGGAGGTCAGATAAAATGTATGCCTTATTTGTGCAAAAAAATCCTTACTTGTGTTTCCATGTATTGGGAACTGGTCCACTGTTAATGTCAGCACAGCACTTTGATAATGCAGTTAAGTGCACTTATTTCCATGATGGCTTTGAAATATGAGATCAGGAAGATCTGTGTCCATATAAAAACACAAAAGATGTTACATACGGATCTCAGGACATTTAAGAAGAAATGTATCCAGTATTTGTGACTGGTTATAGAATATTGTAAATGTTGCACCTCACAAGACCCTAATATCGTTTTCTATGTTAATTACACCCAAGAAATTCATAAACTGTAACTCGAGTCAGGAGCAAAACTGCCCAGTTGGCAGCCCAGGCCCAAGGAAACCTTACAGCAGTATCAGCGTTCAGCCCTTAGATATACTGGAGTTAATTTAGGTAAGAAGAATGTAAGACTCACTGGTGTGAAGGGCATCTGATTCGTCTCATATACAGTGGATGCGTTTTGTGGCAATTTTAATAGCAGTCTTTTAGCTCACTCTGCTACGTGTAGGCAATGTCATTTGTGATCTTCATACATGTCATTCTTTTCACCGCATTGTAAGTAAATGGTTTCTAGACTAGTGTTTGAAATGCAAGGGAGAGACATTTCTGTACATTTTGCAGACTGCAACAAGTTACGCTACTTACCACTGTGATGAATGTGAACGCTGGAGTGTTCTTGCCACCCTGACACTGAACACAAACTCTGCATCACACCTGTAGACTTGCTTTCAGTGATTTGAAGATGCTGTTGGGACACACATTATCAGCATATTGAACAAATGAAATGCTATCTAAATAGTTCTAAAATGTTGAATTAGTAAAGAAACACACATGACAAATATTTTTGTTTTATAATGTAACAACCTGAAATAAAAAAAAAACAAAAAAAAACGTTATGTCTACAAAGTTACTCATGCAGAACACCGTGGTGACCCGACCCTCGTCAGTTTTTCACCCTGAAATCTATCACCATGCCAGTTACTTCATTAGTTACTGCACTCGGCATACTAGGTATACGGCCTTAACTGACCCCACTTCTTTCTGCTCAGCTCGTATCAACTGCTGCATAAATCTAGACTGAAATGTCAAAACAGCAGAGCCACTGAACTGTCCTGTGTTTTCTTCCTTAATTCGGCAGTGTTGTGGTTATTGTACCATTTGTAAAGCAGAGGGTCATGAAAAATGGGAATTAAAACTCGTCTGGCCCAATGTTTACTCAAAAATTCCACATACCAGAAGGGGCTCCCTCATTTTGTGTACACTGGTGGTGAGAGGGAGAAGGTTCCTCAACTAAATCTTGATTCTGTAAACAACTGACTTTATGATTCTCGCCATTCATCTATCTCTTTTCCTGATACAAACTCAAGGCGTGTAATGTGCCCGCAGAAGCATCCTCTGGATGCCACGTGGCAAGAGAGCGCGCAGATGGAAAGAAATTAGCATAACAAACCACAGGGGCGCTGCTTTAAAGGTCTCCAAAGCTGCAGTAGCTGGCATGTGTCTGATTTCAGCAATGCCTTCTGCCCTTTCTGTTTTATCGCCCTCACCTCTTTCCTTCACCCAGCTCCCAGCTTTGTCTATCATGAGCATTCCTGTAGTTCCAACACATTTGCCCTGGGAGAACAGTGTGAAGGATAAGATAATAATAAAGGCAAAGATATCGAAATACAAAGTAAACAAGTGATTTTCCGTTTCATATCATTGAAGTACCGTCAGAATCTTGGCACTGAGCATGAGACAAAGAAACGTTCCCTCACCAACTGCTGTTAGGCTTTTACGTAGTGGAATGTTGAGCCCCCCCCCCCCCCCCCCCCACCTCCCCTCCAGCACAGTACTTGGAGGGCCCCCATCCGGACTTATTTAAATGCTCTCTGGCCCGGTTACTGTGCTGAGGGCGCCCCCCTGGAGCGTGGGGCCCCTCACACCGCTGGGGCAGCGGAGGCCTTTGTTACGCCACTGCTTTTAGGAAACAGGCATATTTAGTAGGGAGGTCAGATGAAACGAATGCCTTATTTGTGAGAAAAAATAATTACTTGTGTTCCCATATATTGGGAACTGGTGCACTGTAAGTGTCAGCACAGCACTTTGATAATGCAGTTAAGTGCGCGCATTTCCATGACGGCTTTGCAATATGAGATCGGGGGTAGTGGGGGTAGGCCCAAGGCTGTGGCTATTTTCATATTGTATGTACTTGTTAAATGTTTTTATTTTTTATTTTTTAACAAACAATTCAATCCAGAAATATTTTTTTTCATTGATCACTGTGAGAATAATTTGTTATTAGTTACTTTTTACTTTGTAACGGCGGCATTTGTTTCCTACTAAAACTAACATTTGATTTTCCGAAATTCAAAATCTGCATCAAGCAAGTGAAAAATGAATGCATCTGAGTAGATAGACATTTCTGTATGCCATATTTTTCAGAAGTTAATCAATCAAGATCAAAATTAACTATGTATTCACATGTGCATTATTGCTCTCACATGTGCGCTGCCAAGATAATGGGCATAAACTCAATTTTAGGGACTACGTGCAGGTGTTTAAAATTAATTATACAATGGAATACATATATAGAAGTACATTACATATTTTTGACTCAAAAATAGTTTTTACTTTTAATTGCATGTGGCATTGTGGGTGAAAAAATGTCCTTTAAAACGTCGATTTGAAGGAAAAAATGGAGAATAAGCATTGTGAGTAAAAGTGATTGTTAAAATAAAATAAAAATTATCCAATTGTGTTTTAAAATAGCCTTTCATGGTTCTTTGCCCACCAATGATTGATGATATATCACCTACCAAGCTGTGATATCATATATCATTCTTGACTTGTCAGTAGTTTACTTATAATCATTCCATACTATTTTCCACGTGGTAATTTCCCCAAGTAATTTCGTACAAGTGCTATTTAATTACATTTTAGTGAATACCCTTCTGGAGAGTGCTAACACCACCTAGAAAAGGTCTTTATTTAAGGATCGGTAGTAAAGAGTTGCATTATGTTGCTAATTTTTACATGTATGTTATATATCACCTCCTCTCTCAAAATATTCTGGTAAAATGCCCACCTAAATCCGACTTGTTTGATTTAAGACGGCCGGGTAATAATTGGAAAGAATTATGGCCAGCAAAATAAATTCTATCATGCTAGTTAAAAAAAATCCAAAACAATGCATGTAAGGGGAGGTATTGGAAGGCTTCTTTCCTTAAAAATAAAGTATAGTTGCTAAAAGTTTTACATGTGCAATATGGAAGGACTGTACTGGTATGTTATGTTATGTTGTATATTATGTTGTGTGTGGTCTATTTGGAGACTGCACTTCTCACCAGGAAAGGAATACAGATGCTAGAATAGGAGGGGACTAAGCTGGCCGAGTCTGCAGTAAACAGCCATACCCTCAGGATCTTGAGGAATTTCAGGGCATGAAGAGGTGGCTCTGATGTGCTGGTCTAAGATCACTTCAAGCCTTGGGTGTGAGGTATGAGACGAGGCAGTCAATGGCTCTGGCTCAGCGGATGTGGGCAATGTGAGTGAGCATTTCTTACTGAATCATAATACTCCTTACAGATGCATAGATTAAATGTTTTTTTTTCAGGATCTCAAGGCATGGCCATGCAAATAATTGTTTGCCATTCATAGCACTAAATCGTAATCCAGTGACCAATAGATATCCTGTGTATCAACTCAGAATATCGGTAAATTGATTAAAATAATACATAGCCAGGTAGGCCACTAAAATCATGATAGTTTTTTGGCTTAGCAAGGAATCCACAGCACCACAAATATGAATACTGTTTAAAAGCAGTAAGGGGGATTTCTTTATTTACTTTCCTTAGGGCCTGTAGCATACTTTCTTCATCACTGTAAATTGGATTGTACGCAATGGCCACATATGATTGAAAAATATAGTTGCAGCATTGTACATATATAATGCTGGTTAAATTTGGTGTGGATGTAAATTTGGGTTTGTGAAAGGTAGTTTAAGAAAAAGCATCTTTTGGCATAATCACCCCATTGGCTTGGACTGGTGCTGCTGTTTCTTTGACTCTATGCACTTGGAGTCTGATATTCAGCTTAACAGTCCATGTGTTCTAACCCCTATAACATGTAAAATATGACTATACTCCCAATTTACCTTTTTATTTTAGATATAAATCACTAATATATAGCACTGAGTGTACCCAGGGACTGCAAGTAGAATGTCACTAATTGAGTGAAGCACATATTGTGCCACAACTAAAGTGACAATGCAAAAATGTTAGAAATTGGGTCTGGTTAGTTGGCAGAAGTATGCACCCTGTCCAAGTAGAGAACACAGTCCTAGTCAGGGTAAGTCAAAATACAACCTAAAATATCCTGTGCTCACCCTCCTGTAGCTTGGCACAGAGCAGACAGGCTTAACTTAGAAGCCAATTTGTAAAGTGTTTGTGCAATAACGTATATAGTAACTGTAGGAGGCTGGCCTGGCTTGTAGTGGGAACCAGAGGTACTTACACCTTGTGCCAGGTCCAGTTATCCCTTATTAGTGTAGAAGAGGTGTTTCTAGCAGCTTAGGCTGATAGAAGGTAGCTATGGCAAAGCAGCTTAGGCTGAACTAGGAAACATGTAAAGCTCCTACTAAACCACTGGTGTCATATGCACACTATAATAAGAAAACACAATACACAGAATTAATAAAAATAAAGGTACTTTATTTTTATGACAATATGTCAAAAGTATATCAGTGAGTACCCTCAGTATGAGGATAAGTTATATACACAAGATATATGTACACAAATCAAAATTAGGTAAGTAATAGCAAGAAAAGTAATGCAAGCAGTATAAAATTACAGTAGATTGCAATAGGACAAACCAAAATTAGGTAAGTAATAGCAAGAAAAGTAATGCAAGCAGTGTAAAATTACAGTAGATTGCAATAGGAGCACCTAGGTATAGGGGCAACACAAACCATATACTCTAAAAGTGGAATGCGAACCACAAATGGACCCCAAACCTATGTGAGCTTGTACAGGGTCGCAGGGACTGTAAGAAAACAGTGAGGGTTAGAAAAATAGCCCACCGAAGACCCTGAAAGGTAGGTGTAAAGTGCACCTACTACCCCCAGAGAGCACAGAAGTCGTGACAGGGGAATTCTGCAGGAAGAACAAACACCAGCAATGCAACAACAGTGGATTTCCAGACCTGAGTACCTGTAAGACAAGGGGACCAAGTCCAATAGTCACAACAGTGTCAAGAGTGGGCAGGAGCCCAGGAAATGCCAGCTGAGGGCGCAATGAAGCTGCCACTGGGTGGAAGAAGCTTGGATTTCTGCAAGAAAGAAGAGAGCTAGGGACTTCTCCTTTGGAAGACGGATGTCCCACGTTGCATTGAAGCTTGCAGAGGTATTCCCACGCAGAAAAACCGCAAACAAGCCTTGCTAGCTGCAAGGGTCACGGTAGAGGTTTTTGGGTGCTGCTGTGGCCCAGGAGGGATCAGGATGTCGCCACTTGGAGGAGGAGACAGAGGGGGCACCCAGCAACTCAGGGAGCCCTCACAGAAGCAAACAGCACCCACAGAAGTACCTGAACAGGCACTTGGAAGAAGAGTGAACCTGAGTCCACGTGAAGTCACAAAATGGAGTCCCACGATGCCTGAGGACAACTCAGAAGGTTGTGCACTGCAGGAAGGAGTGTTGGGCACCCAGGCTTGGCAGTGCATGAAGGAAATCCTGGAAGAGTGCACACGAGCCAGAGCAGCTGCAAATCACGCGGTACTCAGCAATGCAGTCTAGCATGGGGAGGCAAGGACTTACCTCCACCAAACTTGGACTGAAGAGTCACTGGACTGTGGGAGTCACTTGGACAGAGTTGCTGAGTTCCAGGGCCCACACTCGTCAGGATGAGAGGGGACCCAGAGGACCAGTGTTGCAGTCTTTTGGTGCCTGCATTAGCAGGGGGAATATTCCTTCGACCCACAGGAGATTTCTTCGGAGCTCCTGGTGCAGGGAGGAGGCAGGCTACCCCCAGAGCATGCACCACCTGGAAACAGTCGAGAAAGCCGGCAGGATGAGGCAATACAAGGTTGCTAGTAGTCATCTTGCTACTTTGTTGTGGTTTTGCAGGCGTCCTGAGCAGTCAGCGGTCGATCCTTTGGCATAACATGAAGAAGGAGATGCAGAGGAACTCTGATGAGCTCTTGCATTCGTTATCTAAAGAATTCCCCAAAGCAGAGACCCTAAATAGCCAGAAAAGGAGGTTTGGCTACCTACGAAGGAGGATTGGCTACCAAGAGAGATGAGAGCCTATCAGAAGGAGCCTCTGACGTCACCTGCTGGCACTGGCCACTCAGAGCAGTCCAGTGTGCCCCCAACACCTCTGTTTCCAAGATGGCAGAGGTCTGGGACACACTGGAGGAGCTCTCGGCACCTCCCCTGGGAGGTGCAGGTCAGGGGAGTGGTCACTCCCCTTTCCTTTGTCTAGTTTCACGCCAGAGCGGGGCTGGGGGATCCCTGAACCGGTGTAGACTGGCTTATGCAGAGATGGGCACCATCTGTGCCCATCAAAGCATTTCCAGAGGCTGGGGGAGGCTACTCCACCCCAGCCCTCACACCTATTTCCAAAGGGAGAGGGTGTTACACCCTCTCTCAGAGGAAGTCTTTGTTCTGCCTCCCTGGGCCAGGGCTGCCTGGACCCCAGGAGGGCAGAAACCTGTCTGAGGGGTTGGCAGCAGCAGTAGCTGCAGTGGAGACCCCGGAAAGGCAGTTTGGCAGTACCCGGGTTCTGCGCTAGAGACCCGGGGGATCATGGAATTGTCCCCCCAATACCATGGTATTTGGGGGGACAATTCCATGATCTTAGACACGTTAAATGGCCCTGTTCAGAGTTACCATTGTGACACTATAAATAGGTAGTGACCTATGTATAGTTCACGCGTGTAATGGTGCTAGTTCCAGGGTGCCCACACACTAAGTAACTTTGCACCCAACCTTCACCAGGTGAAGGTTAGACATATAGGTGATTTATAAGTTAATTAAGTGCAGTGGTAAATGGCTGTGAAATAACGTGGATGTTATTTCACCCATGCTGCAGTGGCAGGCCTGTGTAAGAATTGTCAGAGCTCCCTATGGGTGGCAAAAGAAATGCTGCAGCCCATAGGGATCTCCTGGAACCCCAATACACAGGGTACCTCAGTACCATATACTAGGGAATTATATGGGTGTACCAGTATGCCAATGTGAATTGGTAAATTTAGTCACTAGCCTGTTAGTGACAAATTTGGAAAGCAGAGAGAGCATAACCACTGAGGTTCTGGTTAGCAGAGCCTCAGTGAGACAGTTAGGCATCACAAACGGAACACATACAGGGCACATACAGGGC
This sequence comes from Pleurodeles waltl, assembly GCF_031143425.1. Lineage (NCBI taxonomy): Eukaryota > Metazoa > Chordata > Amphibia > Caudata > Salamandridae > Pleurodeles > Pleurodeles waltl. Next base: position 298,722,859 of record NC_090447.1, read on the forward strand.
ACATACTTATGAGCACTGTGGCCCTGCCTGGCAGGGTCCCAGTGAGACATAGACTAAAACAACATATATACAGTGAAATATGGGGGTAACATTCCAGGCAAGATGGTACTTTCCTACAGTAACACAGCGAAAACACCACAAAAAGTATTCCACACCAGTTTAGGAAGATAGATAATATTTATCTGAATAAAATAAGACCAAAATGACAAGAATCCAATCTGCATAATTCAAGATATCACTTTTTAGAAGTTTAGGTAAGTCTTCATCCCTAAGAATCAGTGCTTATATCTTTTTAACACACAGTACCTGGGATGCGTTGAAAATAACGATGAACACATTGGAAAATAAAGAGATGTGTGTCAATTTTTCCAGTGCAGTGGAGATGATGCATCAATTCTTTCCTTGCGGGCAATGTGGTGAGTGGATTTCCCGGTGCACAGCTTAAGCTCTTTACTGCAGTGTGGGGATATTTGGATGTCCAGGGATGACCCCTGGCAAATTCAAAATATGCTGAGTGCAAAGCAGGTGACGATCGATCCAGTAGGTGATGCAGTGATTTTCCACCTGCCAGACAGGAGCTATGTTGAATTTTGCAAGTGTTGCGTTAATTTTCCAACGCAGTGGAGTTTCTCTCTCTGGTGAAGACTTTGGCGGCTGTGAGACTTCTTAACAGGGGGCAAGCTCACTCCAAGCCCTTGGAGATCACTTGTGGTGGAAGAAAGAGTCTTTCCTGCAGGGCAACAAGCAGGAGAGCTGTCCTTCCAGAAAAGCAGCCCAGATGAGTCCTTTGGGCAGCACAGCACTCCCTTTGATAGAGTCCAGTTGTAGTTCCAAAAGTGTCTGATTTTAGGTAGTCAGGTACGCAGTACATATACCCAAATGTGTCCGTGTAGTGGAGGAGACTTCAAAGAATTGTTTTGAAGTGCACCAGCTCCCATGTAAACCCAGTCCTGTCTGCCAGGGCATCTGAGGGGAGTTATCAGCCCTTTGTGTGAGGTCAGGCCACTATTCTTTGAAGTGTAGGTGAGAACACCTCTACCTTTTCTGCCCAGGAAGACCCATCAGTCTGCAAATGAAAGGAGATGTAGCAGAGAGTCCTGTGCTTATGGCCGTCTTGGTTGAATGCACAAGGAAAGCGCTGTCAAGCAGCATGGACCAGATGTGGATTTGAGATAGGTTGTAAGGCACAGAGATCAGCAAGTGCAGAGAAATGCCTACTTTCTAATAGTGACATTTCTAAAATTGTAATGTCAAATTCAACATCACCAGTAAGCAGGATTTCTCACTACCATTCCAGCCATACCAAACATGACAGTGACACTCCTTTTAGATCAGAAATTACCCCTTAAAAGTATATAAGGAAATTTCCAATGCTGGCCTATGAGAGGAGCAGGCTTCACAATAGTGAAAAACAACTTTAGGTGTTTTTCACTACCAGGACATGTAAAACTTACAAGTACATGCCCTGCCTTCTACTTACCTGGTACCCTGCCCTATGGGCTACATAAGGCCTACCTTAGGGGTGACCTATATGTAATAAAACAGGGATTTAAGCTTGGCAAGTAGTTTGAAATGTCAAGTCAAAGTGACAGTGAAACTGCACACACAGGACCTGCAATGGCAGGCCTGATACATGCTTAAGAGGCTACTTATGTGGGTGGAGTAAACATTTCATTTATAGGCACTGGGTGCATGCAGTGCACTTTACTAGGCACTTATAAGTAAACTAAATATGCAAATTGGGTTTGAACCATTGTTATCATATTTAGGGGATAGAGCACAAGCACTTTAGCACTGGTCAGCAGTGGTAAAGTGCGCAGAGTCCTAAAACCTGCAAAAATGAGATTAGAAAAATGGAGGGAGGCAGGCAAAAGGCTGGGGAAAGACCATCCTTAGGCAGTCAGGCCTAACAAAAACATGTAGGCTGGCTGTGCATGAACAAACTGCATATTCAGCTTGTCAAAAAAAAAACTTTTTGATAATGCCTAAACCCTTCTTTTAAATATTAATAAGTCATCCCTAAGTGAGCCTTATAAATCTATAGAACAGGGTACATGGCATTTAAAAGTAGGACATGTAAAAGTTTAAAGTCAAACAATCCCTTACAGTGACAAGTCTTAAAATACTATTTTACTGCAGCATTGTTAGTTGTTCCATAGGAAAGCAGTTGGATTTAATAACAAAATAATGATATATCCACCTTGGAACCAGATAAAAAGTTACTTCTTGGATGTTTTAAAATATCTATTACAAACCCAATTTGTTAGTGAAGTTGCACTTGTATCAAAAGTTTTTCAAAAGGTACTCTTTGTGATGCTGCGGGGACCCACAGCGCCCCCCCGTGGGCCACGGTCGGATCGGCTGTCCAGGTTTTGGGTAACCGGTCCTGCTGTGGGCCATTTTTTTTGGCCGCGACCTGTTTTCTCGACCGCGCTGTTGCTCAGAAATCCTCTCTTGGGCTTTGGGTCACACTGCGTTGGCTTGCAGCCCCCGTAGTTTTCCTTACCTTCATGCTGGAATTCTTTTTCTTTTTTCTTTTTTCTATTTCCTTTTTCTTCTTGTGGCCATATTTTCTTCTTTCCAGGTGCCTGTGTTTCCTTCTCTGCATGCATTGCTTAGTACCTTTTCTGCAATGGCAATTTTTCCATTCACCTGTATGTGGCTTTCCCAATCCAAGATGGTATCTTTAGTTCTTCCTGCATGTCACTTCCTGTTTGTCAGTACAAAAGCACAGAAGGTCTTCTTTTCCTTGTGTTGCAAACCCTTCCGTCCTGGTGGTGCTCCTTGCTTCTGCTTCCCATGTTTTTGGACCTATCCAGTTTTTTGCCTGCAGTTTTGTTGTTCCAGATTCTTAATTCTTTTCTCCTTTTCTTTTGCCCCTTCTCAGAAGTTCCTGTGATCTGAGGTTTTTTCCCAATATTTGGGTCTTTCCTCTGGGACTCATTCGGGAGTTTACGGCCTGCTAGGCTAGGCCTGCCAGGCATTGTATTATCAGCAGCACTGTGGCTACTGGAAGGGTCGCCCTTACCTTAGCCAATCAAGAACAAGCAAGAACCCAGGTGGTGCCCGAGACTGGCAGACTACAGTGGTACGATGCAGCAAAGCCAATTTTCCTGAGCTTCTATCTGTCACCTCAGGAGCTGAATTGTGAATTGGCTCTCAGAGGTTGAGACAAAGTGCTTGGGTGTGAGAAGATGTCCTGTTCCTCTGACAGAATGGCCATCTGGGCATTGTCTATGAGCTTGCTTATCTTCAAAGGGGCCTGCCGTGTCACAGGCAGATGTAGCTAATACCTAGGCTTGCCCTATCTATTCTCCCTCTACCCAGACTTGCACCAATCCGAGTTGGAGTAGAGCTCCACAGAACCAGTGTTAAGTAACCATAGTGAAGGATTTACTTATCTCAGCCACACCAGGGGAAGAAAGGCTCTGACATCTAGGTTTGAGGTAGGGAGGAGCAATATGGGATTGTTTGCAGAAACTGCAGCAAAGGTCAGTAGGATTTCCCATGGGAACATTTTCCCTATTAGTCAGGGATGGGCACATAGTCTCCCCCACCAATAGGCTAGCACTACGAGATACAGGGATACTGCAAGCTTCCAGAGGTCTTTTTCCATGCCTGTGAGCATTACAAATCTCACCATAAGAGAACCATCAGGGGACAGATAACAGCTAGACACTGGTAGGAAAACCTTTTTTAGGCAGGAAAAATGCAACTTTCTAAAAGTGTAATTTCCATACCAGTAATATAAAATCCAACTAGACTATTAATACTAGACTTGCAGGGCAATGCCATGGGTAGCAAAAGCCAAACTAAGGTTAGCAACTGCTCCCTGTGAGAAAGTGGATTATTAACTGGGGTAGATGGTAGTCCATCAAAAGTGAAAATGTCACTATCATTGTTAGGCCCAGTAAAGGCTTCAGCAATTCTAACATGAGCTCAACCCCTAGTAGCTATTGCACAGAGCACATAGGCTTAAATCCTTCGGATTTACCCTGCAGCATATACTACCCTCTCTACAGAGGCACAGGCTACACTGTGCTAATACTGCTAACTAGCAATGAGTAAGTTATTATTGTTTTCACATGCCTGTCCCCTGGCAGGAGTGCAGATATACTGGGACATGGGGAGAGGAATACTGTCTCTGTAGAGAACATTGGGCTAATGCCTACTCAGAAGTCTCAACCCGCTGCAGATGTCTAACGCCCAATGTTGTAAATTGAAAATCAAACGTGCAATAAACAGGATGGAAAAGTACTATGCACCAAAGATTTATTTTATACACAATTTTAGGATTCAGACACCCAGGCAGGTGTGTTAGATTATAAATTAGTGATAGAACTGAGAGGATCTTGGTGCCATGTATCCTTTAATGATGGTTGATGCATGGATGCCAATTCTTTTTTTGTGGAGTGGCTCAGTGACCCATATGCGCCAGTTGGGGCAATGTTGCCCTATTCTGTAATTTCTTAAACAAACAATATTAGAATGGATTCAGCTACACATGCACATCTGAGCCTTGGTATTGTCTCTTTCATTATCCTGGATATCACCTTAGATATTTTCACTGTTATTGGTATGATGGGTACCTCTTATCGTGGTCCACCTCCTTCTACACGTCACATGTTTGTCATTGGTCACTTTGAAATCCATTGTTTACCAGCATGTTTTTCCAACACTTTAGGCTTTCCGCTCAGATTATTGTCCAGATTGCAAAATGTACACTGGTAGCCTTTCTAAGATGTCCATTCATTATCTTCAGTTGCATAACTAACGGTCAAGGAAAAAGGGTTAAAGAAATAGGGAAGTCACTAATGAATAGGGAAGAAAACATAATATCCCCAGTGACAACCCCCGTGTAACAGCGACTCAGAGTGGATGTCTAACTGTACTTCCAAACGTTTGACATTTTGTGCATTTTAATAGGCTGAGTTTATCGATGTAAGCTTTATTTAAGGCTATTTCTGTTGAAATCTCAATATATTCTGCAAACATTGCTTTCTGATACAACTCCATTGTAATATCAGTTTCTTTCTAGAGCATCGGCAGAGACTATTTCATGCTTGAAAACAACTGTTTATACACTTTTAATGCGGTTCTGCTGTATTCACTCGCTGCTTCTATTACTGCACAAATAGCAAACTCTTAGGCTTTCCATTTCTTTGTCAACAAATCACCTGAGCAGAAAATTATGAAAACAAGGTTTCCTAGGTAACAGAGTCATGACATATTCATTCTGGCGAGGGTGTGGTGGCAGGCTTGTTGGACCATGCATTTACACAACTTCAGTAAAAAGCTTTCTATTTCCTTCCAACTGCATTTAGATTTTTTCTGCTGATTGCCTCTTCTTTTACTTAGATTGTTTATATTACAAAAGATGAAGAACCCCAATTGTGAGCTCGCAAAACTCTGCCCGAGCATCTGCACTTCCTTCATCCATAACTCCAGCATCCCCGCACCCTTCATATATCTCCCATCCCTAGATTCTATAGCATCACATTTCCACTGCTAAGCACGAGCAAGACCACGAGATGTGCGCTCCGAGTTGAAGTTGCCACACATCTTCTCCCTCTATAATGAACAATGAACAACGAGGGACATAAGGCAGACCCTTTCAGTCCCTGCAGTGAAGGTCCCTCCCCTCTTCTGGGGCCCCACCGCTTTTGGGACCTGAACAGAGAATATTAAGGCATGGGAAAAGAAGTGGGCTCTGGCTCAGAGCACCATCCTTTCAGACCCCTCCCTTCATCCCCCACTACAGACCCAGCTCTGGTCTGCAGAATCTTGCCCTGATTTCCTTGAATAATTCTGAAACAATTTAAAATATCGTTCTTCTTTATGTTTAATGTAGGTGATGTGTGAAAATGTATTACACGCATTTTGCAGAGAAACATTCCTTTTGTGTTTCATGCAACATCCATAAAAAGGTTTCTTTTCGAGCAGTACATGAACTCAAATATGAGAAATTGGAGGGATTCACATAAATTATTTGCTGTAATATTGGTGAGCTGCTGCAGTGTTACAATATTGAAAACACACGTCCACACCTCACTGTAACTAAACATGAGATGTAAGCACGTTCAGCATGTACCCCAGCACTGTGGCGAGCTGGCCAAAGAGGGCATGAAAGAGCTGAAATTGTATCATAAATTCAAAGCTGTTCGAAACAGAGGGCCCCAAATTACGTTTGGCCCAGTTTGGCCTGAATTCCTTGATATGTATATATTTTCGGCTCTCAATCAGCTTATATCTCAGCCTCTGAATTTTAAATGCCTATACAATAAGGACTGCAGGCAGACCTTTGTAGCAGGAAGTAGGGGAGATGTACGAATCCTCACACATACCTAGTGCCGCTATACCCTGTAGTACACAGAGGTGACACATTCACACGGAATGCAGCCTCTTAGAGACTCTAACTTATTAAGGGTGACTTCTGGAGCACCATGCAATGTGACGAAAACCATTCCAAACATATTTAAACCGTTTATGTTGCAAACGTCGACCTTGGAGAAGAATATATAGCATGGAAGCATATTATACTATATATTCAATAGGTTGATAGCTATTAGGCAATGCAGTCAGTATTGAATTGGGTCCTGATTGTGGAAAAAATGTCTACCACAGATGTTGGACAGGTGCCTCCGCGTGTTCACTGTATCATGGCAAATTGAATGAATACCTACAGGCATATTTTCCTGACAGCGATCTGGGTAGTAGCGAAAGTGATTTTCTGGCAGCATGTTAGTAATAAATAATTTGCATTTGTAATAAAATATGCGCGGAAGATGGGGCGTTTGAGCTGACAGTACGGTGTAAAATGCTCATGCAGGTGTCAGAATGTGCTGTGCATTATACATGTTGAATAAGGTTGGCAACAGGCGTACGCAGTAAAAGCAGAGTTGAAATAGTGCCACTCATTGGAAACCTCTTTCGGCAAGCAATTTCCATTTTAATTTTTCAGTCCAAGTACTGCAGGTGAGCGAGGCACGTGGAAACAGCCATCAATAAAGCAAGAGAAAATCTTAGCAAAATCCTCAGAGTGCGCTCTAAATCCGCCCAGAAGAGTGTATAGACACATTACTAATTAAAAATGATGTACGTAATTGAATCCCACCGGGTTCAGAAATGTAATGAATTCCAATGTGCAGCATGCAAGCCCGTGATTCATTTTCAATGGTGAGCTTTCCATGTACAGAGTCAAATGTCGTTTATAACGATGAGTTCATCTGTCACACATACAACATCTAGATATGGGTCAATTCCTGCTGTTTCTTCGAAAAACACCCCAGCAAGGGTCTAAATGTCCACAAAGACGAATTATTGTAAAATTGTTCGGTAAAACAGACAATGTCACACAAAGGCAGCATGAATCTGGACTGATATCTTCATAATGGTCACTATGTTTTTTTAACATAGCAGTTGTCGTATATATACACTACACTGTAAAAAAGTGAGCAATTTTCCTATAGTGACAGGGAGTTAGTTGTGCACCCAACTTTCACTTGCTGATTTGTTCAAAAACGATTTTTCCACCTAATGAAAAAGCATTTTGCACTGTTCGGCCAGTGCAGATGGTCCTGCAAAATAGCTCAGTTACCAGTGCAATCCATGTACAATATGTAGAAGAAATTTACTAACAGGTTGCGTTGGGTTTGCCCTCTCAATAGTGAAGCAAACCCAGTGCAAATGAGATTCCTTATATGTCTGCACTAACTTGAACTTCTTTACCTAAAGGGGGACATTCCATGGGCGTTCCCATGCAACCACCCATGGGGGCTGGAGGCAAATCCCTATCTACTAACTTTAAGAGACAGGGTTTGTACTAACATTTTTTCTTGTATCAAGATGTACAACACAAACAATGTGCTCAACAATATTTATTTTTTTACTTCAAGATTCTCTTTCAGTACAAACTTATGCTTGTTAATGCAAGGATGTGTGTGTTGATGCAAGTCAGCTTTAAGTGTGCCAGCATAGGAAGGGAGAGAAACAGTGCCGTATCTTAGCATAAACTACTCTGTTCTGCTCCCTCCCTTTCACACAACAGAGTGCAGCAATCACTAATGCATTTGTACATAGTAAATATGGCCTGTAATGTGACCCACTGCTGGTTTAGCCCTAGTCATAGAATAAGAGTGAAAATCTAAGGATTTCAAAATATGTCAAATATTAATTTGAGTGTGCTTCGATACCAGGCTGATAAAAACCAAGTTTCAGTAGGTATGTCAACTGTTGGATTCAATGCAGCTGAAGTAGAAAGTCATGGCATTGTCAGGCAAGCATTTGCAATGCAATGGGTCTCGCTTTTGCTCGCGTTAGAGCTATTAGCATTGTAAACGTCTAACCGGACTTTTCTTAACACAAACATTGAAAATTTAAAGTAAAACAGTTTCACATAACTAACCGGACTTTGCTTGACATAAACTGAAAAATAATGGTTTCACTCTAAGTGAGCCAACGGCCGCCATCAGCACAAAGCAGACACGCAAAGGGAAATAAAAGTATGCTTGCAGTGAAAACTATCGCAAAAGTGCCACTATCCATGTAACCTGCAAAAGTGCGATTATCTATGTAATTGGCAAAAGTGCAATTACCTATGTAACAGGATCAATGTCATGCAAAGCGGTCGACTACTGCCCAGCGAGATCGCGCAGCGAAATAAAGAGAAAAAGTAGTCCAGAAACCAAATGGAAAACATCAAGCCTCGTATGTTTACAGTAGTTGGTCGGTGCACTTGAAGAGGGCTAAACACCAGAAAAGGCATGACGTATGCATGCCTTTCACTAATGAAAGGAAGCGGATTTTAAAAAGCAAGCCCACAAACCAATGAAAGTGACTGATGTGACATGGGCGTGGTTAGAAGCCAAAAGAGAGATTACAACAGGGGACAGAGTGCTTTGTGCTCACCCCTAAAAAACAATGTTTACGTGGTAATACATTACAAAAGGGTCAGCTGGGACACCAATCTTATAAACCAGTGGAAGACTTTTGGTGAGAAGTTCGAAGCTCAAGCAGTTGCAGTGTTCTGTTTAGCCAATAAGATTCTGGGCATAGCTTTGATTACCGGTACAGGAAATTAAATAGATAAAGCAAAGAGTTGTAATGAGTCCTGTCAGTTGTAATGCAGAAGAGCGATCAGGCGAGCCAACACTTAGACTAGAAATAAAAGGGTTTAATTACTTCCTTTAACAGCTATTTCAATAAGTCTGCATTCCAGATATATTTGTTGTAACTTAGTACCGGGATTTGGTGCACTAATGTTTAAACTGTAAACATAAAGGGTTCTTGTGATAGTAAAATTAGGATTCATGAAGTCGGGTTCTGCTTGCTATATGTGAAATAAAACCAGATTGAAAATAATGCATGTAAAATTATCTTCCAGTGCTCCTGGGATGAAATGATTTGGGGTTTAAACGTTAATGTTGACTGTAAACATAGAGGGCAACTTGAATCTAAACTTCATTACCTTTGTGTCTTAGAATCAAGCAAAAAACAAACGTCATAAGACAAATAGGCGAATCAGGGACCACTGAAGAGGCACCACCACATCTCCGCTGTGGAAAAAATCAATGCCATCAAAAAATTAGGATGAATGGCCTTTGAAGCAAAATTGCACTCTAACCACCAGTAAATCTCTAGTACATGAGTACGTAATGAAGTTCAAGAGGTGAGATACATATCTGTAAGCCTTCTAAATTCGGATATGGAGATACACCTAGAGGAAAAAAAATGATGCACCCCTGGAATACACTAAAAAATAAGACACATTCCACTTTTTTAAACTTGTATTGATGAATGATTGAGTTGATCCTGCATTAATCTAAAGTTTGTGTATGATGCTTGCTACCACAATTATTCATATCTCTACAAAGAACTCGAAACAATGTCATTCTTTCAAGTTAATCACGTTCTATCAATTTCAGAAATAGACGCTCACAATTTGCACTTGCCACTCAATCAAGAGTTGAACTGCAAAATTCATCTTTCACCCACACCAAGCACTAATGCCTCCCTTTCACTTGGAGATGGACTCTTATTTTACCAATCAATGTTATCAGGGAAAATCCCCGCAGGTGAACAGTTGTCACTGAATTTTCATGCAGTTTGGGGAATCGCCTCACTTTTGGGCTGCCAGGAAGTGAGAGTGTATATGAGAGACCAACACCTGCCTGTGAGGATGTTTCGGTAGCAGCAGTTGCTTTGCAGGCTTTGAAACATATTTCATTGGGCTGGCCTTCTCTCTCGGGATTCGTGTGCGAGCTGAAGGCCAGAGAATTACATTCTAGTTTGCATCTGCTAGCGTCTTTACCAGTTCCCTAAAACATATCAAAATAGGATATGTAAAAGGTAAGGAACCCATATTTAAAATAGCCACTGCCGATTGTGTATGAATCCATAAACAAGACTGACTGCATCTAAGCATTATTCTTACTGTAATATTAATGCACGAGCATGCCGACATTTAGAAACATTAAGAGATAGACCTAAAGAAAAAACTGTGGAATCTAATTAGCAAATTACCTTGATTTGAAGTGGAGGGGAGTTTTAGAAAGAAGGGACTAAAATTACTGTTTTGCTGCATAACAAACCAGGAGTCACCCACCTAAATAGAGAGTGTTCACATTTATGAGATCAGTATCCTGGAATACTAATGCTGTTTGATGGGATGTGTTGGACTTTTTTTGCTTATTCAGGGTCATCCCCAATCTTTTTGCCTCCTGCCTCCTATTTTTTCTGACCTGTTGCTGTTGTCTTTTGAACTCTGAGCACTTTAGCACTGCTAACCAGTGCTAAAGTGCATATGCTCTCTATGTAAAATTGTATGTAATTGGTTTATCCATGATTGGCATATTTGATTTACTAGTAAGTCCCTAGTAAAGTGCACTTGAGGTGCCAGGGCCTGTAAATCAAATGCTACTACTGGGCGTGCAGCACTGATTGTGCCACCCACATGTGTACCTCTGTAATCATGTCTCAGACCTGACACTGCAGTGTCTGTGCGTGCAGCTTTAACTGTAAATTCGACTTGGCAAGTGTACCCACTTGCCAGGCCTAAACCTTCCCTTTTCTTACATGTCAGACACCCATAAGGTAGGCCCTAGGTAGCCGCAAGGTCAGGGTGCAGTGTATGGTTAAGGACCTTACAGGGGCACGGACCCGGGTAGGTGTATCGGCACTGGCGGCAGCATCCATAAATTATTATTGCGCTCGACCAAGGGTCCGTGTGGTCCTAGGAAGCGCGTTCCCCTAATTGGGTTGGGCGACGGTTATTAGACCTTCTCACTAACGTAAGTGACTGGATACCTATATACATACCTTTGTTTGTTCTCTTGGAGAATAGTTTTACAGACCCCCCTCATACCTAGGAGATATTTATAGTCTTTTTTGGTCCTGACGAAGCATCAAGGGATCCGTACGGACCACCAGGATGCGAAACATGTTGACCCATATTAGGGATGGTTTGGAAATTCCCCACCCTTTTTGCGACTGTTCAGAGTTAGAGTGACTGATCATTGTTTCAGCTTCACTCATTTGACTATTTTTAATCTTGGCCTTTTCCTTCATATTAGGTCAAATAAAGCAGTTACCTGATGTTGATCTTTTAGAGCCAATTTTAACCGCTACCTTTAATCTCCTCTAATATTCTTTCTCACTTTTTTGGGGGGTCACGGCTTCATTATCATAAAAGATCTCCGGCAAAGAGCCCCCCCTCTTGGGGTGGTGCCCGTCAGACATTGCAGCGCCGGTCTGACGAGGAGCAGCTCCGATGATGAAGCATGACATCCTTCGGGATGTGTGAGGTGTCTTGCTCCTAAAATTTAGGACCCCCTCCATGGTATCACCCCCCACTTTTTTCTCCTTCTCCTTTGGAACAGTGTATCTTATTTTTCAGACATATGGTTAAGGTAGGACATATAGTAATGGGTTTTATATGTCCTGACAGTGAAATATTGCTAAATTAGTTTTTCACTGTTGCAAGGCCTGTCCCTCTCATAGGTTAACACGGGGGCTACCTTTAAATCTGATTAAAGTGTAGATTCCCTTTGGGAGCGGATGGACATGTGGAGTTTGGGGTCTCTGAGCTCACAATTTAAAAATACATCTTTTAGTGAAGTTGATTTTAAGATTGTGTGTTTTGAAATGCCACTTTTAGAAAGTGAGCATTTTCTTGCTTATACCATTTCTGTGGCTCTGCATATTTGTGGATTCCCTGTCTGGGTCAGTTTGACAGTTGGGCTGGTTGCACCTTACACTAGACAGTGACACAAAGGGAGCTGGGTGTAGCCTGCTTATCCTGATGATCCATCTGTGCTAGGAGGGAGGGGAGGAGTGGTCACTCACACCTGAAAGGGCTGTGCCTGCCCTCACACAATGCAGTCTCCAACCCCCTGGTGAGTGTCTGGGGCCTGGCCTGGGCAAGGCAGGATTTCACAGTCCAAAGAGACTTTACTTTGAAGTAGACCTACTTCAAAGGAGAAATTGGGTAAAAGAAGGGCACCCAAAACCACAGACTTTAGAAACACTTCTGGAACCAAGAGGAACCTCTGCCCGGAGAAGAGCTCAATAGCTGAGTAAGAAGAGCTGGCCTGCCTGTGACTGTGCTATGTGGAGCTATCCTGCAGTTGCTGCTTCTGCCAGAGTAAGAGGGCAAAGACTGGACTTTGTGTGCCTTCCATATTGAGAAGAAATCTCCAAGGGCTTGATCTAGAACTTGCCTCCTGTTGTTTGAAGTCTCAGGGACAGCAAAGACTTCTCTCTGCCAGCACCTGGAGTCTCTGGAGAGACTCCTACTCTGCCCTGTGGTGCCCATCCAGTTCCTGGGACCCTGAAAGGAGAAGCTGGCAACCTAAAGGCAAGAAAATACATGCACAGAGCGCCTTGCGGGGAAAAGATTGATGTAAATCTGATCTGCGGCTGAAAAAACGATGCGCCGCCGGCTCCGCAGCCGAGAAACGACACTCACAGGAAACGCGACTGAAGAATCGACGCACAGAGCAGGAGAAACAACGCGCAGCATCACTGACGGAAGCTGGGAGATCACAACCTGCGCTGTGGGATTTTCGGATCATTGTGCGGCTGGATTTTCGATTCACGTACCGCCGTGCAGAGTTATTTTTGATGCACACCCGCCCATGCAGGGTTATTTTTGATGCGCACCAGATACATTTTCACTCTAGCAGCGCTAGAGTGTGTTTAAAACTACTTAAAGACTCTTTTTCCATTTTTATTGATAACTTGACTTGTGTATGGTGGATTTTTGTCGTTTTGGTCTTGTTTTGTTAAAATATTTCCTATTTTTCTAAAATGGTGTTGTGTCACTTTGTTGTGTTTTCATTAAGTTACTGTGTGTGTTGGTATAAATACTTTACACCTAGCACTCTGAAGTTAAGCCTACTGCTCTGCCAAGCTACCAACGGGGTAAGCAGGGGTTAGCTGAGGGTGATTCTCTTTTACCCTGACTAGAGTGAGGGTCCTTGCTTGAACAGGGGGTAACCTGACTGTCAACCAAAGACCACATTTCTAACAGGATGTCACAATCAGAGCTCATTTTCCTGGATTGTTATACATTCTGTTGTTAGATTATTAATGAGATATTATAATCTGAAGTGAATTGCTGAAGTAGTATCACTATGTGCTGTCATTTTCCTACATCTATGTACATTTCTGATGCTGCAATGCAATAACATACTTCATCATTTACTTCGAGCGATTTTATTTTCTGACCTTAGGATTCTAGAATTATGTAAGAGTTGCTCAGGTTTCTGGAGTGAGAACGTTGTTAAAAAACACCATTACAAGGCCAGTTCAATAAAATAGTTAACATGCATAAAATCACTTAGTATAATAACAGTAACAATAGAGCTAGGGGTGCACTACAGATACCAAAAACAATTCTTCTTCGCAATTTAAAGCAGTGATAATAAAAGCTAAGAACGGCAGTGCAAATTTCAACATCGAATAAACTCTGCAGGTGAATCAAACCCTCTTCATAAAATGTAAAATGCATATTTGGGAAAATTGGGTGCAAAAACACAACCTGAGGGAGTCATACAGTGTGCAAAAGAGCACAATTGTAAGGTAGATTGAACAGCAGCAGCATCGAAAGGGCAGCATGGAAGAGATGCATGCCAGGTGCCTTCTACAGGAAATGCCACAAGGAAATGGACTGTATTCAATCTCAGCCTTGTGAGATAAAATATATGCTCTCGATCAGTTATCCTGGTTAGATAAAGCTCCATGCCAGTGGATATAAAAATGTGCATGTACCTGAGAATTGATGGAATATTCAGCGAGCTCTCCAGTCTGGTTTCCTCTCTATATGAATCGTATGTCCCTTTAAAAATATATTTTTGGATGTGGGAATAATACTTTCAGGCATATCACAAAGATTACTACAGCACAGGATGTAGAAAATGTGCTTTATATAATCTTTTCTTGGTGAAGTGGTCATGTTATCTATTCTTAAACCATCCGCTAATACCTGTCTTGAACATTGTGCCTTGGGAGCTCCATACTTTTAACCGTAAAAGAAGGGGTGCCAAACTGATTTGACCCTCTATGAACCCTAGTCCCAACTCTGTGTGTAAAATAAAACTTGCAGTGGTTTTAGAGATAGCTAAGAGTCAACACAAAAACTATTTTCAACTACCTGAAGAACCTCCGGGGCAGCATAACCCCATACTCCGGCTACATAAGTGCCCACTGATAAACATTTACTTTTATAAAGCTGAAGCATCTCCCACACCAGCTTTTGACCCAACCTTTTGACGAATCTAAAAATAGCATTGTCAGCTGCCCCATTTTTTGCACACTTTTGGTCATTAACCTATTCCATTGCCCATTTGCATCCAATATAATACCTAAATAGTAAAAAGTAGATACTTTATCAATAGGTCTCCTCCCTATATGGAACATTCTTGACTTAGTATTTTTGGACAACATGACACAATAAAATACTTTTGCCAGTTCACCTTAAGATTAAGTCTCAACATATTTAAGACCACTTAAAAGCTTTTGGAGACCATTTGCTGTATGATCTAAAAGAACAGCATAATCTGCTTGCAACAAAACCAGGACTGCCTGGGTACCAATTCTGAGGACATCTTTGGTACATGCACTTAACGCTGTATCTAAGGAGTTCACATAAAATAAAAAGAAAGGAAATGAGCTAATATACAACCCTGCCTAATCCCTCTAACCATTTTATCGATGCGGTAGCATCCCCAGTTCATTAATATCCTACTCTGGTTGTGGAGTCCCACTGTAGGCACCTTAGGATACCTAACAGGGGGGCATCAACTCCTGCTAGTTCCATCAGATCCCACAACAAATCTCTGTCACAGGTCATAGGCACAGGAGAGATCCATGAAAGCCATATGCAAGGCCCCTCTCCTGGCCTTGATTTGTTTGTCCAGAATAAGGGGGTTATTCTAACTTTGGAGGAGGTGTTAATCCGTCCCAAAAGTGACGGAAAAGTGACGGATTTACCACCAGGCGTATTACAAGTCCATTATATCCTATGGAACTCGTAATACGGCTGGTGGTATATCCGTCACTTTACCGTCACTTTTGGGACGGATTAACACTCCTCCAAAGTTAGAATAACCCCCTAAGTGTTAGATTAATGTCCTGCTCTGTGGTCCCTAAATCTGGGTTGAAACCATATTGAACAGGGCAGAAAAAGGAATTAGCCTCTGCCCAAGTCTCCAGTTTACACAAGATAACCCACCCTAAAATCTTCATTCTTGAATCGATCAGTAAAATTGGGTGGTAATATACAGGTGAATTCTGATAACCTTTTTTATAGATGGGTACTGTTGTAGGTTCTCAACATGTAGTAATTAGGCCGACGGTGAGTGCAGCCCTCAACACATTGGTAACCAACGGGGCCTAGAACTTTACATTGTCCCTAATCAAATCATTTGGTGCCCCATCTGGTCCGGGAGCCTTCCCATTTGCAGCACTCACTATGGCTTCAGCAACAGAGGCTAGATCTACAAGGCCAGTTATCCGAATTTCATCTGCAGGGTAAAACATCAGGCTCATATCCCTTATCCTTCAAGCCCTTCCTTTTATCAGGATTAAAGGCAAGGGAAAAATAATTAACCCCATATTGTTCGGAGAGAAGACAGATGATCTCCATAGATGAACTGTCTAAATGAAAGGGCACTTGACTATTTCCCCAAAAACTCTGGTATCGTTTAGCTGTGTGGTTTTGTTTAGATCATCCCATGCGTTCGCAGAAATGTATTGTTTCATTTAGTGAAGTGCTTGCTTCTACTTAAGCCGTGCTTCTCTATTTGTCACAGTGTTGCAATGGAGGGCCACTTTAAACAAACTCCCATGTTCTCTAAATAGCCGGCAGGTGGTGTAATCTTACCAGGCTCACTTTGTTGAAAAAAACAACAATATGTAAAGGTGACAGGGTTAGGGTCACTGTATGGAAGTGGGCACACCTCATAATCCTCAAGTTACTCAACCAAATCCCTTGATAACGAAACAAATTATTTTGTACAGCCCTTTCACTTGCCTATAAATGTAAGTGAGCTTGCTTTACCTTCTCCTTGGGCAATAGACAAAAAGTTTAGATTATGCAATCAATTCAATTAATTTAGGGATTCAATATAGTTTGAATGTACAAAGTAGCCAGTATCATCTCCTTGAACATTTGTAAATCCACATGTACAGTCCCCATCATACAAACATTTGGAAATATTAAAATCACTCCCCCCCATATGACTGATGTGTAACTTTTGCCCTTGTCTGCATACTCTGAAACTAACTTTCCCAATGTCAATTGTTGGGTATAGCAATTAAAAAATGTAATAGGCTGTCCTTGATACTAATAATTTAGCTTCCAATTTCCTAATAGTATATACCACAAAGATGGCTAGGCCTCCTTTCCTTCTTACCGCAACAGATGGACTTGCATTAATGCAAAAATACATAAACCCATTCATAGTTATAGTATTAAAGGCCCAGGTCTCCTGGCAACAAATTAAGTCAATTTGCTCAATAAAAGACAGCCAGTCCTCATTTTGAAGTTTTTTATGTATCCTTGCAATGTTCCACAATATAAGTTGCATGGTCTGACCTCCCCCGTTAGTATTTTACAGATGGGTATTTGATCCACAACAGTTCATTGAATAATTATCTTGGCATGAATATTTGCCACCGGGTCCATTGAAGCCAGTACCCTATTGTTCCCCCCTATTTGTAGTGAATCATTGGCTTACATACCATACAGACACATATCCCTATTCATAAGTGTTAGAGAAAAATCTGGTTGGGTCTGTTATATAGATGATTTGAAACCAAGCCCCAGTTTCCCCTTGTAGTCACAGGTTCTAAGTGTGTCTATAGAAAAAAACAAGTTGCAATATCTTCATGGGGCTAGATCATGCCATCTCCTATTTGGGCACGAATATCCCTCACAAACATAGGCTTGCAAAAATGTATAATAACAGTATCTCCTGAATAGTTGCTTTCTAAGGGTCCGATGCCACACGCTCACCGTGCAAAAAGGATCTCATTACTCAGGTCCCAATGACAATTAACAGTATGGTTTAACCAAAACAGGACCTTATTCCTGAAGGGTACATAATAATTCCATAGAGCAAGCCAGCAACCGGGGTACATTTGCCAAGATAATGACATAAGGGCAAGAAGCGGGGGGGGGTGAATCACAACTAGAGAGGCTGGGTTGATGACTTTGTTTCCATCCTGAGTACCCAAATGCAATGCAGAAGCTGGAGGCCATCGTCTTGGAGTTAGAGTTGTGTGGTTTCAGCTGAAACAATGGGTATGTTTGAAATACCAGACCTACCACAAATGCTTGAAGTCTGTGGGGCGGGCCAGTCGGTGGAATTGTGTGGTTGAACTTTCTCTACATTACTAAAGCACCCTTCCCCAGGTTTAACTGGTTGAATTAAATGAGCCTCATTAGGAGCCAGGCTATCATAAACAGGGCACAATTTAGCATCAAGGAAATCTCAGAGATGGTTTCTTAAAGACTCCTAAAGATCAAAAGTTGAAGGTGAAAAGGATGCTAAATCAGGGGACCTGCATTTTTCCAATGCCTGTTTGGACTTATTTGACTTTTGTTTTAGACACTTCCCTCCTCATTTAAGCACTACCCCTTTGCCTCCCAGTAAGGCAAAACTCTGGTTACTTCATAAGACACTGCCTAGCAGCACACAGGACTGTCCTACAGAACTGTTCCTTCTTTACTAACAAGCCAGACAGCTTAAATTTACAACAGAGTGTACTGGCAATCTTACCATTCACACATAGGAGCTTCTGTGATCAAAACTTCCACTTCTAGGGTTCTTCCCTCTAAAAATGACTGACCCTTAATATAAGGCTGGAAAATGACTACATCAAAGTCAGATAACATTTAAGAGCTCAACTTTTCAGCCTGGTGTTTGGATAATCTTCGCTGCACATGATACACACTAGAGGCCTCATTAACGAGTGTGGGATCCCAAATTTACAAGCCCATGCAAAGCCACCTAGCATGGCTTTTCATGGCCTTGTAAATATGGGTCCCTTTCACGCAGAAAACTGTGTGAAAGGGGCGTTCCATGGGTGTTGCTGTGGGTATTCCCATGCAACACAAATGGCACACTAAGGACTCTGACATTCCCAGAATTACAATATCTTTATTTCTCCCCCTTTTTTCATCCATTCTGCAGAAAACACAGAATGAGGAAAACGCCTCTAGTGATTGTTTTTTGTGCAGCAAGGTGTCATGTTTATCTGGAGCACAAAAAGAACAATTTAAACAAATGGGTTAAGGAAAATCAACTTGTGCTGTTCCTCTAGGAAATCTGAAGTAACCGAGTATGTCTTTACTTGTGTTTATTTTTCTCTATATAAACACTAGTATTTAATTTAGCAAATAAAACGAAACCCAGTAGTATCAGTTATATCTTGGCAAATATGTAATGGTTATGAGAGCAATGCTTAAAAACTCCCAGTTGCATTTCACAGAGTTAAGACTGGTTAAATCCATGGATTGCTTGTAGAATTGAAACTGAGAGGTTACCCATTTCTCCTAAAGGTTAGTCATGGAGAGAAAATTGACATGGCGAGAGAGAGGGTGCTGGCCAGGCCATAAAAAACAGTTAAAGACTCAATCCCCTTGAGACAGAGGGATAGTGCGTCAGGGCTCCAGATATAGATGGAACCTGTGCATGATAATGCGCGCCTCCTGTGGAGTCAGAGAAATAATTACTGTATATGCTTCGAAAGAGATAACAAGTTCAGACTACTGCCGTGGGAGGGTGGCAGCATTTTTAGAGAAGACTCTCAAAATGCAATTTAGTTAAAAAAGAACTTTAATACTGGATCTTTTATTGTTGCAATTTTAATAGGCTTCGATTTTTTTAACGCTTGATTTAATTGTCACTATTTTTAGAGGTTAACTCTTGCCAAAAGGTTACAAAGTGTCTTAAAGGAGCTCATACTGGGTTGCCAAAATGCTGAGTGTAGACGTTTTGGGATCAGATTCTGAATAGGGGTAATAAGTGGCAGCAAACAGGGCGATGTTACAGTCTAAAATGATGCTGAAAATGGTACATTTCAGCTGTTTTCATGGGTAGGAGGCATGAGCTGTATGGACATATTTTAATTACAAACTCACATCTTGCTTGCCGCTGGAATTACTAGGTGTTCTGGGCCTTTGCTTTGGCTATCAGTAGATTGCGAGCCTTCAAATGCAGAAAAACGGCACAGTAAACTTTAGCCAATGTAAAGAGGGGTACAGATCTCAGTAGTGCAGCTGGTGCAGGAACAACAGAGCCCAGTGACGTTAGGGGTCCCCAGACCTGAAAATAAGTCTGTCTCAACTAACAACCAAGGAGTAGGAGACCATCCTCTTTTCATGCATTAGGGCTCTGGACACCTTTGTTGCCCCACTGAAGATAAGGGAGATGTGGGAGTATTTTAAGACATGCATCTAAAGTTGGGCGGCCAAATAAAATGCAGATTTTAATTGAAGGAAGGCAGCTTTGTAAGACAGTGTGCTACAATTCCCGAATGCTTGGCTTGATTTGACTTCTCTAAAAGAGGAAGTTACTAATGAATATTTGGCCTGATTTTGGAAAGTGAAACTGAATGGCCATATGGGAACTTGTCATGAATCCATTCATCTGCCTCCACTTTTAAAAACGATTTCATGAATAAAGAAGCATAAATATATTTTCTTACAAACCGAATGAAGTTGTGTCATGCACACTTCAGACTAAGTAACGAATAAAACAACTTTTATGTTAATGGCATCTTCTAAGTACGAGACCTTTGGAAATGGGAATATTGTCAGATTGCATGCTCAGTCTTTAGATTCCTTTGTGACTCCATGTATCAGTTGCATTCATACTCCTAGCATTTCCCACTTGTATGTCCATCAGAAGAGAGGTTAAGCTACCGAGCTGGATACCTCGGTGTGAGGAAGTAAGTGAGGGGAACAAAGAATTCGATAGCAAAATGAAGCATACATTCGTCCAAAAGTAAAGTGCAGTTTTGCTCTAACTATACCAGCACAGTTTAAGAATAATAATAGAAAATATTTTGAAGAACACGTGTCTTTATGTGTATCCCCTTTCAAAATACCTCACAGGCCTTTATTAATTTATTAATTTATTAATCTATGTACAAGATACTTGCCTTTTTTCTGTCTTCACACATACATGTGCTGTGTATCATTTACCGAAGTACAGTTATTATGTGACTGTAACACGTGTAGCGAAATTATGGAATATATCAATGTGCTACACACAGATAAAATCCAACAAACAATTTGCAAAATTGACCAACGATGACCGGCGGGGGAGTGACCCATGAAATGCAAAGAAAATTAGGTTTCTTCTTACACAAAAAACACATCTTCTCATATACTTCCTGTGAGAAAGTGGCCTCTGTTTGGCATGGTTACCCACACTTTTGGCCTGTTTGTGAGTGTGTTTTTACTGTGTCACTGCGATCCTGCTAGCCAGGACCCCAGTGCTCATAGTGGATACCCTATATGTCAGTGTGTTTTGCCTGTCTCACTGGGATCCTGCTAGCCAAGACCCCAGTGCTCATAGTTTGTGGCCTAATGTGTGTGTTGTCAGTAGTGCTTAACTGTGTCACTGAGGCTCTGCTAATCAGAACCTCAGTGCTTATGCTCTCTCTGCTTTGAATTTTGCCACTAAAAGCTAGTGACTTCATTTACAAAATTAAATTGGCCCCTTTATAGGTCCCTAGCATATGGTACCTATGTGCCCTGGGTAATGGAGTCCCAGTAGATCCTTACAGGCTGCAGCATTTCTTTTGCCACCCATAAGGAGCTCAGACAAACCATTTCACAGGACTGCCACTGCAGCCTGTGTGAAATAGTGAACACATTATTTCACAGCCATTTTCATTGCACTTAAGTAATTTATAAGTCACCTATATGTCTAACCTTCCTTTACTGAAGGCTAGGTGCAAAGTTACTAAGTGTGAGGGCACCCTTGCACTAGCAAAGGTGCCCCCACACAGTCCGGGCCAATTCCCTGGACTTTGTGAGTGCGGGAACACCATTACACGCGTGTACTACATATAAGTCAATACCTATATGTAGCTTCACAATGGTAACTCCGAATATGGCCATGTAAGGTGTCTAAGATCATGGAATTGTCCCCCCATCCCAAATCTGGTATTGGGGAGTGTTAGAAATGGGGTTTTTGGTTGGCAGTCAGGTTGCCCTCTGTCCAAGTAAGAACCCTCACTCTAGTCAGGGTAAGTCACACACAATCCAAAATCAGCCTGTGCTCACCCTCCGGTAGCTTGGCACGAGCAGTCAGGCTTAACTTAGAAGGCAATGTGTAAAGCATTTGTTTAATAAATCATACAACACCATAGCATAACACCACAAAAATACACCACACAGTATTTAGAAAAATATATAATATTTATCTGGGTATCTTCAGGTCAAAACGATCAAAGTTGCAATACGAATTTGTAAAGTTATCACTGAGACGTGATAGAAAGTGTCTTAAGTCTTTAGAAGTAAACAAAGTCTCTTTCAAACACAAAGTACCTGGTTTCTGGTGGAAAATCTCCTCAGAGGGCCACAGGACAAGAGGTGCGTGGAAAACTGGTGTGTGCGTCGATTTCTCCTCAGCACACACGGACTTGCGTCGTTATTTTCCACTCGGGGAGTCGGGTGTCGTTTTCCGGCGCGCGGACAGTCTCTTACTGTGGTTTGCGGGGAGTACCAGATGTCCCGGGTCTGTGCGTGGATTTTCCTGCTTGTTTTCCGGCTGCGCGTCGAAGTTTCGATCTCACGGCAGGCGTCGCGTCGATTTCTCCGGCGGAGTCGGGCGGCGTTCTCCTTGCGAGGCCGTGCGTCAAAGTTTTGATCTCACGGCAGGCGTCGCGTCGATTTCTCCTGGAAAGTCGGGTGGCGTTGTCCTTGCGAGGCCGTGCGTCAAAGTTTCGATCTCATGGCAGGCGTTGCGTCGATTTCTCCTGCGGAGTCGGGCGGCGTTGTCCTTGCGAGGCCGTGCGTCAAAGTTTTGATCTCACGGCAGGCGTTGCGCCGATTTCTCCCGGGAAGGTGGGCGGCGTTGTCCTTGCGAGGCCGTGCGTCAAACTTTCGGTCGTCCCGAAGACGTCGCGTTGATCAGCGTCAGTGTGCGGCGTTTTTCTTGCCACGGAACAAGCTGTGCGTCGAAAAGTTCGGCGCACGGAGCGTCCAAGAGGAAGAGAGAAGTCTTTTTGGTCCTGAGACTTCAAGGAACAGGAGGCAAGCTCTATCCAAGCCCTTGGAGAGCACTTTCACAGCCAGACAAGAGTTCAGCAAGACAGCAGGGCAACAGCAAGGCAGCAGTCCTTTGTAGAAAGCAGACAGGTGAGTCCTTTGAGCAGCCAGGCAGTTCTTCTTGGCAGGATGTAGTTTCTGGTTCAGGTTTCTTCTCCAGCAAGTGTCTGATGAGGTAGGGCAGAGGCCCTGTTTTATACTAAGTTTTGCCTTTGAAGTGGGGGTGACTTCAAAGAGTCTCTAAGAAATGCACCAAGCCCCCTTTCAGTTCAATCCTGTCTGCCAGAGTCCCAGTAGGGGGTGTGGCAGTCCTTTGTGTGAGGGCAGGCCCTCCACCCTCCCAGCCCAGGAAGACCCATTCAAAATGCAGATGTATGCAAGTGAGGCTGAGTACCCTGTGTTTGGGGTGTGTCTGAGTGAATGCACAAGGAGCTGTCAACTAAACCTAGCCAGACGTGAATTGAAGGGCACAACAAGATTTTAGTGCAAAGAAATGCTCACTTTCTAAAAGTGGCATTTCTAGAATAGTAATATTAAATCCGACTTCACCAGTCAGCAGGATTTTGTATTACCATTCTGGCCATACTAAATATGACCTTCCTGCTCCTTTCAGATCAGCAGCTGCCACTTCAACAGTGTATGAGGGCAGCCCCAATGTTAGCCTATGAAAGGAGCAGGCCTCACAGTAGTGTAAAAACGAATTTAGGAGTTTTACACTACCAGGACATATAACTACACAGGTACATGTCCTGCCTTTTACCTACACAGCACCCTGCTCTAGGGGTTACCTAGGGCACACATTAGGGGTGACTTATGTATAGAAAAAGGGGAGTTCTAGGCTTGGCAAGTACCTTTAAATGCCAAGTTGAGGTGGCAGTGAAACTGCACACACAGGCCTTGCAATGGCAGGCCTGAGACAAGGTTAAGGGGCTACTGAGGTGGGTGGCACAACCAGTGCTGCAGGCCCACTAGTAGCATTTAATCTACCTGCCCTAGGCACATGTAGTGCACTCTATCAGGGACTTACAAGTAAATTAAATAGTCAATCATGGATAAACCAATCAGTAGTACAATTTACACAGAGAGCATATGCACTTTAGCACTGGTTAGCAGTGGTAAAGTGCCCAGAGGTCAAAAGCCAACAACAACAGGTCAGAAAACATAGGAGGAAGGAGGCAAAACGTTTGGGGATTTCCCTGTCAAAAAGCCAGGTCCAACAGGGAGCCAATTCAATATATCCTGGGGGCTCTACCATGGACCCCCCAGTCTTGCCAAACCAGCTCTCTGAGGCTTGCAATGCAGCTACAACTGCTTCCCCCTCAAAGACAGAGTTCTGCCCTCCTGGGGTCAGAGCAGCTCAGTCCCAGGAAGGCAGAACAAAGCATTTCCTTTGGTAAGAAAGTGCTACACACTCTCCCTTTGGAAATAGGTGTAACAGGATGGGGAGGGGTAGCCTCCCCCAGCCTCTGGAAATGCTTTGAAGGGCACAGAGGGTGTCCTCCTTGCATAAGCTAATCTACACCTGTTCAGGGACTCCCCGTCAATGCTCTGGCACAAAACTGGACAAAGGAAAGGGAAATGACCACTCCCCTGTCCATCACCACCCCAGGGGTGGTGCCCAGAGCTCCTCCAGTATGTCCCAGACTTCAGCCATCTTGTTTTCCAAGGTGTGGGGACACTCTGGAGGCCTCTGAGTGGCCAGTGCTGAGAGGTGATGTCAGAGACCCCTCCTGATAGGTCAATAACTGATAAGGTAGCCAATCACCCTCTCAGGACTATTTAGGGTCTCTCCTGTGGGTGTTTCTTCAAATTCTACTTGCAAGTTTCCAGCAGGAATCCTCTGCAACTACTACTTCATCCTCTGATCTCAGATCGACCGCAGACTGCTCCAGGAACCACTGTAACAGCAACAGAGTATCCAGAAGGGCTACTTTTCCTCTGCAACTTCAGCTCCAGCCAGCAGCTGCAACAGTTTCCACGGTGTGCACACTCTGGAGACTCCCTTTCTTTACCCTGCACCAGCAGGACCGAAGAAATCTCCTGTGGAGTGACGGAGTCAGTTCCCTGCTCACGCAGACACCTTCTAAGTTGACAACCAGTTCTTTTGGACTCCTCTCCTGGTGACAAGCCTGCTCCTCGGGACACAGGTGGTGGACACCTTCAACACAGACTATCCTAAGGTCCTGCTGTCCCAATTTGGAGGTGGTAAGAGCCTGCCTTCCTCGAGTCCGACAGTACCCCTGTGCACCACATCTTCTTCAACTCCTGCGGCCTCTGTGCACTATTTGCAAAATTCCTTTGTGCACATCCTGGCCCACGTCCCCAGCACTCTATCCTGTGACGCCCAACTCGAGGAATTGACCTCCAGCGGCATGGGACCCTCCTTTGTAGTGCTGTACCAATGGCATTTTGCTCCTCCTTTGTCCCAGTGTCCTGGGACTCCCTTGGGTACTGTCTGGTTGACTGAGGGCTTCCTGAGGTGCCGAGAGGCCCCTTTTCCTCCTCACACAAAGTTGAGGCCCTCAAGTCTCTCCTGGGTACAGACAACGCCACTTTGCCGCAAAACACCACTTTGCCAGTACCAAGGCTTGTTGGACGAACCCAGCAACAAAACTCACCTGCATCCAACATCTCTTCGTGGGACATCCATTGCATCATGCAGGAACCCACTGACATCTTCCTTGGGTTCATTTCTGCAGTCTTCGTCCAACAGGGTACTCTTCTTTTTCATCCTCTTCTGGGTTCGCAGGGGCTGCTGTCCTTCCTGGAACTTCTTCTGACTTCTGGACTTGGTCTCCTTCCTTTGCAGTTCTTCAGGTCCAGGAATCCACCATTTGTTGTTTGCATACTTGTTTGGTTCTTGCAATAACTCTAATCACGACTTGTAGTGTGTCCTAAGGAAACTTGCAGTACTTTACTCCTACTTTCCTGGGCTCTTGGATGGGGTATTTTACTTACCTTTGCTGTATTCTTACTCCCTCAGCGATTCTCTACACACTTCACTTGTCTCGGGGGGAATTTGTGATTCGCATTCCACTTTCTTAGAAAGTTGCCCCTAGACCTATTTTCTCCCATGGCATTCTAAAGCATTTCCTATTAATTGCACTTTCCTATGTCTAATTACTGACCTTATTTTGGTGTCTAGGGTATATATTGGGTATAATACTTACCTCAGGAAGGAGTATTGCCTCTAAGATATTTTTGGCCTTGTGTCACCCTAATAAACTATCTTTATTTTTGGTAACACTGAGTATTGTCTTTACTTGTGTATAAGTAATGTGTAACTATAAGTGGTACTACAGGAGCTTTGCATCTCTCCTAGTTCAGCCTAAGTTGATTTGCTATAGCTACCTCTATCAGCCTAAGCTGCTAGAACACTACTACATTTCACTAATAAGGGATAACTGGACCTGGTGTAAGGTGTAAGTGCCCAAGGTACCCACTACACAACAGGCCAGCCTCCTACACTTCCCTCGATAACCAGTGCGTGTGTGTATAACAAGCATGAAACAGATCTTGTGTAGGTAGTGCTGTATGTGAGGTTTCTCAATGTAAACTTACTGAAGTGCCAGTTAGATATGGACAAAGAAAAAAATCAAGGCACTGACAGTCTCTATGAACACTGAATTTTTACATGAAGACCCTGCATTTACCAGCTATGTATAACAAATACCTGACATTAATACACACATTTCACACAACAGTCAAATGTAATAATGATAGTGGGATTCTACAGCTGCCTTCTTGGTAAAAAAGCTCCTGGGGACATTCGATGAACAGGCGTTTGTTCCCATTACTCAGGATTTGCACCAAGATAAATCTTTACACTGCAAAGAGACTGTGCAGATCTGATCTTGAAGAGGGGTGTGCTTCCAGAACATTCCCATAACCTGACATGGGCTCCCAAGCCTTCTGGAAGCTAAACACCACTCTGTTAGCTCTCCATAGTGCACACTAGTTAGCACTGTCCTTAAGTGCACTCTTGTCAAAGGAAAAGCAATTAAATTGGAGTTCCCAAATGCTGTGAGCATGTCAGTGGGGGCTCTGCCAGTGGAAATGTGTATAGATCTTTTATTATTGTGCTGCAAAAACTGTACAAGTTCACAGAATGAAATGTGTGTACCAACACAGAATGATGGCAAATTTGCACACACCTATTTTCATTCACTTACGTTTATGTGAGCCATAAGTCCATAGAACTTAAACAAGTTTGACATTTACAAAACAATTCTTCATTTACGAATCATATTTGTTTGTAACCTTTTAAATAACTGATATGAAAACCTTATTAAATCACTCCAATAACTATGGCCTGAATAACATGGTATGCTCTTAACAACTGTGACGTTCACTGTGATGCAGAAAAAATAAGGTAGCAATCCAGTGATGAGGTGCATAAAGGTAAAAACAAAAACAAAAAAAAAACACAACCAAGTTGAGAGAGCCCGTCCTTGTTTTATATGTTACTTAATACACCTTCATTGGTTGAAATGGGGTATACCCTGCTTTATTATGGATGGTGCGAGCAATTGCACAAATCAGTTCACGTTTGCAGCTTTTGGAGGGAGGGATGACGAAATAGAGAAAACATTGGCTTGAAAATGAAATTGGCTTTTTAATATGTGCATATTAGTGTGTATGGGTAACTCGCATAATATACTCTGTGTAGACATCAAGGACAGGCTTCAGTTATCTATGTCTATGACTTGCGCATACATGTCTGCATTATAGACACATACGTGAAAATACAAAGAACGAAATCAGAGTCGCTGTACAAATTCCACTTTGGATAAAAAGGAGAAGGCGATTGTGCATCCCTTGGAATTTTACCTGCACGATTTTCACCGGCTAAAATCAGGCAAAACTAATGAGATTAGTTCTGCTAAAATGGTTGACATACCACAGAAAGAGAAGAAAACATCTGCTACTTTTATTTTACCGTACCCAAGGTCCGAAAATCAGAACGGGGTATTAATTGCGTACCCGGAAAAATACCGAACCCCACATTTACTTGTTCTGCAATTTGCACACCATTGTATCTAGATTGTGATTGGCACATGAAACTACACACAAATGTCTAAGGCCTTCATTAGGAGTGGGCTGGCAAATGGGTGGAATTATTCCATTCCCCGGGGGTACTGATAGCGAGGGCATCGGTAGCTTCAGGGGAGGGGAAAATCGAGCCCATTACAAGTTGAACCCTGTGTGTTCTCTAAGAAATTAGGAAATGCAGGGGAACTGGTGATTCTAGGTCTGATTTCACCAGCAATTCCTCATTTTTCCCATACTGTCTCCGTTATTCCTGTGAATCACTTAATACCGATGCGGTTGTAAGTGTGTAATTGCTTAATCGTCCATGTTTATCAGAGAAACCATGCTCCAAGCTATCGACAAACGTGTTGTCTGCAGAGAGGCAATGAAAAGGATAACCACTGCAATCTCTGGCACTTAATCACCTATTTATTTCTAAGTGGGCGAGAGTGATAGAGCTGAGCTAAGATTGGAAAAGCACTATGTGAGAAATGCCGCGTTGCTGCCACTGACCTTGCTCTGACTGCAGCTATAAAGTCAACAGCAAGGAAAAGATTAATAAATAATCAATTTCGTTTTCCCTGTCACATGGCCCTTGTTGCAGAGACGGAGAACAGGTTGTCATAGAAGGCCCTGCCGCATGTTTCCTGCATTTATATTGTTGCTCAGCGTGATTGAACCCCTCAATAGAAAGTAATGGTCTCATTTTACCCACGAGCCAGCAATACTGCTTTTGAAGGGCATTGAAAGCATTACTCTGTGTTGTGATTAGAGTGAACAGTTGTTAAAGGAGCGAACACTACAGAGCATAATGGAATGGCTGCTCGGAATGTTTGCCACAATATTTTGAGAAATGAGTAGGCAGGAAACTCACTGCTGGGCTTGTCTAGCAGATGATTACAACCTATGTAAATTGTAGACAAACTGAACAACTGCCTAGCACGTGTCCTTCACGGCACTGGCTACAAAATAGTGCAGCAAGGTTTAAATTTATAAGTTATGAACTCTTTTGTAGACTTTTGCTTCTAGTGCTTGCCTGGAGAAATGTGTTCTTTGCAAGGAGCCAGGCTGCTTTCCTTTAGCAATTGCTTAGCTTTACTCGTCTCTGAATATGAGTCATGCATTAGACAGCTCTCATGCTCGCATGGTGTCTTGGGAAATAAGTGTGTCTCTCTCTCTTTCGCCAGTAGGTAGTTATAATTATGACTATGTTTCCATAGGAAAAGCGTTTTTGACTTGCCTACATTTTTGGCACCGTTTGACAGATCATCACAAAATTTTCCACATATGTGTTCCAGTAATTCTTGTTACGCACAGACATTTTTTTCGGGGTTATCTGTTAAGTGGGGGCTGAGAAAAAGGGGGAGAGGAAGTGTGTTTTCCCTGTTAATTCCCATAGGAGTTTTTAACACAATTACAGCCCAAACTGCTGGACAGAATTACACCACATTTGGCAGAAAGGTAGCATGCGGCACCTACATTGCACTTTGAGTTATTTGGTGTAAATTTGTTGTCTAGTTATTGATTTAAGGAAATCCAAATTTGCATATTTGTTGCTGTGAAGACTTAGTGAATACTAACAGGCTTGTGCAGAACTCTGATTGGCTCGAACACTTCTACCAGGAAGTGTTGGCAGCCTTCTTGGGACACAGCTTCAGCCGACTCCCACAAAAAAGTAAAAAAAATAACAAAAGGGGGCCAGGGTAGAGTCACCCTCACCCCTCATTTCTAGTGCTGAGATCCCAGAGGGACCCCACCAGGGCTAAAAAACAGTTTAAAAAAAAATTGTCGCAATTTAGCACTGTCGCAAATTTGAAGGAAAATGAAAAAAACAAAAACAAACGTGGGTTCCTGCGCTTGTTTTTAAGAAGTCCCCAGGTTCCAGGGGCGTGTAAAATTTAAGGAGGGGGAGCACGGGCTCTCCTCCTAGGGCAGTTTTATGCCCTGTGGACTGCCAACTCCCAGGGTCTAAACTAGTTATGTAGGGGGCCACCTACCCAGGACCAATGTGAAACTATAGGCAGGGGGGCTGCGCCAACCCCACTTAGCACTGGGGACCACCACCCCCCCAGGGGCAATGTGAAATTATATGCAGGGTGGCATGTGGAACCCCTGTAACACTGGGGACAGCTACCTTCATGGGGCAATCAATCAGTTGTATGCGGCGGGGCCCTCTGGCCCCCCTGCAGCCATGGGGACTGCCACCTCCCCAGGGCAAGCAATCAGTTGTGTGCGATGGGCCATGCAGCCCCCTCACAGCCCTGGGAACCACCGCCTCCCGGGGGCTATAGTCAAATACAATATTGGTAGCCCTGGGGACTGCTATCTCCCCAGTGCTTTAGGAAAAAACGATGCAGGGGGCTTTGAGGTCCCCTCGCAGTCCGGGGACCACCACCTCCCCTGGGCTATTTTACATTGGAGCCATGGATGGCCCTGGGGACCGCCACCACCTAGGGCCAGCTCCTGCTGTGTCCTGGGGTGCCCACCCCTGGGACATAGCTGTTTGCCCTGCTTGGCGGGAGCCTTGACAGCTCCCTTCCAAGTCAGAGCAAAGACTTCACTTTCTGCAAGTGAGAGCTGTCAAACAGCTCTCACTTGCAGAAAGTGAAGTTTTCATCGGTTTCCCAGAATGCAAATATGCATGGAGGGAAGCAGATTAAAACATTGCTCCCACAAGCAGGGAGCTGCTATTTAAAGTAGCTTCCTACTTGAAGGCGCAATGCCGGCTCCCTCAGGACTTGTGGAGCTGGCTAGAGCTTGGGGGCCTTCAGATTCCCCCGCAGTTTCTGTCACTCTCTCTCTGTCCCATCAAATAAATGAATGAAAGGGAGAGAGAGAACTTGTTATTGCAATGGTTTCTCCATTCAATTACTTCAAAGAGTAAGAATAGCAAGATGTTTGGTAGAAATACTATAGTTAAGTATGGATGCAGAGCAGAACAGAGTCACTTCTGATCTAATGGTCAAGGTCTTGTGCCGTCACTCAGTAGGCTGAAGGTTCAAATCCTAGTATTGGTTGGCCATGTGTCTGTTTATTTTCTAGTGTTTTGACTGTTAAACATTGCTAGTGATGGAACATTCAAGTCTTTTCCCCTCAAAATCTGTGGGTTGAATGTCATAGCTAAGTCTGGACACTGCATAGAAGGGAGTCACTTCTGGGCTAGTGGTTTAGGTCTTAAACATGCATACTAAAGTTTAAGGGTTCTAGTCTAGGTGAGTCTGTGGTCATTTCTTGGTTTAGTTTCTTTACAACTATAGATATTTGTTACATATTAAAAGATGATCTCACTCTTTTAATTGATAAAATCAGTTTTCCCTCCAATTTGTCCAGAAATATCTCATTTTAAGTATATCACTCATCAAAGCCTACATTTCTCTCTTTCTCTCAGCCAGGCCCTATGGCCAACCCCACTGCACACTGTCCAAGGTCATGCGTGGATAAAAGGTTTGGTGGTTAAAGGGGGTTGGCATGCTATCCTGTGTGGTGCACCTGGATCAGTCAAACAATTATGGGTCAGTAAACATATTATAGAGTGGGAAGTTTTCATCAACATTTCAAATAATTGGCATGCAACTGAGAAAGCTTCACTACCACAATGAGCATACTGAAGGCTGATGTCTTATACGGATACATGTAAATTAATTATAATGTAATGCTTAATTTGGATCTATGGAACAATGGCAGCAGTTCAAATGTTATGTCTGTAATACGATACCAGTATTGAGTATTATGACGATATGGAATATTGTGTGTCTTATTTAACCTAAGTAAATTATTGAAACAGTTAGTTTTCTGCATGCAGGAGCAGGGCTTCATAACTTGTAACACAGTTTATATCCCTAGCTAAGCCAACTGCCAGCTCATAGATTTTAATGAAGGGTATAGAGTAGCAGAAGATGCAACAAGTATGACCTAATCTCGTTGGCCTCAAATTTGTTACTAAATAGTTCCACTGACATAAAAGTGTTCTCTTTAATGACCTAGTCTCATATCCTCTGTGGAGAATCTTAGGATAGTGGCCACAAAACCCACAATGTGATCTTTAACAACATTTAACTATCACCTACAGAGGACGTTGTCATGTATGGCAATGAATAGGTAAAGGATAGGAAGTTGCATAAAGAATTGGGGAGAGACATTCTATGGGGCATACTTACAGGCCCCTACCACCACCGGAGCATCTTTTTTTGTGATGCTCTGGAATCGTAAATCTGAGGCAGCACCAAAAACAAATTTCACCCCAGGTGTGACGTTAGCATGGTGCAACAAGGATAATTTTTTTATTTCTCTTCGTTTTTGCTTTTACCATGTGTGCTGCATTCTGCCACACCCATAGAAAGAGCAAAGCACTACAAATGATTGTTTATGTGCATGAAATTGTCCCTTCATGCACATAAAAATAATTCAATAATTATCTTTTGCTACTTCTTTGTGTGCTGCATTCTGCAGCACACACAGGAGTGCCAAATCATAATTGTAGATTGTTTATGTACAGGAAGGGACACGATACAGCACATAAACAATCATGCCATTCAACCCAGACACCCTTGCATTATGGTGCAAAGATGCCTGCCTTTGCGCTGGCACCTAAATTAAGCAGCAGGGGAAACACAGGTATAAGCCATATTTTTGTAAATGCGGTGCATCCCTGCATTTCAGAACTGATATAGTGCAAAAGGGGGCATTTCTCTGTGCTCATAACTCTATGTACTTTGCAGCCTAACTCCAATCCATGTCTAGGGCTGAGTGACAGCTACATTTGATGCATACCTTCCAGTCACCCGCAACACAGGAAGGGCTGGGTGTTAGAGGGGATATATCTGCATTCATCTGCATTCTGATCATTTTCTTGGGCTGGGAGAGAGAGAGAGGCCGTTCACACATAAATGTCAATAGGTTGTATCCTGCCCTCACACAATGGGTTGATTTACCCCTTACTGATGTTTGGAGCTGGGGATGAGTTGAAAGGGGGTTGTTGTACACTCAAAAGTGTTCCTTTGAAGTCATCCTATATCAAAGACATTTTGAGTATACGTACAGGGCCTCTGACCCCATTTTTTCAGAGCACTTGTAGAACTTGATTTAAACCTCTGTCAGGACTGCTGCTCTGCTCAAAGGACTCATCTGGACTGCTCCTCTGCTGTTGCCCTCTTGCATGCCAATTATTGGGTGAATTAAAGGACTCACTGGATTGCTTTTCTGTTTGTTGCCCTGCTCTCAGCTGCTCCCTGAGTCTGTTCTACCTAGGCAGTGCTGTGCTGACAGAAAAACAGCTGTCCCTGCTATTAACATTGCCTGCATGAGGTGGCCTGCTGCCATGTGTGGTGCCCCGAGTGTTCTCCTGGGACTGGTGACTGCCCAGAATTGGCCATAGAACTCTGAGCCTGGCCACACAAGTCGTCTGCATCTAGCTCATGGTGAGTACTTCATTCTTCACTTTTTCATGACTAGCGCATGGTGAGTGCTTCATTTTTCACTTTTTCATGACTAGGTCATGGTGAGTACTACATTCTACACTTCTTCATGATTAGTGCATATTAAGTGCTTTGTACTTTCCTGCATACCAGCGCATGTCAAGAGCTTTGCAAGAAAGCCCTAAGTGAGGAGTCCAGACAGGAACAAGAGTGCTGGCTCAAGGATCCTGCTGTTTTGTCCTCCTGGACCACTGAGACTGCCTCTACGAGCGATGGAAGCCAGTCTGGTCCTCCTGCCACTCCGCCTTGAAAGAAGGTATGAAGAGTGGAAATCAGACCTCCGTGCTTCCCACTGAAGTCGTTCCACGCTCCTTCACGGGTGGCCCTGTGCCGGCCTGGATGCCACATCACTTCCTCCTTGCCGGGAGAAAGAACAGCAACGATTGCATCTGAGAATTCTTGACACAGGTGATGCAGCGAGGTCTCTGCGCTGTTTGTACTGTGTGTGTGTCCCCTTTTGCTTGAATGGGATGTACCTTGTGGGCTCTAGGTCTGTTGTCCACACCAGGGGGTGAGACCTCAAGGGAGGCCCCCGAAGGTGGCATGAAATCATTGCCAGGATTCTGCTTACATTAGGAAGTCTCTGGATTACCATAACCTGGCAAGTAAGCGCGCAGGGGCTCCTGCTGCCTATGATTTGTTGATAATTACATTCCTTTCAGCAGGGCTCATAAAACCTACCATAACTTTCCTAGTCGGCAACTCCTAGGGTGTTTAGGCACCCTAGGAGTTTATCTGGTGACCTATGAATTGTTCTAAACCCATTGAACAGACTATCTAATTCATGTAGTTT
This sequence comes from Pleurodeles waltl, assembly GCF_031143425.1. Taxonomy (NCBI): domain Eukaryota; kingdom Metazoa; phylum Chordata; class Amphibia; order Caudata; family Salamandridae; genus Pleurodeles; species Pleurodeles waltl. Next base: position 298,756,943 of record NC_090447.1, read on the forward strand.
GGGCAGATGAGCTATTCACTTGCATTGCCTGCACTGATTATATAACTCATGTCATTTTTCCATATGAGTCTTCCACTACGCCTGGAAGTATTGCAAAATATGTAGCATTTTGCTTCTTGCATTATCAGAATACTGAGTCTTGTTACTGTAATTGCATTTTATGCACGATCATTTTGGTACGTGTATATATATATATATATACATATATATATATATATATATATATATATATATATATATATATATATATATATATATATATATATGTGTGTATATATATTGTTAGACCTGGCAGCTTTCTGCCTTCTGACCTCCTCTTTTTATGGTTTATTGGGCTCTATCTTTGCTGGTTTATTTTCTCTTTGCACTTTACCACTGCTGACCAGTACTAAAGAATGAGTGTTCCCTAGGTAAATGGTACTGTGTGGTACTGTGGTTTGGTTTATCCTCGATCGGCATATGTGATTTACTGGTGAGTCTCTAGTGAAGTGCACTAGAGGTGCCCAGGGCCTGTAAATCGAATGCTACTAGTGTGCCTGCAGCACTGGTTGTGTCACCCACATTAGTAGCCCTGTAAACATGGCTCAGACCTGCCACTGCAGTGTCTGTGTGTGCAGTTGTAAACTGCCAATGTGACTTGGCAAGTGTAGCCACTTGTCATGTCTAAACCTTCCCTTTTACTACATGTAAGGCACTCCCAAGGTAGGCCTAGTTAGCCCCATGGGCAGGGTGCAGTGTATGTTAACGGTGAGACATGTGCTTAGGTGTGTTACATGTCCTAACAGTGAAATACTTCCAAATCCGGGTTTCACTGTTGCATGGCCTATCTCTCTCATAGGTTACCATGGGGGCTGCCTTTAAATAACTTTAAAGCACAGATTCCCTTTTAGAGCAGATAGAAATATGGAGTTTAGGGTCTCTGAACTCACCATCTAAAAATGCATCGTTTAGTAAAGTTGTGTTTTGGATTGTGAGTTTCAAAAAGTCACTTTTAGGCATTTTCTTTCTTAAACCATTGTGTGACTCCTGTTTGTGGATTCCCCGTCTGGGCCAGTTTGACAGTTGGGCTGTTGTGAATTCTCTCTAGACAATGACACCAAGGGGTCTGGGGTGTAGCCTGCATATCCTGATGAGCCATCTGAGCTAGAGAGGAGGGAGGAGTGGGTGCTTACACCTAAAAGGACTGTGCCTGCCCTCACACAATGCAGTCTCCGATGCCCTGGTGTGTGTCCGGGGCCTGGCCTGGAAAAGGAAGGATCTTGCAAACACTTGAGACTTTGCTTTTGCCAACTTCAAAGGCAGAACAGGGTATCAGAAGAAAACCCAAAACCCCAGACTTTTAGAATATTTCTGGAATCAAGAGGAACCTCTGACAAGAAGAGCTGGAGGAGGAGTGACCTGTGGGCCACTCACTCTGGCATCGCCTGCTCACACTGAAGCCTGGGCATCCCCAATGATGCTGCTCCTGCTGACACTGGTGCCGCTGCCTGCACCATGCCCTGTGGACACTGCTTGTAAGGTACATGAAGAACTGTCCCATCCCATACCACAGCCCTGGTCCACCGACGGCAGCGTCATCGACTCCTGTGTCATCACAAGGCATCCATGGCCTATGGACAACGCTTGTGAGGGTCATGAAGCGCTGTCCCATCCTGCACCGCTGGCTTGGGCCTACTGATAACAGTGCATCAGCAATGATGCCGGCGCTGCCTGCACGTGACCTGGTGACACCGCACATCGTACCGCCCCACTTCAACCCCCAGCCCTGGTGTCACTGATGCCACTGGATGACGTTCTCTGAGCTGCTGCCTGCACCATGATCTGTGGGCACCGCACTTTGCATTGTCCCACTTAGCACCGCAGCCCTGACGCCATCCATGCCAACGCACCTGATTTCATCAGCCCTGAGTTCGATCCCCGAGGTGCATGACTTCAAGGGCCCAATGACTCCCTCACCGACTCCAGAATCGACACCGCGACACCAGCAACGTCGCTCTCCAAAGCTCACTGTGAGGATCAAGACACCCTGCAAATCCAAAGTACTGTTTGTGGGTCTTCCCGACACCGTAGCTGGCCCATGGCACTGCAGCCAGCCTGAACCCTTGGTTTAGTTGATCACAATGCCATGATAGCACCAGGTGGAGCTATCGACTTCAAGGAACTGTATTTTTGAGTGAATCTTGCAGAAAGCATATATTTATCACTCTTTGTTGGATTTTATTGTATTTGGTCATGTTTTAAATAGATAAATATTGGCTATTTTTCTAAAACTGGTGTGGTGTCCTTTTTTAATGTTTTCACTTATTACTGGGTGTTATGTGCAAATGCTTTACACATTGCTTCTGAGATAAGCCTGACTGCTCATGCAAAGCTACCAAGGGGGTGAGCATGGGTTATCTGAGCAGTTATCTCCCTCATCCTGACTAGAATAAGTGTCCTAACTTGGACAGGGTGCAAACCGACTGCCAACTAGAGACCCCATTTCTAACATTATAGAGAAACCTATTTATATGAAATCCCGTTTGGAGTCTCTTGTGGTTTAGTCATTGTGATACTGGTATGAGTGTGCTGCGCAAACACTCTACACATTACCTCTTCTTTTATCATGATAATATCATGGTGAATTCTGGAGCAGTACAATGTAAAATTACAACCATCATACTTTTTCAACAAGTAAAGAAAATGAAGGGAACAAAAAGTCAGGGTTGAATCGCAGGCACTATGATAAGAACCTAAGGGCTTATTTACAAGAGCCTTGTGCCACCAGTGCATCACACGGGTGGTGCAAGGGTTTGTAATTAAGCCCCTAGAAGTACAGCATGTCAACACCCTTGCTCTTTATGTAATTTGAAGGTTTAAAAGGAACAAGCACATACTGAGTTATGATTTTTACTCTACTTTGTCACACAATACAAATTGCATCAATTCCCACACTTAGATAGGCTGTTGTTAAATTGATTTTCTCTCCCATAATTAGACACACTAGAACAAAGCCAATAGACCTGGACTAGCCAAACAGGTGTATATGCTAATTTTTACTTTTACTATCATAATATGATACAACAATAAAAGAGAAAGCTTGTCGCTTAAATGTGATGGTCATCTGCCATAATACAGATTTTAAATATGAAAGAAATTAATATTGCATTTGTATTAGCAAGATTATTAAAATATTTTTTGGGAAAAAAATGATAAAATCGTAAAAAAGATTTGGCAAAGTAAAGTATTGTCCATCCTTCCAGAGGGACTCTGCAATGGCAGAGGAGTGTAAACCCCCCTGGCTAAGAGCCAGCAGCTGTAAAATAAAACATTAGTTCATCATCATTTTATTTTAGAGCTGCTGGCTTAGCCAGCAGTATGTGCAGGGAGGGGCAGGGCTGGGCCATAGGAGGGGAGGAGTAGTGGAGTGAGTGCACCAAGTGTACATGTGTGTTTGGCTGGTCATCTCCGTTTGTCCAAACACACATGCACACTTTGGTTTCTCCAATCTGACTGTGTTACACAGCCAGGTTGCAGAAACTGCACAGGCTCCAGTGTGCTGTATGAGCGGCTGGCCAAGTCACTCAGACCAGTCCTGGAGCTGCTCTCATGCTAGGTTTATCATGAGAGAACAGCCAGGATTGCTGGGGAGCCTGTGCTGGTGTCCCACGGAGTGCTGAGACACCAGAAGAGAAGAGGAGCGAGGCAGCCACATCGGGAACGGGTATGTTTTTTTTGTTTCTTATTTATTACCCCGTCACCCCTGAGATTTGCGGCAGCCGCTGCTGCATCCTTCTCTGGCTGTGAAGTGCACTTCTTTACGAGTGGGTATCCACTTGTGATTAGGCAAAATGTTTTCACTTCAAGTGCAAGAGAAATGTATTTGTGCTTTCTGTTGGTGGCCATTCTCACCTTCCGACTGTGCAAAAATCAGTGCATGCAACAAAACAGTTAATTTACATTAAGACTAAAGGTAACTCACTCAGGCAATACAATTGCTCCATGCCCCTTTGTAAAGAAATTGCACCATGTCAATATCTTTCTCACCATGAGCACATATTGAATGAGTAGATTATTTTAACTTACAACGTTCTTTTAATTCTTTTGCCATATATTATGCTATCTACCTTGTCGCTGCTTCAAAGGTGTCACGCAGTAGGTAGAGCAGAACTTCTTGCTCTGGCTGGATTGCCTCTTTCACAACAATCCACCTGGAGACATTTTCCTCCTTTTGCATGGTATAACATGCAGGACAGCATTGAGGGTGAGAGATCTTTTATTCCACATAAGCAAATTTCTGATCATGTTCATTGTTTCCTTTTAAACCAGGTTCTTAGTGAAAGTGGACTACTTTTGACTAGGTGAAACAATCTTCTTCCATTCATATTTGTAAGCTTCTTCAGATACGGCTGAGGGAATTTGTAATTATAATGAATATGCCTATCTGGTTTAGTCCAAAGAGCTTCTATAAAGCTTCCTGTTTCATTGCCTGATTCTGGGCTATGCACTTTGTTATAACCACAGTGAATACTGAACTTGGCTTTGTCCCTAAAGTACTAGGCTCAAAATCTAAGTGTGTGGACTTCAAGTGAATAATCTTCCTTTCATTATCTTGCAGAGCCCTGTCCATTTGAATGTTAGATTTGATGTCTCAAACCAAAGTTGATTGCCGCCAGTGGGGTAGTGTTCTCAAATTGGATTATAATTGACATCAGTTTCCAGGGCTATGGTTGAGAAACCTCCTAACATGTAAAGCAACCTTTTCCACAAATTTAACCTTGCACCCCTTGGTTCAGCCCTATATGCTACCTGACTCCCTGTGTAATCTTGTACAATTCTGTTGCTCTGCAGGGAGAAACCGTGGGCATATGTTAAAGAGATCCTAGGGTTTATGTGGGGTCACCCATTTCCCATGTTGTATGCTGTACTGTGTGGAAAGAAAATGTTATTGACAAGCGAACAGACCTCTGTATGAAAAGAGATGACCTACATCCTCCTTAAATATCTGTGCATTATTTATTCTCTGTGTGTTAACTGCATGAGGGTGATTGGACAGAAAGAGCTATTTCAAGGCCAGACATAAAAAATCTGGCAAATGATTTTCCTAAGGATACTTGTCTTGCATCATTCAAAGTAAATAATCTCAGAAGCATTTGAAAAATAAAGATTATTAAGTATAGGTTTTTCATTTAATAAACAAATTTGTTGTTTACACAAACAGAATCTTCAAATGTGGCATACAATTGTTACATATGACTAGTAACTTATGCTCTGAGCCTGTTTTGTTGAGTATTCTAGATCGGTTACAGGGTTAGGTCTAGATCTTGACTACTGACAGGAGAATCATTATGAAGACAAACTATATGAAAGTCAGAAAAGCTTCAAGCTCAGGGGGTTCTTGTATTTTGATGTTTGCCCTGAGTGAGTGAGATATACGTGTGTTTATTTCTTTGATCTTATCTCTCAAATATGGATAAAGAACCTGACAGCTGGGAGCATTCATCTATGTAAAAAAAAATAGATAAAGCAAAAATAGTAAACGATAGTGGGTTTCTGGCAGAAGAGGCATGCTAACAAATTAGCAGCGAGGAACACATTAGTTTGCAATTTTCTGCGGAATCTGTGAAGTAATTTCTCACCATTATACATTAATAACAAGAGCACTGTCTTTAGAAAGCTAAAGAGAAGGCATTTTCTTTATGGATTGGCTCTTCTAATTGTTGGTTTAATGCGTTATCTAATAATATGATTAGAATTGCTCACATAATCTTTTATCTCGTTTTTTTTAATTTCCATTTCGGATCCTTTGTGTCCATTATTAAGCCCAGCTGTTCATGTTTTTGTGTGAACTGATTTCTGAATTAAACCTACATTGTGTTTTATAATAACTCCTCTTCAGTATTGTCATGGGTTGCTCCCAATTTACTTTTAGATAATTAAAGTCTCTCTTTATTTCGCTCCAAGTTGCCTGTTTTATTTCCCAGTACGCATCAACGCGATTTCATTCATTGTGCTCTCGGGGTCTAAAGTTGATAATCATTTCTCTGCATCTGCCCTCGTCAAAGTCTATAGCTATATTCTTAGCCGTACCCTTATCCCTTGACTTTCTGTCATTAACATTCAGATTCTCACTTATGCTGCATTTTCCACTGCAGGAATTCCCAGCAGTTGTCCGTGAATCTCTTGCCTCTGCATTAGAGCTTTTCAACGTCTTCATTCCCCTGGTGTGCTGTTTTTTCGAACCTACTGCTTGTTTACTATGAACATTTGCATACATACCCAGCTTCCTTAACGACATGGATATGTAATGTAGAAAAGATGGAATTTGTATGAGATGTGCTTACATTTCTACACCGTAATAACGAGAGCTTGGTTACAATGCATAAAGTATAATATATGCATACGTGAAATCAACAAATATTTTGGAAGTTAACTTTTAACAGATGCAACTCTTCATTGCAGTTTGCATTTCTTGAGTACATGATTTGTTTGAAGCCATCCGGCACTTTTGACGATTGGACATAATTTACACAGTAGTGGTTTAAATAAGTATCTGCAGCTGTAAGGTTTCGGTCACCTTAATAGAGGGAGGCAGGTTGGAGATCTGAGATCCTAACACAAAGAAAAGCAAGATAGGGGTTTGTGTCACAGAAAGGGGTGAGAAGAGGATGCCTCTTGGTGTGGGCCAATGGGATTTTTATTGAAATTGGCAGAGCCTCTTTGTTTGGCGGGCAGTGCCGATTTATATAAAGAAATACATAACAGATTTTCGTTGTCTGATGCTTGTGCACCGCAACACATCAGCCCATCAACTCTCACTGATATGCAATCTCAATTAAATCCACTCTTAAGTACAAGCATCTTTGTTCTGCCTTCCATGTGATTATCGCATATTGCACACCATGATGGCCACACTTTCAACGCACGCTTTTCTGAATTATGACATTTTCTTTTCTTAATTTTACTAGTTTTGGGCTGCATACGCTCTCTGAAAGGACTTCTCACATATCATTGAGTTTTACAGCTGCTGCGGAATGAAAACAGTGGCAGTTACCCTTGAGGTGATCCGAATAATTTTATGTTCTACAGAAACGTTTTAGATTCTTTGTGGCACTCATTAGAACACATGAACATATTCCACCTTAATGTTATTTTTTTAATCAAACGCATAGATATCGTGATGTGTTAACTTTCAGCACTTGTCATCTCACAAAATTAGAGGCATTGTCAGTGTACATATTTATACTGAGTGATCGTCTGTAAATTTCTTATTCATAACTAGAGTTTTTATTTGGACGAAATATTACATTTTTAATATCGGGAGACAGAAATATCAGAAAACATATTGTGATACGAAAATATCAAGATGCAGAAATATATTTGTCAAGAATATTGTTTTTTCAAATAAGAAATATTTTTAAGAATATCGTTGTTGTTAATAACATTTTCAATCATTTAGTTGCAAAGAATATGCCTTGTAGTTCATATATTGATTTTATGGATTATTATTGTTTCTAGAATTATTGATTTTTAATATAGTTTGTAATTTTAAGTTATTTCAATTTTATAATGTACATTGATAATAGTAATATATAGTACCACAGTGGGTTGGTTGGTTTGTTTGGGGACAGGGTGGTAAGTTAAGCAATAATTCTTCATTTATAATTTTCAAGTATGTGATTGATATTAATTATGCATATTATGTAATACTGATTTAATTTACTTATGTTTTTGATGTGGGTTGTTATGTTTGTAGGGATATAGGGCGGGAAGTTTATTCGGTAATAACAATTAATTTCTAATTTATTATTATTTATTTAATTGATTATTAATTATGTGAATTGTGTACTAATATTATATTTCAGTAAAACATTAGGTGCAGGCTGCTGGGTTTGCAGGGTACAGGATGGGAAGTTAATTAAATAATCATTAGCTATTAATTAATGGAATGATTATTAATGATGTGCATTATGTTATACTGAATTATTTTAGTTATATTAGTAGTGTGTTCGTAGGTTTGTAGGGGTATATGGTGGGAAGTTAATTAAGTAATTACAAATATTATTAACATATAAATACATATTTAATTGAATAATAATTATGTAAAGTGTGTAATATTTATATATGTTAGTTGTATTTTAAGTGTAGGCTGCTGGGTTCATAGGGCCATTCGGTTGGAAGTTAACCAAGTAATTATTAATTAATGATTAAGTAATAATTCTTAATTAGTGATTTAATTGATTAACAATTATGTAAGTTGTGTTATAATTATTTAGTCTAATTATATTTTAGGTTTGCTGGCTTGTAGGAGGATAGGATGACAGGGTAATAAAGTAATCACCAAGTAGCCATTATTTTTAAATTGAACATTAATTATTCCATTATATCGCTATCTATATATCTATATACATTTTAACCTTTAGAAGTTCAAGTGTACCCCTACTGTTGCACAGACTAAAATGAGAATAATAAATCTTACCCCTTCGAAGTCAAACACTTTTCCTATTGTTATTTAGACTGGAGTAGGAATAGTAATTTTAACCCCTCTGAAGTCCAACGCTTTCCCTACTGTTGCTTAGACTGGAATGGGAATAGTATTTGTAATCGCTATAAAGTCCAACATTTTCCCTACTGTTGCACAGACTGGAGTGGGAAGAGTAAATATAACCCCTCTGAAGTCCAACACTTTCCCGACTGTTGTATAGACTGTAGTGAGAACAGTAAATTTAACTCCTCCAAAGTCCAATGCTTTCCATATTGTTGTAGTAACTGGAGTGGAGCTAGAAAATGTAACCTCTCCAATGTACAATACTTTCAATACTGTGGCACTATTTAGAATGGGAATAATATATTTTACCCTCCTGAAGTTCTACGTGTTTTATATTGGTGCATACACAGGAGTGGGAATGGTACATGTGTTATTCCAAGACTCAAATGCATATATATATATATATATATTTTGGGATAATGTCAGTGATATTTACATTTATAAACAGTCTATAAGTGATAGCATCAGGTTGTTATTGACAGAAATCAAATGTATTTAGCTTTCAGAAATGTTAGCAATTCCCTTTTGTGTAAGACACGAATAGCAGGAAACAGAAAAACTGTATTTCCGACAGCATTACATGTGTCAGCCAACTTATCCAAATACCAATTCCTACAAAAGTCTGTGTGGCAATGTAAAGTTTTTGTAGTTAGCTGGCAGATGAAAATGTGATATTTTATCAGGATATTAAAGAGAGGTAGTCAGAGGAAAAGAGTATGTGGCTTTGCCTTTTGTGGGGACGTTAACTACAACAATAATGGTAATAGCAACAACACTACTACTGCTAACAATATTAAGGACAGTAATATTTTTTGTTTATATGCCGTAATTATGCAACTTCTAAGTGCTAGTGTTAATCTTTCCGAATTTAATGATAACCAATTTACCAACCTTGTAAGAAAGTGGGTCATTGATTGTGTGGCCTGCACAAGTAGTGGGTCCACATTTTTCCTCCACTGGGAACCAAACACCCCATTGTAGCCCTTGACTCTCACAGGGTAGCGAAGCAGAGCAATCAAATGCCTATTCAATAGAGGTTGTGTGGGCTAGTAATCACCATTCACAGGGGTACAATAATAACAGTTAATAAATGACTGTCCCATCTCTGCTTTTTCTTTTGGAAAAGGCAAATGTACATTTATTACACACACACTATTCAATACTGTGCATCAGTTTATAAATATACACAAACTGATGGAAATACTTCTGGTGACATTGTACAAACATTCTTGTCTCTCTCACAGGGAGCATTAGACCAACAAACCACATGTCAAAAACCTTTATGTGTATTAAAATGCATTACCTGAGTTCAACTTGGAGTGAAAGCACTTAGTACTGGCAATAAAGCATACCTACTTTGATCATGAGTGGCCGTCAGTCTCGTTATTCAAATAAAGCATTAGCAAAAATATTTTGAGTTTGAGCTATCAAGCTTACTAATAGTATGGAATACACTATTTAACCACAGCCCTTAAAGGGCAGCATTTTATAATTACATCCCTATGTAATTATTAACTTACACCCCTGAATGGTATTGGCAGAGATTCATCACATTCACATAAAAAAACAGCATAAAAATACTGTACTTTTTACACAGTCCCTAAAGAACATAACTCTGGTAATAACATAGGTGGCATGGCCACATTTCACCACAAGGGGTTGTTTATTAACATGAAAAATCTGCATTATACTATTTCAGGCTGCAGGCATTACAGCTGTGGTCTCTGTCCCAAGAGGGTACAGCATGTAGAACAAACATTCCAGCCTGAGTGACACTTGAAATGATAACAAAACCTTACAGGAGTTCTCACTTATGAATCTCTTGAAACGGAGGGTGGGGACATGTGAATTGGTTTTGTGGGGAGGCTGCACTTCTCCTGCAGCTCCCCCTACAGTTTAATATCTTTCTGAGGGTGGTATTATAGGGCGCTCCTCCAGGAATGGTATACGTATGTCAGCAGTGGCTTTCCTGCTGTGCTGGGAAGAGCCGCTTTGTTTCTAGCTTCATTTCCTCTGTAGCAGCCTTGTGCCATGCCTCCTTTTAGGGTGTCTGGTCTCACACGCTGTAAAAATGGTGGCACCCAAGAGTCAGTGGCCACATGTGCTCTGGACGTCTCAGCTCCAGCCCTTGCTGACATCGCTGCCAGGGCCTTCCACCAGTAAATCTTCAAAGGAACCCCCCCCCGCCCTGTTTATCTTGGCTCTAGAGGTCTGGACTACCTCCTTTGTTGAGTGGCCTTGGGCAGGCCCTTTCCAGGCACAGGATGACAGCTGGCAAATTGATACAGGGCAATTCACCCAAGTCCTTCCTCCTTCAGAGATGATTTAGGCACTGTTAATTGCTTCCTTTGATGGCTGAGGCCTTTGTTCCTGCCGCTGGAAACAAAAGTAATTAACCCAGCCTAGCAGGGTCACAAAATGCCTAGGCTCTGATCCTGAGCTGAGTCAGAGAAATGTGCCATTCCTGGATGACCCATAAATTGTACAGATATGCTTTTGTACTCCACAGCAGTGTTTTCTCATACACAGTGTACATTGGTGCAACTCTGGAGTCTGTGGACCCTAGAGAACTGTAGTTGTGCCCCAGGGCAGCCTTTCCCATAGGAATATTAAGGAGTGTCTCTACAGTCAAGACAGTAAAGCACACAACTCTCCCTACCTAGATACACCCACAATATAGAGCCTATTCCCGGTCACCAGCCACTTTCGTAATCCCTTCTGCATCAGCCTACCTGTGCACAGTACTTGGGCTGCACATGACAGGAGTCTCCCACGCGCAGCCCTCACACATGTGCACACACGTGTTCATGCGTAACCAGCCATGTGTCTCTTGCTGCCTCGCAGCAGCCCTGTCTTAAAAGGCAGGCACATGCAGTAAACATGCACAGTCCATTGTACCATGAGTTCATTGTGGGTGAGTCACAGGTTACGAGGCTCCCTGGCAGTAAAAGGTTAAAAACCAGGAAAAAAAATTCCAGGCGGAACAGATGGCCAGAGCCATGTTTTCACAAACCTCTAAAGAATGTACAACTTAGTTGGAAGTGACAGGATTGAAACAACTGATCTTCATTTTACAGCCGATGTCACCAGCAAGTATTTAACTCACAGTGCTAACTAAAAAATAGGTAAAGATTTAGAAAAGGCTTTATGTAGTGAGTTTGCAAACTATTTTACAAACACCTTCTCTCTTGTTTGATAGCTGTCAAGGTGTTCTAGTATTGTCTGGTGATGCTCTCCTTGCCCTGTGTGGCCTCATGAGTTAGTCACTGTAGATGCATGTTATGCACTTTTAAAGAAACACTGTTCAAGATTAAGACTTCGCTCATCTGTGCTATTCCTAAAGACACCCCACTTACATATGTTCTTTTTAAAATTAACTTATAAATCCTCTTCTCATCATTAGTGATACTATTACTGTAAATATGTATCCCAGCTTTGAAGCCAACTCACGGTAATGCCATAAAAATAAAAGGGACTGATTTAGAACAAGTTACTCCATCACAACGGTGACTTATATCTCGCCTGCAGAAATCTAAGAATAATTATATTCTATCAGGTTTAGATTGCAGCGCACAGGATATCCGTCACTGTTGTGATATAGTAACCTGTTCACTGAGTTCTAAATGAGGCCCAAAGCTCTCCCCTTTATGCTATTTAAATGACCAAAAGACTGCATAAAACACAGAAAGAAGGAACATAAACCCTATCAAAGATTGTCTCTGAATGAATGGTAGGAGGTCCATGTTCTCATTGAAGATTTTCAAATATGTCCTAGAACAGACTGAGATTATCTGCAGGAAGTGCACTATTACTCTCCATTGAGGTTCTGTGTTCTTTAAATTTTTTGAAAGCATATAGTAAACACAGACCTCCCAATGTCAAACACTTACCCTACTGTAGCTGATGTTGGAGTGGGATTAGCAAAAAATGTGACCCTTCCAAAGTCCAACACTTTCCCTTCTTGTGCCCAGGTTGGAGTAGTATTTTTTCCTCTAAGTTAATTTTTTAAATTGTATTTTCTAAGTTTTTAACATATGTTTTAGAGATGTAATATTACAAATTATTGTAATTTAAATGAATGTGCTATTACATTTTTGGAATCAAAGTGCCTCCTTTATGAGGCACTAGGGGCATAATGCGCCACCGAAGCATCATTTTATTTGATGCGATGGTGGCGCAGTGTACCGGGCCATACTTACAAAGCCACGCAAATCCACGTTGCATGGCTTTACATGGCCTTGTTAATATGGACCCATTTCATGCATAACAGTGCTTGAAAGGGGCATTCCATGGGTAATGCATGGGGTGTTCCTGTGGTGCCAGGGTGCCTGCATTGGCACTAGGCAGCAATTTGTGCACCAGCGCACAGGGAGAGGGCATACGGTGCATTTCTGCCCTTTCCTGTTGGCACAGGGCAGCGCAGCAAGGCACTTGCTGTGCCGCACCAAGCCACGGGCCTTGTATATGAGGTCCATATTATTTTTATTACAGATTTTTAATTGTAAGAATGTTATCATATTTTTTATATTTTAAATATGTAGTGTTTTTAATTATTTTGAAATGCTATTAGTATTTTTATTTTCTGTTTCTATGCTGTCATAAGTTTTATACTGTATTTAAAAAAAAAAGTTAATATGATATTTAGGGCCTCATTTTGAGTTCTGCGGAAGGGAAGACCGTCTGCCGAACTTTTGACAGGGAGGTTGCTGCTACCGTGGTTTCCTCCCTGCTGCACCCATTAAGACTTTACAGCTAGGCTGACTGGCAGGCAACAAGGTTTCTGCCAATCAGCGTAGCAGGAGCTCGTAATGGAGAAGTTGGCAATGCTGTCACCTGCAGGGTGCACCAGCACCCTCGTAATGTTCACTGTCTGTACAGCAGACAGTGAACATTGTGAGGGTGCTTGGCAGAGGGACCTCTGCACTGCCCATGCCAAAGGCATGAGCTGTGCAGTGGCCCACCTGTGGCCCCCTGCACCTGCTCTCCACCAGCCATTTCATGGTGGTGATACCAGATTGTAATCAAAAGGGCAGCTCTGTATGCAGCTCAGTCCTGGCGATTTCCGATCTGCACCCACTGTCAGCCCGTCGGGATCTGATCCCGGCAGAGATGGCGGAACCCTGACCGCCACCACAGGGTTTCCGGTCTCAAGGCTACCAGCCTCTTAATGAGGCCCTTAATGTTTAAAATGAGGCACACTAATGTTTTTATGACAATAATTTGTTCTATTTTTTATAGCAGATATTTTTTGTTTGCATTACTAGTAGTCAAAGATAATATTTGTTTCCTTTATATTTTTGGTGATATTTTGTATTGCAATATTTTTTTTGGCAATATTCTATCATGCAACTGTGGAGTATTTATAGCACAAGCAATGTTTCTTTGTTTTTGTAATGAACTATGAAGAGAGTGATCGAGAATATTGGTTGTTTACTTTGTATAACTGGCTTTAACAGTTTTATTTATTGTTTCACCTATCATTGTGTTCTGGGCAAATCGCCCCCTCACCACTTACATTTTAAATTGGTCAATATAGTGTATGTGTAGCATTGTCGCTGTGTTATCCCTTTGGTCATATCACCTCCACCAATCCATTATTCAGCAACTTATGATTTTGTGCTTTTTAATGTTTTTATGAACAATAATTCCGGTAGAAATACTGCATTAGACAGCAACATTGGTATATTTTGAATGGGATTTCATTATGTTCCCTTTTTATCTTTGCCTTGCAGGGTTCGGTGGTCTCCAATCCTATGCAGGCTTTTTCCCTAGTTATTTTTTTTACTACAATTCTTCCATTGACAAAGTACTTCTCTGTCGCCTCACAGTGTCAGCATTCAAAACATGATTTATGGGATTGCCCCAGGCAACTTTAAAGGAAAAATGAGGCCCAAAGTCGCCTGCAGCTCCTTATGCAAACCCCCCGTTGCTTTTTGTCCCAATGTATAGACGCACATCAGTGGGCGACTTGGCTGCCGCTGAGAACCACTATTGATCACGCGGGGTTTGTGCAGTCTTAAAAACCTCTTCAATAGCTAATATCCAGTGTAATAAACCATCTCTTATTTAGTCAATCGTTTTGCTTCCTGTGCCTTAAAATAGTATGTGCTCAGAGCTTCTCTGGTATTCATTATTCATTTGTGCACCAACTGATCTTGCTCTTTGTATTTTTTCTTCCTGGCACAGATAATTACATTTTTGCAGTTGTCCATATTTAAATTGCGAATACGTTTGGAAGGGTTGACTGAAACCTTTTTTAATTTACTTTTTAATGTGATTCCTTGGCTGTTTCTCGGGGCATGCTACTCGAATTTGTTTGTCGTCAGTGAATAGTGTTCGACACATTTGGCAACTTTAGCATGCAGTCCCAACAGTTCAGTGAAGGCAAGCTTGGCATTTGATGAACGTTCAAGTACTCCAAGCATTTCAGGGCGAAATAGCCACGTTATTCACGTGTACAGACACGTCTTTATTCGTCGCATTTGAATGCGGTGCAGAAAAGGAAAGGAAACAAAAAAAAAACGTGCTTTTGAGACAGAGCTTTTCTAAACTTTGTCACTGGTCATAGGTGGATGGCAGATAAAATGGCAGATAAAATGGTGTGTAACACCACTTAATATCGCTTTTTTCTGTTACAGATTTTGAAGTTTTCGTTTTATTTCCATTTTATTATAATGTAAGGCAAGGACACTGTGACATAAAATGTAATTATTGCATGTGTGGCACATAGTGATCAATGTTCGTTGACAGAGTGATAAGGTCTTTTAACTTCTACCTCCATTTTAAGCGTGGTTGGAAACGTGTTACTATAATGTCCTCAACACCGCATGAGCAACTCGATACCTAAATTACTGGAAGTCATGCTAATCAGTAATTCTGGGAAACAGAATCACCTCAAGACTGCAAGATTTCTCCTGAAGATTGGGGAAATACTATGGAAATTGGAAATTAGTCTCCTATGTGTGATAGTTTACCTGCATTTTACGCTGTGTTCTGTGAGCATATATGACCAGGTTGTTGTACCTGACAGAAGGAGTCTGCGGAATACTAGTGGGTGCAGTACCACTCCATATCTCAGATTCCTAGGGGGTGATTTAAGAAAAGTGGCGCTGCACCCACTGCAGCACCACTTTTCTTGTGCCCCTTAGCGACCCCCCCAACGCCACCATGTAAGCCCCGTATTCAATACATGGTGCACCGTGATGGTAGTTAGGGAACTAGCGTCAACAGTTTTGATGCTAGTTTGGTGCTCTGAAGGATTAGCATAAAAAATGTTGATGCTAATCCTGCAAAGCACATGTAAGCCCTGTATTCAATATGTGGCGCACCGTGGTGGTACTTAGGGAACTAGCGTCAACATTTTTTACCCTAGTTTGGTGCTCTGCAGGATTAGCATAAAAAATGTTGATGCTAATTCTGCAAAGCACATTGAGGCCCATTATAAATAATGGTATGCCTCCTTTTAACGCCTGCTCTTTACAGGTTTTAAAAAATGCAGCAAAAAATGGAGCAAAAAAATCTTTTTGATTTCTTTGAGCCAATATTTAGGCCTCCCTAACAGGGAAATGCCCCACTTGCATACATTGTGCCTGGCGCAGGCATAATGTGGTGCAAGGATTTACAAAGTGGCACAATGCGTGCATTGTGTCACTTTGAAAATCTGGCGCAGCGATTTTGGCCTCGCTAGGCCACAATAGCATAAAAACAATTATGCTAATGTGGAGCAGGGAGACATTAGGCCCTCTTATATCTGGGCCCTAATTAGAACAGAAACTCCCATATGCTTTTGTGCAGTGCAGTATTATTGCAGCCAATGTTGTTTTAGTTGTACACTATAGTAATACTGCTCCTCCTGATAAAGTTTTTAAATGCAATGGGCCAGATTTAAGAGCCCCTAGCGCTCCTTGCGCTACTAGCGTAACAAGATTCTAACACTGGGAGCAGGAGGGAGACAGACCAATATTTATTTTGATTTAGAGGATCCAAATGTGGGTTTTTTAGTAGGAGGAACACCATTGCCTTTTTCCAGTTTGACAGTACCGTGCTAGTTTCTAGGGAGACGTCAAACAGTTCATCAATCTGTGGATTAAGAGAGTTAATTACAGGTTTGATTAATTGCGGAGGGCAGATATCTAGTGAGGAATCTGATCTGGGTTGTTGAAAGGTCCTTTCAGAATCCTTTAAGAATAGCCTGTCAAAGGAGTTGTGGCCAAATACTCTGATATTTTAAAGGTGAACTAGAAAGGTCATTGTTCTGATTATCTTTAAATCTGGGGTAGATTTTAGACACTTTCTCCTGAGAAAATCCAGACAGATTGACAGCGAAATCTTGAGAGGTGGCGTTTGGTTGTTTGCATGATTTTATGTTCAGGAAGGAGTCTACAATTTTAAATATAGTCCTGGGACCATTGTCAATGTATGCATTTTTCTTCTGAGGGGATAGTGAACTCAAAATACATGAGTATTATACCTATTTTCTATTAACTGCAAAGTGCTCTTTTACAAAACCCCAACAACGGCTTCACTGTTCCTTAAAATAGAATGTACAGCTTGGTTGCTCTACCTGTAACGAAATGAAAAATTAACCTGGGGACATCATTGAGAAGTTGAGATATGCAATCTGACAGTTCTCTGATGGGGATGATGAAACAATACGATACTTGACGTTATGAAAAGAAGCTGATACTTCAAAGCAATTTAGATGCCTAGTTCAAAATTGTCATCCTTTCCCTTGAAATAATTTTAACTGCAACATCTCTTAATAAAGTTAATGAAAGATGTAGACTAATTCCTGTGTTACTAATAATTAATGCATTGTCCATGAATATCAAAATTGGTATCTTTGCATCATCAACCAGTCCCAACTTCAAGTTAGACACCACTGTCTAAAACAATTCAACTATATCCACAAACATATTTGGTGATGTAAAATGTTGTAAAAAAACATACAGGAAACCATAGCATCCATTTCTGAAGACAAATCTCTCCATTTTAGGCATCACTGACCATGAAAATAAGAACACTGACAAAAAACATTGTTGTCGTTGAAAAACATTTACAATGTAAAGTATACAAGATCCAATATTGCGGAAATGTATGCATTTCCAGAAGCTTCTAATTATAGCACTAAATTTCACTTAAAAATACGGAAAATAGTAGGCTAGAGTATATCACATGTTTGAGTGTTATCTTCTTTATATCCAACCTAACAAGAGCCACAACTGATTAGTGCTGGCATAAATAGTCTTTCCAGGGCCCAGAACAAACGCTAAACATAAATGTGATGAAGTAGTTGTACCTGATCATTCTTTATAATTTGACACAGAAGCTACACTGGAAAAAGTTGGTCTTTTCACTTTTAAGGACACAAGTGCCTGATGTGCATGTGCTAGATCTTATTTATGAAGGGGAAATAGTAGCTCAATAGCTTACAACATTTATAACCCTGGCAAACTCATTCTAATGTAAGTACTTCCTACACTAGAAGTTAAAACTGAAAATGTAAACCCCTATTTCTTTAAAAACGTCTGATTTTGTTTTGATTCATCTTAACCCCTTAGCTGCTAAGCCTTCCCCCCCCCCCCAACCGGTGCTAAGGCTTTTTTTGACAATTTCGGGTAGTTCACACTTAGGCCCTCATAACTGTTTGTCCACATAAGCTGTCCACACCAAATTTGCGTCCTCTTTTACCAACATCCCTTCAATTCAGAAGGTACCCAGGATTTATGAATTCCCTTGAAGGACACTGAGAAATTAACAAAATAGAGCTAAAATTTGGGGATTAGGAAAATGGGAAAAAGCTGCTGCAGAAGAAAACATTTATTTGTTCCCTGTAAATGGCAGTCACAAAGAGTTTGTAGTGCAAAAATCACCATCTTCCCAGCTTTCAGGAAAGGACAGACTAGAATCAGAAAACCAAATCTTTCAACACAGCTTTGCCATTTTAATGTGACATACCCTATTTTCCCTATTTTTTGTGCTGTCAACCTCCTTCCAGTTAGTGACAGAAATGTGAATGAAACCAGTGGTGAAACCTGGAAATCTAATCATTTCTGAAAACATTCAATATTCTGACCTCAGAAAGGGGTAATTTGTGTAGATCCTTCAAGGTTTTTCTATAGAAAGTGACAGTTTAAATGAAAAAATATTGAAATTGATTTGAAAAAATAGCCATTTTGGTCAACTTTTTTATCTGTAACTTCTTCTAACTATGGCAGATTTTCAAAAGCAAGTTTCCGTTACATCCACTGGACCCTTATGGTTGCGTATATATAGAGGGTTTGCAGGTTCTCCAAGAACCCTAGATACCTAGAATCAATAACTGAGCTGCACCTTGCAATGGGGTTTCATTGTGTACCGGGTATACAGCAGTTCATTTGGCAAAAGAGTGAACAATAGGTATAAAGGAAACCTATGTATTTCAGAAATGGGCACAAGATATGGAGTTTAGAAGCAGTGGTTATTTGTACATCTCTGAATTTACGGGTGCCTGTAATAGCATGTAAATTAGAGGACATTACTAAAAATGACTTCATTCTTACACACTGTCTTACATTTGGAAGGTGCAAATGCAGAGAAAGGCAATTGGTAATAACACTTCTTCTACTATTCTGTGTTCCCCCAAGTTGCCTGATAAAAATGGTACCTTACTTGTGTGGGTAGGCCTAGTACCCATAACAGAAAATGTTCCAAATTGCAACATGGACACATCCACTTTTTCTACTGAAAACTGAATTGTTTGTCGATTTTGGGCTCTAGCTCAGCTGGCACCTATGGAAAACCTAACAAACCTGTACATTTTTGAAAACTAGACACCTTGTGAAATCCCTGTTCGGGTGATTTGTGGAGCTTTCACCAGGTTGTAGCACCCAGAATGTTTTGCAAACCTCAAAATGTGTCTAAAAAACACATTTCCCTCATATTTCTGTGATGTGATGTTATAAAATCCGAGGGGAGCCGCATGCTTCCTTCTGTCCCGCATTTTTCCAAGTCTCTAGATAAAAATCATACCTCACTTGTGTGGGTAGACCTACTGCCCATGACGGGAAACGCCCCAAAACGCAAGGTGGACACATCACAATTTTCCACTGAAAACCGACTTGTTTTTTGCAACGTGCCAAGCTATGGATTTTGGGCTTTAGCTCAGCCGGCACCTTGGGAAACCTAGCAATCCTGTACATTTTTTTAAACTAGACACATAGGGGAATCCAGGATAGAGTGACTTGTGGGGCTCTCATCAGGTTCTGACACCCAGAATCCTTTTCAAACAGCAAAAAACATATTTTCCTCACTTTACTGGGATGCAAAGTTATGGAATCAGAGGGTAGCCACAAACATCCTTCTAACCAGCATTTCTGTAAGTCTCACGATATAAATGGTAGCTCACTTGTGTGGGTAGGCCTAGTCCCCACGACAGGAAACACCCTGAAAACACAACATGGACACATCACTTTTTCCACTGAAAACAAACTTGTTTTTTTTTTCAAAGTGGCAAAATCGGGCAGAAATCGTCACAATGTCGTAATAGAGCAGTCTTCAGACTGCTAGCACTGACAGTCTTTTGGTGCCAGCGGCTTCGGTGGACTTTCAAAAAGACCACCAAAGTCCTAATGAGCACCTCAGTTTGTGTAGCTGAGGGTTTATTGGATAATTGCATATGGAATGCATAGGACAAAGGTTTGCACTTGTGTCCAGACTTTCACCTAGAACAATTATATCTCCCCCTTGGTTTAATGACACTCTGCACTTGGAGAAAAAACACTGTAAGGCCTTTGAATGGATCTGGAGAACTTCCTACAATATATATGCGAAAGCCTCTCATAAGAAAGCCATTAGGTGTTACCATGGGCTTTGCCAGAAGGCACTGACTTCTTTCCTCTCTGACAAAATCACTAAGGCTCATAAATGCCAGAAGGTTTTTTTCAAGGTTGTTAAGGCGCGTTTTGATCCCTGTCACATGTTCCTAGCACTTCAACTTTCACATTCCCAGTGCGAGGAGTTGGCATTGTTGTTCACAAAAAAGGTAGCTGACGTCCATTTAAAAATGAATAAGGACTTAAATAGCCTCCAAATGATGTTGCATTCTGGTAGTTTAAATTTAGTGGCCTGTTCCACCTCCATGACTTCTAATTGCCTTACGCTTGTGGTGAAGTCTCATCAGATGAAATTGGGCTCATGGCTTTTGTTTACTGCTACCTCTTTTTTGGGCCTCTTTCAGTCCATCAAATCCGGTTCAACAGTTCATCATTTACTCCCTGTTAATTTTTCTTGATAAGTCTGGAACTTCTTCAGATAGTGGTGAGCCTTCTTTATTCCTCCTTACAAGAGGCCTACGTCCCAAACTCTTGGAAACATGCTGTAGTGCTTCCACTTTTGAAGAAGCCACATCTAGATCCTAACATCTGGTCGAACTCTCTGCCCATTTCTCTGTTGCCCTGGACAAACATTTAAATGTCTCATTGAGATCGCATATGGAGAATTTAAATATACTTCATCCTTTGCAGGTTTCAGGGCAGGACATAGAACAAAATCTGCCCTCCTTGGAATTATGGACTGTAGGAAGTTGGCTCTGTATGTGCTATTTCAAAGTAAGGAATAGCATGCACAGAGTCCAAGGGTTCCCCTTAGAGGTAAAATAGTGGTAAAAATAGATAATACTAATGCTCTATTTTGTGGTAGTGTGGTCGAGCAGTAGGCTTATCCAAGGAGTAGTGTTAAGCATTTGTTGTACATACACATAGACAATAAATGAGGTACACACACTCAGAGACAAATCCAGCCAATAGGTTTTGTATAGAAAAATATCTTTTCTTAGTTTATTTTAAGAACCACAGGTTCAAATTTAACATGTAATATCTTGTTTGAAAGGTATTGCAGGTAAGTACATTAGGAACTTTGAATCATTTCAATTGCATGTATACTTTTCAAGTTATTGACAAATAGCTACTTTAAAAGTGGACACAGTGCAATTTTCACAGTTCCAGGGGGAGGTAAGTTTTTGTTAGTTTTACCAGGTAAGTAAGACACTTACAGGGTTCAGTTCTTGGTCCAAGGTAGCCCACCGTTGGGGGTTCAGAGCAACCCCAAAGTCACCACACCAGCAGCTCAGGGCCGGTCAGGTGCAGAGTTCAAAGTGGTGCCCAAAACGCCTAGGCTAGAATGGAGAGAAGGGGGTGCCCCGGTTCCGGTCTGCTTGCAGGTAAGTACCCGCGTCTTCGGAGGGCAGACCAGGGGGGTTTTGTAGGGCACCGGGGGGGACACAAGCCCACACAGAAATTTCACCCGCAGCAGCGCGGGGGCGGCCGGGTGCAGTGTAGAAACAAGCGTCGGGTTCGCAATGTTAGTCTATGAGAGATCAACGGATCTCTTCAGCGCTGCAGGCAGGCAAGGGGGGGCTTCCTCGGGGAAACCTCCACTTGGGCAAGGGAGAGGGACTCCTGGGGGTCACTTCTCCAGTGAAAGTCCGGTCCTTCAGGTCCTGGGGGCTGCGGGTGCAGGGTCTTTTCCAGGCGTCGGGACTTAGGTTTCAGAGAGTCGCGGTCAGGGGAAGCCTCGGGATTCCTTCTGCAGGCGGCGCTGTGGGGGCTCAGGGGGGACAGGTTTTGGTACTCACAGTCGGAGAGTAGTCCGGGGGTCCTCCCTGAGGTGTTGGTTCTCCACCAGCCGAGTCGGGGTCGCCGGGTGCAGTGTTGCAAGTCTCACGCTTCTTGCGGGGAGTTGCAGGGTTCTTTAAAGCTGCTTCTGGAAACAAAGTTGCAGTCTTTTTGGAGCAGGTCCGCTGTCCTCGGGAGTTTCTTGTCTTTTTTGAAGCAGGGCAGTCCTCAGAGGATTCAGAGGTCGCTGGTCCCTTGGAAGGCGTCGCTGGAGCAGAGTTCTTTGGAAGGTAGGAGACAGGCCGGTGAGTTTCTGGAGCCAAGGCAGTTGTTGTCTTCTGGTCTTCCTCTGCAGGGGTTTTCAGCTGGGCAGTCCTTCTTCTTGTTGTCGCAGGAATCTAATTTTCTAGGGTTCAGGGTAGCCCTTAAATACTAAATTTAAGGGCGTGTTTAGGTCTGGGGGGTTAGTAGCCAATGGCTACTAGCCCTGAGGGTGGGTACACCCTCTTTGTGCCTCCTCCCAAGGGGAGGGGGTCACAATCCTAACCCTATTGGGGGAATCCTCCATCTGCAAGATGGAGGATTTCTAAAAGTTAGAGTCACCTCAGCTCAGGACACCTTAGGGGCTGTCCTGACTGGCCAGTGACTCCTCCTTGTTATTCTCATTATTTTCTCCGGCCTTGCCGCCAAAAGTGGGGGCCGGGCCGGAGGGGGCGGGCAACTCCACTAGCTGGAGTGTCCTGCGGTGCTGTGACAAAGGGGTGAGCCTTTGAGGCTCACCGCCAGGTGTTACAGCTCCTGCCTGGGGGAGGTGTTAGCATCTCCACCCAGTGCAGGCTTTGTTACTGGCCTCAGAGTGACAAAGGCACTCTCCCCATGGGGCCAGCAACATGTCTCTAGTGTGGCAGGCTGCTGGAACTAGTCAGCCTACACAGATAGTCGGTTAAGTTTCAGGGGGCACCTCTAAGGTGCCCTCTGGGGTGTATTTTGCAATAAAATGTACACTGGCATCAGAGTGCATTTATTGTGCTGAGAAGTTTGATACCAAACTTCCCAGTTTTCAGTGTAGCCATTATGGTGCTGTGGAGTTCGTGTTTGACAGACTCCCAGACCATATACTCTTATGGCTACCCTGCACTTACAATGTCTAAGGTTTTGTTTAGACACTGTAGGGGTACCATGCTCATGCACTGGTACCCTCACCTATGGTATAGTGCACCCTGCCTTAGGGCTGTAAGGCCTGCTAGAGGGGTGTCTTACCTATACTGCATAGGCAGTGAGAGGCTGGCATGGCACCCTGAGGGGAGTGCCATGTCGACTTACTCGTTTTGTCCTCACTAGCACACACAAGCTGGCAAGCAGTGTGTCTGTGCTGAGTGAGAGGTCTCCAGGGTGGCATAAGACATGCTGCAGCCCTTAGAGACCTTCCTTGGCATCAGGGCCCTTGGTACTAGAAGTACCAGTTACAAGGGACTTATCTGGATGCCAGGGTCTGCCAATTGTGGATACAAAAGTACAGGTTAGGGAAAGAACACTGGTGCTGGGGCCTGGTTAGCAGGCCTCAGCACACTTTCAATTGTAAACATAGCATCAGCAAAGGCAAAAAGTCAGGGGGCAACCATGCCAAGGAGGCATTTCCTTACACAACCCCCCCCCAAACGAAAGAGGATGAGACTAACCTTTCCCAAGAGAGTCTTCATTTTCTAAGTGGAAGAACCTGGAAAGGCCATCTGCATTGGCATGGGCAGTCCCAGGTCTGTGTTCCACTATAAAGTCCATTCCCTGTAGGGAGATGGACCACCTCAACAGTTTAGGATTTTCACCTTTCATTTGCATCAGCCATTTGAGAGGTCTGTGGTCAGTTTGAACTAGGAAGTGAGTCCCAAAGAGGTAGGGTCTCAGCTTCTTCAGGGACCAAACCACAGCAAAGGCCTCCCTCTCAATGGCACTCCAACGCTGCTCCCTGGGGAGTAACCTCCTGCTAATGAAAGCAACAGGCTGGTCAAGGCCATCATCATTTGTTTGGGACAAAACTGCCCCTATCCCATGTTCAGAGGCATCTGTCTGCACAATGAACTGCTTAGAATAATCTGGAGCTTTTAGAACTGGTGCTGAGCACATTGCTTGTTTCAGGGTGTCAAAGGCCTGTTGGCATTCCACAGTCCAGTTCACTTTCTTGGGCATTTTCTTGGAGGTGAGTTCAGTGAGGGCTGTCACAATGGATCCATATCCCTTCACAAACCTCCTGTAATACCCAGTCAAGCCAAGGAATGCCCTGACTTGAGTCTGGGTTTTTGGAGCTACCCAGTCCAGAATAGTCTGGATCTTGGGTTGGAGTGGCTGAACTTGGCCTCCACCTACAAGGTGTCCCAAGTAAACCACAGTTCCCTGCCCTATCTGGCATTTGGATGCCTTGATAGAGAGGCCTGCAGATTGCAGAGCCTTCAAAACCTTCTTCAGGTGGACCAGGTGATCCTGCCAGGTGGAGCTAAAGACAGCAATATCATCAAGATAAGCTGTGCTAAAGGACTCCAAGCCAGCAAGGACTTGATTCACCAACCTTTGGAAGGTGGCAGGGGCATTCTTTAAACCAAAGGGCATAACAGTAAACTGATAATGCCCATCAGGGGTGGAGAATGCTGTTTTCTCTTTTGCTCCAGGTGCCATTTTTATTTGCCAGTACCCTGCTGTCAAGTCAAAGGTACTTAAGAATTTGGCAGCACCTAATTTATCTATGAGCTCATCAGCTCTAGGAATTGGATGAGCATCTGTCTTGGTGACAGAATTGAGCCCTCTGTAGTCCACACAAAACCTCATCTCTTTCTTTCCATCTTTGGTGTGAGGTTTGGGGACTAAGACCACTGGGCTAGCCCAGGGGCTGTCAGAGCGCTCAATTACTCCCAATTCTAGCATCTTGTGGACTTCCACCTTGATGCTTTCCTTGACATGGTCAGACTGTCTAAAGATTTTGTTTTTGACAGGCATGCTGTCTCCTGTGTCCACATCATGGGTACACAGGGGTGTCTGACCAGGGGTTAAGGAGAAGAGTTCAGGAAACTGTTGTAGGACTCTCCTACAATCAGCTTGCTGTTGGCCAGAGAGGGTGTCTGAGTAGATCACTCCAACTACTGAGCCATCTTTTGGGTCTGATGACAGAAGATCAGGGAGAGGTTCACTCTCTGCCTCCTGATCCTCATCTGTTACCATCAACAGATTCACATCAGCCCTGTCATGGAAGAGCTTAAGGCGGTTCACATGGATCACCCTCTTGGGGCTCCTGCTTGTGCCCAGGTCCACCAGGTAGGTGACCTGACTCTTCCTTTCTAGCACTGGGTAAGGGCCACTCCATTTGTCCTGGAGTGCCCTGGGAGCCACAGGCTCCAGAACCCAGACTTTCTGTCCTGGTTGGAACTCAACCAGTGCAGCCTTTTGGTCATACCAAAACTTCTGGAGCTGTTGGCTGGCCTCAAGGTTTTTGGTTGCCTTTTCCATGTACTCGGCCATTCTAGAGCGAAGGCCAAGTACATAGTCCACTATGTCTTGTTTAGGCTCATGAAGAGGTCTCTCCCAGCCTTCTTTAACAAGAGCAAGTGGTCCCCTTACAGGGTGACCAAACAGAAGTTCAAAGGGTGAGAATCCTACTCCCTTCTGTGGCACCTCTCTGTAAGCGAAAAGCAGACATGGCAAGAGGACATCCCATCTCCTTTTGAGTTTTTCTGGGAGCCCCATGATCATGCCTTTTAATGTCTTGTTGAATCTCTCAACTAAGCCATTAGTTTGTGGATGGTATGGTGTAGTGAATTTGTAAGTCACTCCACACTCATTCCACATGTGTTTTAGGTATGCTGACATGAAGTTGGTACCTCTGTCAGACACCACCTCCTTAGGGAAACCCACTCTGGTAAAGATACCAATGAGGGCCTTGGCTACTGCAGGGGCAGTAGTCGACCTAAGGGGAATAGCTTCAGGATACCTAGTAGCATGATCCACTACTACTAGGATGTACATATTTCCTGAGGCTGTGGGAGGTTCCAGTGGACCAACTATGTCCACACCCACTCTTTCAAAGGGGACCCCCACCACTGGAAGTGGAATGAGGGGGGCCTTTGGGTGCCCACCTGTCTTACCACTGGATTGACAGGTGGGGCAGGAGAGGCAAAACTCCTTAACCTTCTGGGACATATTGGGCCAGTAGAAGTGGTTGACTAACCTCTCCCACGTCTTGGTTTGTCCCAAATGCCCAGCAAGGGGAATATCATGGGCTAAGGTCAGAATAAACTCTCTGAACGACTGAGGCACTACCACTCTCCTAGTGGCACCAGGTTTGGGGTCTCTGGCCTCAGTGTACAGGAGTCCATCTTCCCAATAGACCCTATGTGTTCCATTTTTCTTGCCTTGGACTCTTCAGCAGCTTGCTGCCTAAGGCCTTCAAGAGAGGGACAGGTTTCTTGTCCCTTACACAGCTCCTCCCTTGAGGGTCCCCCTGGGCCCAAGAGCTCAACCTGATAAGGTTCAAGCTCCAAAGGCTCAGTTCCCTCAGAGGGCAGAACTTCTTCCTGAGAAGAGAGGTTCCCTTTTTCTGACTGTGTTGCAGTTGGTTTCCCAACTGACTTTCCTTTTCTCTTGGTAGGCTGGGCCATTTTTCCAGACTCCAGCTCTACTTTTTCACCCTGTGCCTTGCATTGTGCTCTTGTTTTTACACACACCAGTTCAGGGATACCCAGCATGGCTGCATGGGTTTTTAGTTCTACCTCAGCCCATGCTGAGGACTCCAGGTCATTTCCAAGCAGACAGTCTACTGGGATGTTTGAGGAGACCACCACCTGTTTCAGGCCATTGACCCCTCCCCATTCTAAAGTTACCATTGCCATGGGATGTGCTTTAGTTTGATTGTCAGCATTGGTGACTGTATAGGTTTTTCCAGTCAGGTATTGGCCAGGGGAAACCAGTTTCTCTGTCACCATGGTGACACTGGCACCTGTATCCCTCAGGCCCTCTACACTTGTCCCATTAATAAAGAGCTGCTGCCTGTATTTTTGCATGTTAGGGGGCCAGGCAGCTAGTGTGGCTAAATCCACCCCACCCTCAGAGACTAGAGTGGCTTCAGTGTGGACCCTGATTTGCTCTGGGCACACTGTTGATCCCACTTGGAGACTAGCCATTCCAGTGTTACCTGGATTGGAGTTTGGAGTGGAACTTTTCTTGGGACAGGCCTTGTCTCCAGTTTGGTGTCGAGACTGACTACAGTTTCGACACCAGGCCTTTTTGGGATCAAAGTTTTTACCCTTGTACCCAGGATTGTTTTGTGAAGAGGCTCTGGGCCCACCCTCCTGTGCAGGTTTTTGGGGGCCTTTAGAAGACTCTTGACTATTTTTATTTTTGGCTGTCTCACCACCTTTCCCCTGGGGAGGTTTTGTGACCCCTTTCTTTTGGTCACCCCCTGTGGAAGTTTTGGACACCCTAGTCTTGACCCAATGGTCCGCCTTCTTTCCCAATTCTTGGGGAGAAATTGGTCCTAGGTCTACCAGATGCTGATGCAGTTTATCATTGAAACAATTACTTAACAGGTGTTCTTTCACAAATAAATTGTACAGCCCATCATAATTACTTACACCACTGCCTTGAATCCAACCATCTAGTGTTTTTACTGAGTAGTCTACAAAGTCAACCCAGGTCTGGCTCGAGGATTTTTGAGCCCCCCTGAATCTAATCCTATACTCCTCAGTGGAGAATCCGAAGCCCTCAATCAGGGTACCCTTCATGAGGTCATAAGATTCTGCATCCTGTCCAGAGAGTGTGAGGAGTCTATCCCTACACTTTCCTGTGAACATATCCCAAAGGAGAGCACCCCAGTGAGATCTGTTCACTTTTCTGGTTACACAAGCCCTCTCAAAAGCTGTGAACCATTTGGTGATGTCATCACCATCTTCATATTTAGTTACAATCCCTTTAGGGATTTTCAACATGTCAGGAGAATCTCTGACCCTATTTATGTTGCTGCCACCATTGATGGGTCCTAGGCCCATCTCTTGTCTTTCCCTCTCTATGGCTATGATCTGTCTTTCCAAAGCCAATCTTTTGGCCATCCTGGCTAACTGGATGTCCTCTTCACTGGAGTTATCCTCAGTGATTTCAGAGGTGTTGGTCTCTCCTGTGAGGGAACCAGCATCTCTGACTATTATTTTTGGAGTCAGGGTTTGAGAGACCCTGTTCTCCCTAGATAGGACTGGTAGGGGGGAATTTTCCTCCAAGTCACTATCCTCTTCCTCTGAGTTGCCACCCTCAGAGGGGTTGGCCTTTTCAAACTCTGCCAAAAGCTCCTGGAGCTGTATTTTGGTAGGTTTGGGGCCCATTGTTATTTTCTTTATTTTACAGAGCGACCTTAGCTCCCTCATCTTAAGATGGAGGTAAGGTGTGGTGTCGAGTTCCACCACAGTCACATCTGTGCTAGACATTTTGCTTCTAAAAGTTGGAATACTTTTTAAGAATCTACAACTGGTTCTAGAATCTAATTCAAACTTTTACAAACTTTTAAACTCTAAAAGAAATGCTAAACAGGATCTAACACAAGGCCCTAGCAGGTCTTTTAAGAATTTAGAAAACTTTTCAAATTGCAAAAATCAATTTCTAATGACAATTTTGGAATTTGTCGTGTGATCAGGTATTGGCTGAGTAGTCCAGCAAATGCAAAGTCTTGTACCCCACCGCTGATCCACCAATGTAGGAAGTTGGCTCTGTATGTGCTATTTCAAAGTAAGGAATAGCATGCACAGAGTCCAAGGGTTCCCCTTAGAGGTAAAATAGTGGTAAAAATAGATAATACTAATGCTCTATTTTGTGGTAGTGTGGTCGAGCAGTAGGCTTATCCAAGGAGTAGTGTTAAGCATTTGTTGTACATACACATAGACAATAAATGAGGTACACACACTCAGAGACAAATCCAGCCAATAGGTTTTGTATAGAAAAATATATTTTCTTAGTTTATTTTAAGAACCACAGGTTCAAATTTAACATGTAATATCTTGTTTGAAAGGTATTGCAGGTAAGTACATTAGGAACTTTGAATCATTTCAATTGCATGTATACTTTTCAAGTTATTGACAAATAGCTACTTTAAAAGTGGACACAGTGCAATTTTCACAGTTCCTGGGGGAGGTAAGTTTTTGTTAGTTTTACCAGGTAAGTAAGACACTTACAGGGTTCAGTTCTTGGTCCAAGGTAGCCCACCGTTGGGGGTTCAGAGCAACCCCAAAGTCACCACACCAGCAGCTCAGGGCCGGTCAGGTGCAGAGTTCAAAGTGGTGCCCAAAACGCATAGGCTAGAATGCAGAGAAGGGGGTGCCCCGGTTCCGGTCTGCTTGCAGGTAAGTACCCGCGTCTTCGGAGGGCAGACCAGGGGGGTTTTGTAGGGCACCGGGGGGGACACAAGCCCACACAGAAATTTCACCCTCAGCAGCGCGGGGGCGGCCGGGTGCAGTGTAGAAACAAGCGTCGGGTTCGCAATGTTAGTCTATGAGAGATCAACAGATCTCTTCAGCGCTGCAGGCAGGCAAGGGGGGGCTTCCTCGGGGAAACCTCCACTTGGGCAAGGGAGAGGGACTCCTGGGGGTCACTTCTCCAGTGAAAGTCCGGTCCTTCAGGTCCTGGGGGCTGCGGGTGCAGGGTCTTTTCCAGGCGTCGGGACTTAGGTTTCAGAGAGTCGCGGTCAGGGGAAGCCTCGGGATTCCCTCTGCAGGCGGCGCTGTGGGGGCTCAGGGGGGACAGGTTTTGGTACTCACAGTCGGAGAGTAGTCCGGGGGTCCTCCCTGAGGTGTTGGTTCTCCACCAGCCGAGTCGGGGTCGCCGGGTGCAGTGTTGCAAGTCTCACGCTTCTTGCGGGGAGTTGCAGGGTTCTTTAAAGCTGCTTCTGGAAACAAAGTTGCAGTCTTTTTGGAGCAGGTCCGCTGTCCTCTGGAGTTTCTTGTCTTTTTCGAAGCAGGGCAGTCCTCAGAGGATTCAGAGGTCGCTGGTCCCTTGGAAAGCGTCGCTGGAGCAGAGTTCTTTGGAAGGTAGGAGACAGGCCGGTGAGTTTCTGGAGCCAAGGCAGTTGTTGTCTTCTGGTCTTCCTCTGCAGGGGTTTTCAGCTGGGCAGTCCTTCTTCTTGTTGTCGCAGGAATCTAATTTTCTAGGGTTCAGGGTAGCCCTTAAATACTAAATTTAAGGGCGTGTTTAGGTCTGGGGGGTTAGTAGCCAATGGCTGCTAGCCCTGAGGGTGGGTACACCCTCTTTGTGCCTCCTCCCAAGGGGAGGGGGTCACAATCCTAACCCTATTGGGGGAATCCTCCATCTGCAAGATGGAGGATTTCTAAAAGTTAGAGTCACCTCAGCTCAGGACACCTTAGGGGCTGTCCTGACTGGCCAGTGACTCCTCCTTGTTATTCTCATTATTTTCTCCGGCCTTGCCGCCAAAAGTGGGGGCCGGGCCGGAGGGGGCGGGCAACTCCACTAGCTGGAGTGTCCTGCGGTGCTGTGACAAAGGGGTGAGCCTTTGAGGCTCACCGCCAGGTGTTACAGCTCCTGCCTGGGGGAGGTGTTAGCATCTCCACCCAGTGCAGGCTTTGTTACTGGCCTCAGAGTGACAAAGGCACTCTCCCCATGGGGCCAGCAACATGTCTCTAGTGTGGCAGGCTGCTGGAACTAGTCAGCCTACACAGATAGTCGGTTAAGTTTCAGGGGGCACCTCTAAGGTGCCCTCTGGGGTGTATTTTGCAATAAAATGTACACTGGCATCAGAGTGCATTTATTGTGCTGAGAAGTTTGATACCAAACTTCCCAGTTTTCAGTGTAGCCATTATGGTGCTGTGGAGTTCGTGTTTGACAGACTCCCAGACCATATACTCTTATGGCTACCCTGCACTTACAATGTCTAAGGTTTTGTTTAGACACTGTAGGGGTACCATGCTCATGCACTGGTACCCTCACCTATGGTATAGTGCACCCTGCCTTAGGGCTGTAAGGCCTGCTAGAGGGGTGTCTTACCTATACTGCATAGGCAGTGAGAGGCTGGCATGGCACCCTGAGGGGAGTGCCATGTCGACTTACTCGTTTTGTCCTCACTAGCACACACAAGCTGGCAAGCAGTGTGTCTGTGCTGAGTGAGAGGTCTCCAGGGTGGCATAAGACATGCTGCAGCCCTTAGAGACCTTCCTTGGCATCAGGGCCCTTGGTACTAGAAGTACCAGTTACAAGGGACTTATCTGGATGCCAGGGTCTGCCAATTGTGGATACAAAAGTACAGGTTAGGGAAAGAACACTGGTGCTGGGGCCTGGTTAGCAGGCCTCAGCACACTTTCAATTGTAAACATAGCATCAGCAAAGGCAAAAAGTCAGGGGGCAACCATGCCAAGGAGGCATTTCCTTACATGGACCATCTCAGAAAGCTTCTGAATGAGGGTGGTGCTGCAGCCCTTGTTCTACTTGATTTGAGTGCAGCGTTCAATACTGTGTCACACTCCGTCCTGATTGAAAGGTTGGCATCTCTGGGGCTTGAAGACGTTTCACTGGCTTGGCTGACCTAATTCCTTCATAATCATTCCCTTCAGGTGTTCTCAGCCAGTGCAGTGTCTGGTAGGCAGTGCTTAACATTAGGTGTTCCTCAGGGCTCAGTGCATAGCCCGCTACTGTTCAACATCTATCTCCAGCCTCTCACTGAAGTAGTGGGGAGTTGTGGTCTGACCCTTTTTTTATTCACAGACGACACCCAAATTGTCTTCTCATTACCATTGGTATGGGACCAGGGTCCCTCCGATCTTAACCTTGGCTTGAAGTCTGTTGAGACTTGGAGGAGGAACAACTCACTCAACCTGAATGGCTACAAGATGGATGCGATGATTTTGGGCAAAAGCCCTCAGCTTTGGGGCTTACAACATTGCCC
This sequence comes from Pleurodeles waltl, assembly GCF_031143425.1. Classification (NCBI taxonomy): domain Eukaryota; kingdom Metazoa; phylum Chordata; class Amphibia; order Caudata; family Salamandridae; genus Pleurodeles; species Pleurodeles waltl. Next base: position 298,788,975 of record NC_090447.1, read on the forward strand.
CCCTTCCTGGGGCATTCTCCCACACCTTCTCCCAAGGTGATGAACCTGGGCTTTATATTGGGTGAAAATCTCTCTATGAATTCTCAATTGTTCAAGGTGACGTCCTACTGCTTTGCCGTACTAAAATTGCAGAAAAAGATCATTTGGATTCTGCTTTTTTCTGTCCATAAAATGGTGGTCCAGGTGGTAATCCTGTCAAGACTGGATTATGGTAACATTCTCTATTGGGGGATCAATCAAACTTCCATTCATGGCCTTCAGATGGTTCAGAACATGGCTGCTTATCTTCTGTTCTGTCTTCCAAAGTCTGCCCTGACCACCCAGCTCTTGCAAGAGCTACCTTGGTTTACAATCCTGAAACACATTCATTTGAAGGCATTGTGTTATTTCTTTAAAGCTAAAGCACAAGTTGGCTCGCACTATATTCAGAAGCTAATACAGCCTTACCTTTCGGCACTCTTTGAGATCACAGTATTTGGCCTTCTATACAGTCCTCAGCTTTCGCCGGACCCAAATTTGGAGGCTGGTCTTTTGCAGTTGTGGGCCCCAAACTTTGGAACTCTCTTCCAAATAACCTCAGCAACTGCTCAGTGCAGAGGGACCCAAATTGGGTAGCTATGCACTCTATAAAACTAAAATCAAGTCAAATCAAATTAGTTCTGCTGGATCTATAAGCTGTTTTCAATATGGTTTCACATGAGATCGTCCTGCTGCAACTAGAACAGTTAGGCATAACTAACACAGCCCTTAGCTGACTAAAATCCTTTCTTGAGGGCAGACAGCAAGCTGCCTACCATGCCCTCTACTTATCAGAATTCAAGGAGGTAAATTGTGGAGCCCCACAGGGCTTTGACCACAGCCTTTTGCTATTCAATGTCTATAAGGCCTGGCTGCAGTGGCACAAGCTTGGGGTTTTATTGTGTCATATGCTGACAACACTCAATTGATGTTTTAGAGCTGCCTGAACTCAGATAGTCTGATATTCTAGTCTTCTGCACTTCGTCACCACTGGTCACAACTGGCCATTGGAGCTGGTAACCCCCAGAGTCCCAATCAACATCGCCAACAACTTGGGAGTTAAAATTGATACATTCCTTTCTTTCAAACCTCAAGTCAAAGCCATGATTGGCATCTGTTTCTCTTTTCTCAAATCACTAACAGAAATCTTCAAATTTTTACCAGCTAACACATAAAAATTTGTCACAAATTCTCTAATCACATTGAGGGTGGAGTACTCAAACATCTTGCTATTAGGGGCTCCTTAATGGCTTGCAACTAGACTATAGTGGGTTCAAAATGCTGCATCTCACCTTGTGCTGACATTCCACTCCACAAATCCATCTAAAAAGGGCTAAAACATTTCATTTTCTTCCCATCAATCAAAGAATTACATTTAAAACACTTATTTTTCACATTTAGGGCTATGAATTTCAATGGGCATTAGCTGTATCCAAAACAAGATCAGAAGAAGTTAACCCAACAGAAATCTACAATCCACCCATCAAAATCTTTTGTGTTTTCCAAGAATACATAAATTCAGAACTAGAGGTAGAGCTTTCTCCTTTCTGCAGCAAAAAATGTGGAAATTGCTTCCTGACTACGTTCATACTATATCATGAAAAGCTATTTTTAAAGCCTTTCTAAAAAACAATCTCTTTAAAGAATTCTGAATTTCTTCGCTGCCAATTTCAGATGGAAATAGTCTGATTTTGCTCTTCTCACACTTACCTGCAACCAGTGCTGGAATGCTCCCACTTGGAGCAGCTGTTTGCTTTCTATAAATGCCCTCATTCATTAATTCATTAAGCTAGGCCACATCCAGTCAATCATTTGCTTGTACTACCTCTGTTAAGCTATTGGGTGAAATTTAAGATCAATATTCTGTTCAGTTTCACAAATGCAGACCAAGCCCTGACACTTTCTTGTTTGTTCTAGTTAAAAAGTATATCCCAACAATAATTTGTTATGATCTATTCCTATGACTGTATTGACAAGAATAGGGTATGTAAAACTGCTAGAATGTGACTTATGTTTCACAACAGGCCCCAGATATTTCCCTTTACAAGCATTTCCTAAAATGAGCTATCTGAAAATTGTAGCTCCAAACCTCTGCTTTCTGTGAGGACAGTTCCGGTCAACTGGTCCTTTTCATTACATTTTAAAGTGAAATATCAATCTCATTTTAGAAAACTGATAAGAGCAGACACTTCAACCTAATTTATAAAACAGTTCCTGGAAATCAGTTCTAGTTACCACACAACTGAATCTCAACCAAATATATTTAAAGCATGGTGTTTGATTAATCAAGAAAGACTTAGGAAATGAGACTTAGACACAAATTTCTATTATCTGTGCTCCTATTCACTGGATTTATAATTCTGATGTTGTGTCAGTATCATACCATCTGTGAATTACAACTAAAATAACTCAATGTAGAAAAAAACAAGGCTCTTTTATTATGTGGAATGTCAACACTTCTTCTTGAGTCAGCAGATTGCACTGATTGACTAAACTGACAAAATAATCCACTGCCCCCTTATTGTTTTACCACCATTAAACCCATCATATGAACAAAAACTGTGAACATGTTGATCAAACTGCTGACTAAATCCAATTGTTTTTAAATGTTATATCCACCTTTATTAGAAAAGTAAAGGCAATTTATTTAAAGGCTTTTGTTTATCTTCAAAGGTTAGGAAGCACACATGGACTAAAATAAGTTATAAAACCATAAAATAGATGCTGACCCCCTTTTAAAGGAGTCTTAATATAAATATTATTTAAAAGAGAGAAATACATGTATCATGCTCTAAATCAGACTGCAAAATAGTGCAGTGTGATGTCCTACGATGGGGAAGAGTCACGCAGAGGCAGTTCTGAGGTTGCTGTGATGCGAGTTACTGCATTGGGGATGTGTCACTATGCAGAGGTTGTGAAGCAGTTGGAAGGACTTGCGTTGTGCTGTGTCAGTTTAGCGTACAGGAGCATAGCTAGACTGCCAGAGCACCTTTAGGCCAACATAAAATTGGTCCAGGACAGGGGTGGCACCACTTGTGGGGGGGGGCAAGACTCACTCAAGACAGAAGACTGAGTCCAGGGGTTGGATTCGAGTTGGTTGGAGCCTTTTCTGTCCCTGAGATTCTGATCAGGAAGCTAGCCAACTATCCTTTGGAGTCACTCTTGTGGCCCTGGGTTCAAGATACAGGTCCAGTCCTTCTTTCTCGGGTAGCAGGGTAGCCCTTCTGAGTTTTCCACAGATCTGAAGGTAAACTGAAGAGCTGGCCTGAGGGTCCATTATTTATACCTGTTGCCCATTTTGAAGTAGTAGAAAGTCCTGGAATTTACCACCTCAGAAGTGTTTGAAATGTCTAGCCTCTTTGCCTTGGTTCCAGGTTGCCAGGGGTCATAAAATGCTAGTGTCAAAACCCTTTTTGAGTGTGCTGGGCTGAGCCTTTGTGATATGCAAAATGTGGTAGGCAACCTCTCCACCCGATCATCAAGTTTGAGATGGCCCGAACTGTGAGCCACTATTTGTCTTTGTTTCACTGTTTGGGAGCAATACACAAAGACTAACGTGAAGTTACACCTATTCATGTGGCACAGGATACAGGCACCAAATTGTTGGGACAAGAAAATGCCAACTTTCTAAAAGTGGCATTTTCAAAATTAAGGGGGTCATTATGATCCCCTGTGCCATCCCGGCGTCGGGTGAACAGACCGCCACCGGGATGGCTGTCTGAACCGCCATATAAACAACACATGGAGGGCCGCCTCCTCCACCGCCAGGCTGCTGCCAACAGGAAGCCTGACGGTGAAGTGAATCATTACCCGACAGGGCAGCGCTGCTGCCCCTCACATAATGATCCCTTCTTGCACCAGCCTTTCCCTGGCGGGTTCCCCTGCCAGAAAAAGGCTGGCGGAAGGGGTGCCCCTGCACTGCCCATGCACTTAGCATGGGCAGTGCCCTGTGCAGTGCCCCATCGCGCAGATCACTGCCCGATTTACGGGCAGTGATCTGGCCAACGGATGCAGCTGCACCCACCACACAGAGGCATTGATGGCAGCTCCATGTGGAGCCACCGGCAATGTCCCGGCCATGCATTCTGCTGGGCCGGCGGGTGGAAGCAATGTTTCCGCCTGCCAGCCCAGCAGAATGTTCTTTATGCGGCCGGCGGGGTCGCAGGAGGGCTGGCTGTCAGTGGAATGACCGCCAGCATGAACACAGTGGTTTGTTTGCAAACCCAGTGAAGTTTGTATCTAAGTAAAGCCCAAAAACATCATATCATCCTCACCACATTTAACTGGGTTTTGTGTTTCAACTGTTAGTCTCCTAACATAATTGTGACTTTCATTCCTTGTATAATATGTTAAATTGTGTCATCAACAATCCTAATTTGGGAGGAGAAACCAATGGCCTTGTTTCAAGTTTGACAGGTTGAATACACAATCACAAATGTGATCCTACCTCCTATATGACAAGTGCAATAGAGGCTATGGCACATGTAATGTTCCTGTTTGGATATCTGCCACATTTTGACAGAGTATCCCATTGGCCAAATGTAAATAAGGCCCAAGTTTGAACATTTGTCTTCCTACTAATATTTTTAAACTATATGCTGTTGGAAAATGAGTTATTGGTAAGGGCAGGTAAGTACCTACACTTAGCAACAGGCCACTAACCTCCACTTAGGTCCGGTTAGGTCTCAGTAAATTAAAGCTAGCTCAACCCTTGGTAGCTTGGCAACGAGGAACAAGACTTAACTTAGGAGACAAAGCGTAAAGCATTCAAATATCACAGAACAGTAATTAAATAAAACAAAAGAAACAGTTTAAAAATCCAAAATCAACTTATAAACACAGGAAATATTTTTAGCTTTAAAATGGCACCAAAATGAATAGAATCGGATAAGGGGAACCGGAGATATGAATTTTTAAAGAATTATTGCTTTCTAGCGCATAGAAACAAAAAGCGCCCATCTGGTCATCTGGTCGCACCTCGACCGGCGCAAAGTCAAAGTTCAAGGCCGACCATGATGGAGCCTGGCTCGGCTACAGCCCGCGGGAGGCCTCAGTCAAAAGTTTACCTCAGGATTTAGTCGTTTTTCTGGAGATTTTCTTCAGCGGGACGAACCTGCCAGTCCAATCTGAGCCCCTGGAACTCTTCCTCGGATGCGCTTCGCGGGAGCCCTCTGTGAAGATTTTTACCTTCGGACTTAGTCGTTTTTCAGAGGTGAAAATCCTTTGACCTAGGCAAACCTGAATCTTGATCCAACATCCTTGGAGCCCTCACAGATACACTGCCTGGGAGTTACCGGTCAACTTCCCACATTTTGGAGATTTTCTTCACCGGGACGAACCTGCAAGTCAGGGTGGGTCGCGGTTGTGGCAAGCCGGCTAGAGTTGCCATGGCGGGTCGGTCCCTCTATGGAGCTTTTTTCCAAAAGTTCTTCAAACGTCTCCAAACTTCTGGATCTTCTTCCAGATGTTCTTTTAAGGTTCTTTTGAGGTCCATAGTTCACCCCAAGGTTCCAGAAGCTCTGAGATGCTCCTTGAGGGTGCAGACTACAACTCCCAGATTGCACCCTGCGCAAACTCCTTTTTGGCCACTGGACAGTGGTCAGCTGGTTCGTTTCTTCAGGAGTTGGTGCAGGGGACACTGGTTAGCAAGTTTTCACCTGTAGCAAACAGGGAGTCCCTCCTTGAACCAGTTGAAGCCAGGCAAAGCCCAAGTGTGCAGCTGGTGCAGTCCACCATAGTGTAGTGTCCAGGTGCAGGCCAGGGGTCCAGCAGGCAGTCCTTCTTCTTCTGTAGTTCTTCCTTGTTGGAACCTGATTGGGATCTTGTAGGGAACTGAGGTGTGGGTGCAGGTCTGCCAGTTTTATCCTTGCTCCTGAGTGAAAAACAGGGGGGTCCTGGTTCTCCAATCAGGGGCAGGGTCTTTCCCTGTGATGACCACTTCCTGGGAAATGTGGCAAAAATCAGTCCTAGGGAGCAACATTCCTCAAAAATCCATCATGGCTGAGAGAGATTTTTGGAGGTTACATCTGGCTGACTCCACCCACTGGTGTGGCTAAAAATCCTAAACACACCCCTCTCCTGCTCTCTCCTAATCTAATCAAGGGGGCACCTAATTGTCTGGGTTTACAATATGTGAGGGTGTTACTGGGTTGCTCCAAATGTCATTCCCTGCCTTTGAAGACCAGTTTGGCAGCCCTCCCTGCTTCCCCATCTGCTGAGGGAAGATCTCCTCCCACAAGCAAATCTCTTTCTGTTGAGCCAGGCCACTTCCCACCTCATCAAGGCAGCCTGGCCAAGCTGCCAGAGGCTGGCCAATCAGAGCAAATCAGCAAAAACACTGCAGGGCTGAAGTTGGCAACTTTTCAGGTAAAGTTTAAAACTCTTTACCTGAACAAGTTATATTAAATCCCACAACTAGAAGCTGTGGGATTTATTATAACAATTAATTTTATACCAAACTTGTGGTATCTGTTACTTAAGGGGACTTTTAAAATTAAATAAAGTCTCCCCATTCTAGCCTATGGAGGCCATTCACTACAATGAGGGGAAAACAAATTTTCACTGTTTTACCTCACCAAGGCTTATACAACTATTTTCATAAAGTCCCTGCTTATAGTTACATGGCACCCAGCCCTAGGGGCACATAGGGCACACTTTAGGGGTGACTTATATGTAAAAATAAGGTAGTTTAAGGCTTTGGAACTACTTTTAATTCCAAAGTCGAATTTGCATGTAACTTTAGTTTAAAAGCAGCCAGCAAGGCAGGCCTGCCTCTAAAATGACACTGGGCACCTCAGCAGTGCACGATGGGGTCCCTAAACCTACATGCCCTACCATATACTAGGGACTTATAGGTAGGATAACTTAGCCAATTATAATTAGCCTAATTTGCATACTGATTTTACACAGAACACAGGCCCTGGGACTGGTTTGCAGTACCCAGGGCATCATCAGATTCAGGAAACCCCCAGCAAAAAGTGAAAAATGGGGGCAAAAAGTTAGGGGGCCTCTGCAATCAGCCCTGTTTTCTCACATATGCACTATAGTAATATTTGTAGCTCCCATTTTCTTTAGAATTGTGGAATTATTAGATGATCAATGTTGGGATAAATAAGGGAACAAATATCTAAAGCTGGCAAGAAGTGTGTCAAGTTGAGTCTCAATTGGTCAGAGCTAACATGACACATCCTTTATCAGTAGAGTGAATTAGAATGAATATTAGATGTCTGTTTAGAAGAAACATCTGACTTAACAATACAACTAGGTCAACTGATCAGGAATAATGCTAAAAAAAAGGTGATGAATGGAATGCTTTAATGAATCTCGGCCACAGAAAATCACTCTGGGCCGCTTCCCAATTCTTAGTTTTTTTGCTCCCCATCCCACCCTAGTTTGGACCCATCTTTATGCAAATTAGTTTTGACATTGCTCCCCATGCGAACAGTCCATTCTGAACTGCCAGTCCAAGTCCTCCCTGTACTGGTAACAAGCACCATGGGACTGGTTTCGGGGTATCATCCCTCATCAGCCAGGCTAACTTGAATCCAGAGGCACAGTGAAGCCGGGACCCACGTCTGGTGATTCTCAGCGCATTAGGATGGCAAATGGAAATACAACAAGGTGATGGATGGAATTCTTGAATTAATCTCAGCTATTGGCAATCACTCCAGACACATTGCACTAAGTTTATTAAATTATCATTTTCTCAAGGCATCTGTGCTTGGAATGGGAAATAAAACACATAGCATTCCACAAAGTTTAGCTCATTTTATAGAGACAAGGTTATCAGAGTCCTTTCCCTATTACTAGCTTCTGCATACACAGTAAGCATATTTGTATCTCCTACCTGGTCACCTTTATGGCATGGGTCACTTGACATGGGTGCTAACTGCGAATTGCTTTGCGACCGCGTTCGCGGTCACAAAGCAATTCTGCATCGCAGTGCGAATTGCAAATAGGAAGGGAACACCCCTTCCTATTTGCGAGTTGCATTCTCATTTTGCGAGTCGGTACCGACTCGCAAAATGGGAATGTGCATCGCGATGTGCATTTTGCATGGCACAAACTGCGAATTTCGCAGTTTGCGCTATGCAAAACGATTTCTACATCTGGCCCTAAGTGTGGTCCCAAAGAATCAATTTAGTCATGTAACTGTGCATCCACTGTTTGTGCACAACTTCTGTACTTCTCATGCAGAGGGGATTAGAAGCCACCTGTGATTCTGGGCAATTGTTTTCAACTTCAGCTCCTTTTTAGCCACTGACAACTGGGAGATAGAGTCCGCATAGTGGAGCCCTTCAGAGAGAAGCACTCAATTCCCAGTGTAGCAGTGTATATATCTATTTTAACGTTTTAGTGAAACAAATTGTCAAAATACCTAAGTGCATATTTATATGTAATTGTATTTTCTATGGCCTTGCTAATTGAATGTGCTAGACCAGCGGTTCAACAATAACCTAGTAGGGCCAGATTGTGGATACACACAAAGATGACAGGGCCAATACTCCCAAATAGTTTAAAGCTAAAGCAATAACTATGAGTAGCAATACACCCCATCGTTTTTCATCCAGTGCGCCACTCTAGACAGTGGGCTGTCATTTGAATATCACTACTGACCCTGTTTCTTATGGGAGCACTCTATCCCAACGTGCAAGGGGGGGCTCCCTCGAGAAGGGAACACAAGCAACCCCAGACTGGTTTCAGCCCTGATAGGTTTTGTCATTGAGATACAGTTTGGATCATCTGGCACGGCCAGGAACGATACAAAATGGCCATGTGAAAAATTCCCGTTTTCCTCCATGTGTGCCAAAACATGGTTTCTCTATGCTATCCAAATGATCAAAGTCTGATAGAATTTTAATATTATTTACAATAAGGAATGCGTTTCAGATGTCCTACCATGCATTGCTGCATTGTGTAAACAAAGGTTGGTAGTCTGATAGGATGGCATCAGAAAACTTATTTCAAAAACGTATGACCCTGAAAGCCTCAAACCATTAAATCTATCTTCTGTCCAAAATATAACAATAATAAACCTTATAAAAGTATGTACAGGTACATTCTGTTCACTGTGAGACAGAATGAGTTGGGTCTGCAGAAAAGTACCGCCTCATGCATGTGGCTCTCGTAGGCAGTAACCTCAGAAGTATTGTAGGTAGACTGCTGATGACAACGAAAAACAAAATATTTTTCAGGAGGAAGATAAAAAAATAAAAAATGTAGCCCGTTTAAAAAGCAAGGACAGTTATGTTGGCTCTGTTAAAACCCCCACTCTCTGTCATCTCCGTGGTGTTTGTTTACCAGTGATAACCTACAATTTTGGTGCTTGCTGATGTTTCTAGTTATCATGTTTTTTAAAAAAAAGAAAATCCCCAACGAGTTGATCCCGATTTCTGTTGCATTGAGGATTGTTTGTGGATACATAATTGTTACCACTAGAAGCATGTTTTCGACCAGCCTTTCTAGAATTACCTTTTGAAGTAAAGATTGCCTCTAATGGGTTTGTTTATTTAGCTACAGTGGTACGCAACAAAAACATTTGCATTTGTCATAACGAGTACCCTAGTATTTTGAAAATTTTAGAGGGAATGACCATCTTTCACATGCTACCTGTTTAAAGGTGAGGTAGGTCCAGCAGATTTGATTTAAAATTATGTCACAGGATTTACCAGTAATCTTCATTACCCTTGGTCCGGTTGCTCTCGTCCCATTCATGACATATAGATGTCAACATATGTCATGAATGGGACGAGGACTCAGAGTCCAGGGGGTATTCCAGCGGTGCTTGTTAAACACTAGTCATTTTACATAAAGGTCGGTACTTTAATAAATTACTTCAGTAATTATTCTGACTCCTAAATAGGGTATGTAACTGTATTCTACAACTATGAGTGGTTGCACTGATAGAGATCAACAGCTTATATACCTGCTCACTAAGGGCCTGATTACGACCTTGGCAAGGGCCTGATTAGGATCTTGGAGGCGGGGATTACTCCGTCACAAATGTGACGGATATCCTGTGTGCCATTTTATAAGTTCCATGGTTTATAATGGAACATGTAATACAGCAGGTGGGATGTCCGTAATGTTTGTGACAGAATAATCCCCTCCGCCAAGGTCATAATCAGGCCCTAAATCATGGCTGCCATAATATGAAAATGTAACTGTTTAGTCTTGCAGTTCTCTGTCTGGATTTTGACATGTGCAACAGGTCATTTGTCAGCTGACATTCGTTTCTACAAAATATTATGGTCCACAAATGGTGTATCGGTACAGAAAGTATGTACATGCTTTGATCAATTTTCAAGAGTGATATTGAATGATTGTTTCCAATTTCCAATATCAATGTTTTTTTCAAGGTAGTAAATGTGTTAGGGAAGGTCCATAATAGATCTTACACACAAATATTCATGCATTTAGTGTTGTGATATACTGCTATTGAATAGTGCATTCCTTTATTCGAGGAGGCATACATTAGCAACATGCTAGAGAAAATTATGCATTCATTAATGGGCCCCTCTTACAATGATAAACTAGTATAGGACATAGGGCCAGATTGGCGTGCTCCTCCGCCACCTAACAACACCATGGTTGCACTGTATTTACAATACTGCACACCATGACGCACGTTAGGACAATATCATCAACATTTTTGATGCTATTGTGGCGCTCTGCTGCACTAGTGTCAAAAGGTTTTACTCAAGTGTAGCAAAGTGTAAGGAGGCCCATTGATTACAATGGGTGCATCATTTTAATGCCTGCATTGAGCAGGTGTTACAAATGTCAGCATAAATGTGGCAGTGAAATCTTGTAGATGTAACAGGCACCATTTTTGCGGGCCTCATAACACCAGAACCCCCCCTTGCATGCATTATGCCTGAGGCATGCATATTGTGGTGCAAAGGGCCACCAAGTGATACAATGCATGCAGTGTACCACTTTGTTAATACAGCACATTGAAAATTGTCTCCTTAAGCCACATTAGCGTAAAAAAAAGACCCTAATTTGGTGCAAGGAGGCACTAGGACCTTGTAAATCTGGCCCATATTGTGTGACAATGATGCAAACTGTGATGTGCTCTGAAGGAGATCCCTAGATCTATCTCCATTGCAGTTAGGAGACATGCTGACTAATAGTGGTCCTGCTGGGGCATAGATTGTTGTTATGTGAACATAATTTTCCTGGCACAACACAAGCAATCACACCCACATTCAGAGGTCCTGCAGTCTGATATCGCTCCATATGGATTGTCCATCTCTCCCAATAAACGTACAAAAATCACGTGGATGAAAATGAATATCTATAATATCTGTTGGCACTCTAATCCTTGGAGTGTTCTAGGAGTTATCTTTTTACTTGTGTGAAGCACAGGAGATTGAACTTGGAGCGTAAGACAGATGCCACAACAAGTAGTATCAGCAAATCTTTTCGCTACTTTTTCAGCAGTTTGTCTATTTATTGGTTTTCCAGTAGATAAAACAACAGCAGGAAATTATTTTAATTGTTACGATCTCTCTATTTAATGTTTGTTAGCAAAGTATTTCAACATCCATAGTGATATTGCTAGGTGAGCCTGGCGTGGGAGCATTCAGAGTGAAACTGTCTTGTGCGACTTTTTGAGTTTGCTTAAAAAAATTGGATTGGATTTGCTATTTATGATTAATGGTAAATGGTTTTACCGCGCTTCGTGCATAGACTGCTAAGGATGTTTGTCATACACTAACTAAATTTCAAGCACATGTCGTCTGTCTTTACAGCATCTTAGGTCAGTAGAAGCTGTACACCTCTCAAACAAATTGTTCAAATCATCTTAAAAATTGTTTTTCTTAGCTCTGAATCAATAGTGATAAAGTGTCTCTCTACACTCACCGAATCCGATCATTTGTCTAATCTGTCTCTGTCTGTTCTCTTCTCCTTCTGCAATCTTACCTATGTGGCAGTGGCTGCTACCAAGAGCAAAGTAAAAGGTGAGCTACCGTTTTCATTCTTAAAAGCATAAAATGAAAAAATCTGCAAAATGGAGCAAGGATGAAAATGGTATTTTATTAAGAAGAGATCATGTCATCCTAGGAACTGTCATTAATCATCCGCATCGCGCATCGCTTCCGTCACCTTCCCTGTGCATGCCAGTATAAAACACTTCTTACGTCCTATAGATTGCGCAAAACTCATTAAAAAAGCGAATCCATACAGTCCAGCCCGTTGAGGAGGCTGCATTACTTGAAATACAGCGGTGTGTTTATCAGTGAGTGTCTATCTTAATAGCAGATATTTTGTGTCACGAATGTTATCCACGAATTAATAAAACTTTTTTGATAATAGACTCCATAATTTGCTCATTAGTTACACACATTCACCACAATTGCGGAATCTTGGAGTAAAACAAATGTCCAGTGCAAACCTTTTCTAATGTCACCGAATTTTTGAAGTGGGAGTTGAAATGATTGAAAACGTCGTGTCCCACAAGTAAAGTGTGTTTTTTTCACGATAAGTTCATTGGTTAGTGAAACAGTGTGCCTGAAGAAGCAGATAATGTGACATAATGTGACTGTGGGGCAGTTCTTTTTTATTTATATAAGGTGGATTATTTTTGTTGTTCTACATGTTGCTTTGTTAAAACAAATCATCTACCGTTCTCAGACACCCGAGTACGAGTCAAAACATGGATTCAAGGACTTCATCACTAATCGAGCTGATTGGCACTTTTCTGAAAAGTGGTTGTTTTTAAGGACAACACTACTCGGTGACAGCTAGAGTAGGATGAGCTCAGCTGATGTCCTGTGTTTTTAGCTACATGGAAGTGATAGGGATATGTCTGCCATAGCGAACAGCTTAAAATGTGTACATTTTAGCCTTTGTGCTTTGGAAACATGACCATGGCATTCAATATGCTTGAAATGGAACAAGGTAAAATCAACGACATTTATCAACACTTCCCCAAAATAACTAAGCAGCATTGCGATCAATTTAATTCCTTTTACTTGCCCACTTTAAATGTTCCACCTTAAGCAATTTCAAGCCACTCTCACCGACTCTGTTCAGAATGCATTGGCAACAGCCCAATCGGGGTCCCATCAGATATCTGTCCACTCCGGATTATGGTATCATTAACCCTTCTGCCTTGCCAATTTGCTCATTATTTATCATATCCATTTCTACTGGAAATGTCCTTTTGCTTAGAAAGCAGCTGTGGCCAACCCCATTAAAACAATTGGTCACCTATGGGCCTTACTAGCTACCTCCCATTTCTTTTCTCCCTTTATTAGACAAGTTGTTTGAAGGTCACATCAACATCCAAACCAGTGAACATCTTGAATTTGACAAGCTGTTTGGTCCGTCTCAATTGGGTTTTTTGACCTATGCATAGTACCAAGACCACATTGATTGCTGCAACCGACATAATTAGATGTTCATTAGACATCCCGTCATTGCTGGTGCTGTTGGACCTCTCTGCAGCTTTTGATGCGGTTTCTCTTCCTAGATTGCTGCAAAGATTCCAGGAGTTTGGAATCTGTGGTACAGCACAAGCTTGGTGCAAGGACTTCCTAAATAATCGATCCCAGATTATCAATCTGGGATCTTATAAATCATGCACCTTTAAACTTGACAAGGGGGTGCCACAGGGCTCTTCTCTGAACCCTAAACTTTTTAACATCTACGTGTTCCCCCATGCTACCCTCGTTAAAAAGTATGGCTTTTAACCATTGTCATATGCTGACGACACACAGCTAATCATTACCTTTGATGAGGATTTGATCAGTGCTAATGGGCACTTCTCAGGAGGTATGACAGCCATTGAAGTTTGGATAACAGAGATTTGTCTCCAGCTAAATGACAACAATACTGAAATTATGCTGTTTGGCAAGGTGCAACAGTTTTGGACATCTGACTGGTGGCACTCTGAACTCTGCCAAGCTCTAACTCCCAAGTGGGTGTTTTCCTCGATCAGGCACTTAATATGAAAGAACAGGTCTCTTCTACCCCCACACCTGCTTCCATATGCTGCATCTGTTATGAAGAGCTTTTCCCCTCCTTCCACAAGCGGTGAGGAAAACATTAGACCAAGCTTTGTTCTTGTGCCCTTGGACTATTGCAATGCTCTACTGGCTTCTATAAACGAGAATGGTCTACATAAATTGCTAGTCATTTAAAACACAGCAGCCCATCTTAGTCAAAAATCTTCCAGTCAGGACATCGTCTGCCCCATGGCTGTTGATTCGTAAATGAATAATTTTCAAGGTATGTTGCCTAACACATAGGTTCTTGCATGGAAGAAGCCCGACCTACCTTTCCACAAAACTTGTCCAATATTGCCCAAGCAGATCTTTAAGATCCAGTGATAAAGGGGGTTATTCTAACTTTGGAGGAGGTGTTAATCCGTCCCAAAAGTGACGGAAAAGTGACGGATTTACCACCAGCCGTATTACGAGTCCATTATATCCTATGGAACTCGTAATACGGCTGGTGGTATATCCGTCACTTTACCGTCACTTTTGGGACGGATTAACACTCCTCCAAAGTTAGAATAACCCCCAAAATCTTGCTCGCACTACCATAGATCAGTAAGTCCAGTTCTGGAGGCAGACCTTTCTCTTACCTTGCCCCCACGCTTTGGAATATGTTTCCACTTCATTTACTCCAATGTGTTGGCCGCTATAAATTCGGAAAACCTTTAAAAATGTCATTATTACTGGCTTAATACAGTATGTTTAGGGTTTATAAACCTTGCTGCACCGAGATACCCCTTTTGGGGTAATTCATGTGCATTACAAATTAAATTAACATAGCATAAAACATAAAAGACCTTCTAACTGGTGTGCTTTCAAACACAGAGTAGACTTATAATACTTTGGCAGATATGCCTCTATTTTTGGATGCTGTGCGCTAGACCCTCACTTCATAAACCATTAAAAGATGTTATTTCTGCTGATGGCTTCCCCAGAATCCTGTCCTGAAAACGATCGAGGAAAGGAGCAATGGAGTCTGTCAAACTATTTTAGACTTTCTCTTTACCTGGGCATCTTGTGAAACATACAAGTGATTTTTCTTAATAAGTTGCTGATATCAAGCAGACATAAAAAAATGTCATTGCAAAGCTCTTGTAGAGGCAAAGAGATAAAAATGTGTCATTACAAAGCTCTTGTAGAGCGGACGATGTACTTGTAAATGCTCAAAAGTGGCAGTAACATAACATTTCAGGCCTTGTGCCATGCACCAA
Source organism: Pleurodeles waltl (assembly GCF_031143425.1). Lineage (NCBI taxonomy): Eukaryota > Metazoa > Chordata > Amphibia > Caudata > Salamandridae > Pleurodeles > Pleurodeles waltl. The sequence continues at coordinate 298,804,210 of NC_090447.1, forward strand.
ATATATCTACCAGCTATGAGAGAAAGAACCTGGCAGTAGGATTAGCTTTCTGTTCTCAAATCAACATATTGTTGTAAAATATAAAATGTTATACATTTATTATTATATTCTAACATAGTATAAGCAATTCATACTACATTTCACAGCATTTAGTTGTTTTATTTTTACATGAGAAACATACTGTTTAGTTACTCATAGATTGCATGTAACAATGTATGTACACAGGGAAATATCTCTCTTAATAGTCACATGATCTCTTCAATATGTTTTACCATACTGCACATATGTAGACCCTTCCATTCTAGCTTTGTGTTGTAATTCTTTATTCGAGAAAAAAGTGAAACATCATATACAACCACATATTAGAATAGTCCATCCTGGTGATACAAAAATAGCTAAACAACCATACATGGATACATTAGAGAGTATAAGTGATCAGGGACACTTTCCAAATTCAATGTCGAAGAACCGGGTCTGGTACCAATTGTCCTTGGCCAGACCAGTTGGTGCCCCCTAGCAAACTTCCCTGTAGAGGGGCAACATTTGGCAAGGGACCATAGGGAAGACTAAGAGGAAGACTGAGAGCAAGGACGATAGCCTAAATGCAGATGCAAGAGCAAATGCAGATGACTGTGGGGCGGAGGGGGGAGTTCAACATGGGTGGAAGGACAGGAGTAGGGGGGGTCAACCGATGCATATGTAATTTTGATCATGGATATGGATGCGATTATGGACAGTAGAGGATATAAGTACTGCGTGTGGGGGCCACCACGCAAGCACTTGGGCCCATATTTATACTTTTTTAGTGCCGCGTTTGCGCCATTTTTTTACGCAAAAATGACGCAAACTTACAAAATACGATTGTATTTTGCAAGTTTGCGCCACTTTTGCGTTAAAAAATGACGCAAATGCGGCGTTAAAAAAAAGTATAAATATGGGCCTTAGTTTTTAAAATGTGCATGGTGCTACACTAAACACCCTGTAATCAAATAAAGGAAAATCAGTTATAAAAGACAATAACATTTCCTCAAGCTGGGAAACATAAATATAGTAAGATTTAAAGGAGAACAGAGAGTGAGTTTAAATATATTTTGTGTGTGAATGAATTTCACAGAAAATGTAATTCATAATCTTCTCCAGTGTTCTAACATTAAGGAATATAGGCCCTCATTCTGATTTTGGCGGGCCAAAATCAGGCCGCCGAAAGACCGCTGCGGCCATTCTGGCTTTCCCGCAGGGCCGGCGCACGCCCGCCAAAGGAGCGCCCGCCGGCCCAGCGGAAAAGGCCCTGCAACAATGAAGCCGGCTCCGAATGGAGCCGGCGGAGTTGCAGGGGTGCGACGGGTGCAGTTGCACCCGTCGCGATTTTCACTGTCTGCAATGCAGACAGTGAAAATCTTTATGGGGCCCTGTTAGGGGGCCCCTGCACTGCCCATGCCAGTGACATGGGCAGTGCTGGGGCCCCCAGGGGCCCCACGACACCCGTTCCCGCCATCCTGTTCCTGGTGGTAAAAACCGCCAGAAACAGGGTGGCGGGAAGGGGGTCGGAATCTCCATGGCGGCGCTGCTTGCAGCGCCGCCATGGAGATTCAGCCCATGCAGGGGAAATCCGGCGGGAAACCGCCGGATTCCCTTTTCTGACCGCGGCTTTACCGCCGCGGTCAGAATGGGCTGGGAAGCACCGCCAGCCTGTTGGCGGTGCTTCCGTGGTCCCCGGCCCTGGCGGTCTTGGACCGCCAGGGTCGGAATGACCCCCATAATGTTTGGTAACCGTAACAACAAATGGCACTACAAAGTTAGAGACAAATTTGAAAAGAGGAAATACTTCTATTGCTTTCTTCTGATTTTATTTTACATAAGGTGCAGCATATAATAGAGGATCCTTGTGGCCAGTTGTTTAGGGACTGCATGCTTAGTTCACCTGCTGGGTTTATTATACCCAGGCCTGTTTGTTTCAAATCATTAACACACTGGCAATGAATCAACTATGCAAGCTTTTCTACATTTTAATTTTCCTGAAGTACTGAATAATTGAACATTTACCTTAGTGAGTATAGCTTCCTCTGGTGAGTGGATCCATGAAATAGCTAATATATCTGAAGGATTTCGGGCCCACCGTGCATCAAGCCTACCTGATGCAGAAATTTGAGAAATCCATATCCTATGCTTGTACCCAAATTTAAGTTTGCAAATTGACTGAATTAATGCATGGACAGTCAAACATCAGAAGAAATTTGTTTGGTAAGACAACACAACTATGAAAGAAGATTTTATTACACTTGGTAAACTATCATCAGCAATTAATGGTGAGAACAAATCAGGAGGAAATGTTATGATTGTTATTCTCTTCAAAACAGCAAAACTAATTTTGTCATTTGGATGCTAACAACAATACAATTATACAGAAGATGTCTCATGTTGATCCTTTTCTGATGGATACAACTACCTGTGGATTCCTCACCTCATGAATACTCCCATGGCGCCAGCATTCGACGGAAATCTTCTTACTAGTCTCTGCACGTCGACGAGGACGTCACTGTCTCGCACGCGACGCCGTCTGACGTCATACAGGCAATAAGAGGTCCTCGACGACGTGCGGACGTCAGTTCCCTTTTTTCCGTGCATTCGAAACGGTTATCTTCGAGGGAGCAACTGTTACTCTTGCGGTTACAGTGTATATCTTGCTGCGTACTCTTTCTCTGTGGAAATAATGTCGCAGAGAAAGTCTGGATTTAAGCCTTGTCGTGAGTGCGGAGGCAAGATGTCGGTGACGGATCCTCATTCCGATTGCCTTTGGTGTTTGAGCTCCGACCACGACGTCTCGACTTGTGATTCATGTCAGCACATGAATCCGAAGGCCCTTAAAGAACGTGAGGCGAAGCTGTTTATGGCCAAGTCAAAGGAGAAGCATCACAAGAAGTCTTCTCCAAGACATCGGCGTCATCGAGACTCCCGGCGCCGTAGAGAATCTCGGCGTCATTCAAGGGAGGCTCGTTCCAGGTCTCCGGATCGGCGCCGAAAGACATGGGAGGTCAGCCCCACGGTGACGCCGCATCCTTCGACGCCGTTGCTCTCTCCGGCGTCACCAACTTCGCCTGGACAGGCGTCGGTGATTGAGGTATTGGAGCCTCAAGTGTTTTCTCCGGCGCAGACGCCGAGGCCGGCGTCGGGGTCGCCTCCGAGACAGGCACCCCAGTATCCGGCTTTTCCCACCCCTGGAGCCGATAGTTCCGCATTCTTGAATGCGATGTATGCCATCTTCCAACAGATGGCTCCAGGGAGTGCTCCGGCTGGGCCTTTGGCCTTTTCTTTGGGTGATCCTGCGCCTCTTCGGCCGGCACCCTTTATGCCCTTTCTCCCGTTTGGGAACGTGGGCTCGGCGCCAGTGTCGGCGCCGGTGGCCGCTCCGGTGTCTTCGGAGGGATTGGCCCCAGGGATCTCCATCCCGTCGACGTCGAGATTTCGGCCTGTGACTCCGGTGGGTCCATCTGTTTCAGCTGCTCTTCAGTCTTCGGCGGAGGCATTGTCGACTCCGCGGATTGAGCAACGACTGCATTCAAGGAGGCGTGCTCTCCGGGTACTAGAAGAGCAGGAGTACCAACGAGCCCTAGAGGAAGGAGAGCTAGAGGACTCGGGTGATGGGCTGCGTGGACTGGAGTCGGCCAGTGGGCTGGACACTTCCCCTGAGTGGGACCTTTCGTCCCCGGGGGAATATACTGAGGAAGCTGCTTCCTTTCATACAGTGGTACGGAAGGCAGCTAGTTTTTTGGACCTGCCTTTGCCGGTGGTGGAGGCGAAACAAAACCTTTTGACGGAGGTGTTGCATCCGGCCTCAGCCGCGGCGGAGCCTCTGTTACCTTTTAATGACGCTCTGCTGGATCCGGTTTTAGAGGTGTGGAAGAGGCCGGCATCTTCCCCAGCAGTTCACAGAGCCGTGGCCAGGAGGTATCGGACGGCTCCAACTGATCCTGGTTTCCTATCTAGGCACCCTACGCCGGAGAGCTTGGTAGTGCAGGCCTCCTGTTCGTCCAAGTCGGCGCCTGGTTCTTTCCCGACGGTGCCTGGGGACAGAGACTCAAAAAAGCTAGAGGCGCAGTCGAAGAAGATTTTTTCGTCCTGCAGTCTGGCGTTAAAAGCCACTACTGCGACCTGTATCCTGGGGAGGTATATTCATGCTCTGATGGATGACATCTCCTCTTCGTTTACAGAGCTTCCCCAGGGTCTTTTGGATCTTGTCTCTGATGCCCAGGCTGCTGCGACCCAAATTATCCAGACGGGACTGGATACCACCGACTCGGTAGCCAGAGCAATGGGCACAACTGTGGTGGAAAGGAGACAGGCCTGGCTCCGTAACTCGGGCTTTTCGGCAGATGTACAGTCTACATTGTTGGATCTCCCGTTAGATGGGGACAAACTGTTTGGGGCTAAGGCTGATTCGGCCTTGGAACGTTTTAAGGAGAGCAGGGCCACGGCTAAGTCGTTGGGACTTCAAGCTCCTTCTTCCACGGCCTCTTCCAGATTCTTCAGGAGGTTTCGTGGATTTGGGCGTGGCTCTTCCTCCTCTTCCTTTCGGGGAAGATATCAGCAACCTGCCTCTTCCCATCCCTATAGATCTTTTAGGGGGAGGGGTAGGGTCCGCACCAGGGGAGCCTCTCAGCAGCACTCTGCCTCTTCCTCATCCTCTGGCGGGGTGCAGCAGGGGAAGCAGCCTTAGGCTTCCACCATTTCCCACTCACTCCTCTCCTGTAGGGGGAAGATTACAGCATTTTCTCACCAAATGGGAGACTGTTACGTCGGACACTTGGGTTCTCAGTGTTGTGGGAAAAGGCTACACCCTTCCCTTTCGGGAGTTTCCGCCCCTCATCCCGCCCCGCCCTTCGTATTGTTCACAAGAACACCTCCTGTTGCTAGAACAGGAGGTAGAAGTCCTCCTTTTAAAGGGCGCGGTGGAGTTGGTCCCGGAGCAGGAAAGGGGTCAAGGAGTTTACTCAAGGTATTTCCTGATTCCCAAGAAGGATGGTCGTTTGAGACCAATTCTGGACCTGAGGATCTTGAATTGGTTCCTCAAGCAGGAAAAGTTCAAGATGCTGACCCTAGCACAGGTGCTTTTGGCGTTGAACATGGAAGACTGGATGGTGTCTGTCGACTTGCAGGATGCTTACTTTCATATCCCGATACTCAAGTCACACAGGAAGTATCTCCGGTTTGTGGTGGGATCGCAACACTACCAGTTTGCGGTCCTTCCGTTTGGTCTTACTTCAGCACCTCGAGTCTTCACGAAGGTGATGTCGGTGGTTGCGGCAGGGCTCAGAAGGAAGGGGATAGCAGTATTCCCTTACTTGGACGATTGGTTGATCAAAGCCAAGTCCCCGGAGCTTGTGTTGCGTCATCTGCAGTCAACAACCCAGTTGTGGTTCGACCTGGGCTTTTCGGTGAACGAGCCCAAATCTCACCTAGAGCCCTCTCAGCGCCTCCTGTTCATAGGGGCAGTACTGGATACAACATTGGGTCGGGCCTTTCCTCCGCCTCAGCGGATTCAAGATATTCAGGATTTGGTTCCAATGTTTCGAAATGGAGCGGTAGTTCCAGTCCTCAAGGTCCTTCGTCTGCTCGGTCTTTTTGCCTCCTGCATTCTGTTGGTCACGCATGCTCGCTGGCACATGAGGGCTCTTCAGTGGTGCCTCCGAAGGCAGTGGTCTCAACACAGAGGGGATCTAGAGGGTACTGTCAAGATCTCCAGAGATGCTGCTGTGGATTTGAAGTGGTGGATTGCAAGCAACAATCTTTCACAAGGAAAGCCGTTCCAGCAGTCGCCACCAGTGGCCACAGTCATAACGGATGCTTCCACTCTAGGGTGGGGAGCTCATCTGGGGGATCTGGAGATCAAAGGTCTTTGGTCTCCAGATGAACAGATGTTTCACATCAATCTGTTAGAGTTACGGGCTGTACGTCTGGCTCTCAAGGCCTTCCTCCCTTCCCTTCGTGGTCAGTCGGTACAGGTCCTAACGGACAATACTACCACGATGTGGTACATAAACAAGCAGGGAGGAGTGGGGTCGTACCTTCTCTGCAGAGAAGCTCTTCGACTATGGTCCTGGGCAAAGGACCATCGGATTTGCTTGATAGCAAACCATCTGGCCGGAGTCTTGAACGTGCGTGCGGACAGTCTCAGTCGCCACTTCTCGGCAGACCACGAGTGGCGTCTCCATCCAGATCAAGTCCGTTTAATCTTCCAGAAGTGGGGGTTTCCTCGGGTAGATCTGTTCGCCACTCGAGAGAACGCGCATTGTCCGTTGTTCTGCAGCCTTCAGTATCCGATGCAGGAAGCGTTGGGGGACGCGTTTCAAATGACCTGGTGCGGCCAGTTGCTTTACGCGTTTCCTCCCATACCCTTGATTCCTCGAGTATTGAGGAAGATTCGCCAAGACCGGGCTCTAGTAATCTTAATAGCTCCGGATTGGCCAAGGAGGGTGTGGTACTCCGACCTTCTCCAACTCTCAACGTGCCCGCCGCTCCGTCTCCCTTTCAGGGCAGACCTCCTCTCACAGTCGCAGGGGCAGGTTCTACACCCCAACCTCCAGAGTCTGCACCTACATGCCTGGAGATTGAACAGGGCAACCTGAGTTCCTTCTCTCTCCCGCCTGAGGTAGTGGATGTTATATTAGCGGCCAGGCGACACTCCACTAAATCTATCTACGCTAATAGGTGGTCTAAATTTGTTGTGTGGTGTGGAGAGAGGCAGATTGATCCTTTACATGCTCATCTATCGGACGTTTTGTCTTTTGCTCTATCTCTGGCGCAAAAAGGTTGTGCAGTGGCTACCATTAAAGGTTATTTATCGGCCTTGTCAGCCTTCATATGTCTTCCAGACCAACCATCTTTATTTAAATCCCCTATTGTTATCAGATTCTTGAAGGGTCTTCTAAATCAATATCCTCCAAAGCCATTCGTTATGCCGCAATGGGATTTGTCCTTAGTCCTGACTTTCCTTATGGGGTCCCCTTTTGAACCTATGCATTCTTGCCCCTTGAGGTATTTGGTTTTAAAAACAGTCTTCCTGATAGCTATAACATCAGCAAGGAGAGTGAGTGAGTTGCAGGCCTTATCAGTAAAACCCCCTTATACAACTTTTTATGGGGATAAGGTGGTGTTGAGGACCAAGGCTGCTTTCCTCCCGAAGGTTGTTCACCCTTCCATTTGGCTCAGGCAATTACTTTGTCCACGTTCTATCCTCCGCCTCATCCTTCCAAAGAGGAAGAAAGACTGCACCGTCTGGACCCAAAGAGAGCGTTGAGCTTCTTTATCGATAGAACAAAGGATTTCAGGCTGGAGGATCAGCTGTTTATTGGATACGTGGGCAAGAGGAGAGGAAAGGCAGTCCACAAGAGAACACTATCCAGGTGGGTTGTTTGCACAGGAACGCCTACCTTGCATCTCATTAAGGCAAGGTAGGTTTCCACTTCCAAAAAATGAGTTTAACTCCATAAATTTGGCGCTAGACGGGTCTAGCACCCAAGTATAAATATGGAGTTAGTTTTGCACTGAATTAGAGTTAAAAAAAATTGAGGCTAATTCAGTGCAAACAGAGTATAAATATGCCCCTTAGCGTAAAAAAAATGATGCTAATCTGGTCAGAATCATTTATTTTGACTCAAACCTGCCTAATGTGATATTTTTTTTAAGCTAGCCTACTCTTTGCACCGGCTTGCACCATTCCATAATTATGGTGCCCAGCTGGTGCAAAAAAATGGTGCAAGCCGGTGCAAAACGTTTTGGTGCAAAACTGCGTTAGTGCAGTTTTGCACCAAAAAGTATAAATAAGGCCCTTAGTTAGTTATAGAAAAACACACTAAGGAAGGCATATAAAGTAAAGAATCAGTCAAGAATCAGTCACATGCCCAATTATAAATGGCTGTGTTAAGGTGTTTCTATGTATTTTCAAACCTAGCTTTTCTGAGGGTGGGAGGGGGTCCCTGGTCATGCTAGTTGTTCCTGACAGCAAAGGCTACCAGGTTTACCTGGAACACTAAACACACAAAAGGGTGTAATACAGCCCAGTGACGAGGATTCCTAGGAGACCAAGGTAAGGATCCCCAGCCTTTTCTGGGAAATATTATTTATTTAAAAGTGTTTTCCACTGCTACCCGTATCCCATTCCTGTAGACTTTCTGTGTTTCAGGCAGCTTGGCTATTTTAAAGTGCTGTTTTTTAGCTGTGACTGTTTGAAATGTCCCTCCTAGTTTGTGGCAAAAGATGGCATAAAGCCACATCCCCCCTTCTTTTTTTAAGCTTCTTTTTTTTAAGTGAAAAGGCTACATACACCTCAGTGGCTAACCAGAGTGTGTTTAGGAGACAGCTTAATCTGTTTCTGTGATTTAAATTGTGTTTAGGAACTGTGTGAATCACCTGTATTTGCTTTGAAAAAGCCACATTTCTGAGTGTGCGACAAACAGTATTTCAGTGTTGTTTACAATCTCGCCCTTACCTGGAAAGTACACACTTTTAGCTTGGAAGTGTGGATTCAGCTTGTCTGTATTCAAGGAGATTCTGAATAGAGCAGCAGCTCCCTCCTCCCTTCCCACAGGGGCTGGGGATTCAGTTAACTTGGTCCTTATATAGGTTTCTATTCATTGCGTATGGTGTTGTGATAGATTGTTGGGGTTGGTCGTTCTGTTGGCTTAGGAATTAGGGTTGGGTTTGTGATTGGTACTAGGGTTGAGATTCCTATTGGTTCTTGGTTTTTAGGGTTGGGTTTGTGATTGGTACTAGGGTTGAGCTTCCTATTGGTTCCTGGTATTTAGGGTTGGGTTGTGATTGGTTGTCAGGATTAGGGTTATGATTGGTGAAAAGGACTCAGTCTCCCATTGGTTGTGGGGTTTAGGGTTGCAAATTTGATTGGTTAGGGTTAGGACTAGGTTTCTATTGGCCGGTAGGGCTATTTAAGCGTAGGGTTCAGGGTGTCTCACCCCGGGCATCAAGGTTAAGGGCGGAGAGGACAAGGGTATTTGCCTGTTTGGGCCTGTTCGGGACTGGTCGGGCCTAGGGCCAGAAATGCTGCCCAATTCTTCATTGACCAGAAAGGACCTTACTGCCTACACATCCTTCAACATGCAAACACATTATCAGCAAAGACATCCAACTCTTGCATCACAAACTGACCTCATACAGATTGCAGTGTCTCATCAAACCAACACAAAACCCCATATACCACACCTATACACATATCCACCACAACTACAACACTAAAATACATTCATTCTCACAGCAAACACACTCTATCCATTCTCACTAACACATCATGCCATCACTCACACAACACAAAACCACATTATACATTACCTTCAGCCATCCAGATACACATTCCCTCTTCATACAAACCAACAGCACTATCCTCTATTTGCTCCTGCCACACCCCCTTTTATCATGGCAGTACCTAAACCCAGCCTTCCAACGCACCATCTACAAACACCCTTCCCTTCTCTTCACCAATTACACTCAACCATACAACCCCCACACATATTACCTCTTCCAGTCATCACAATGAACACAAACACCCCTGACACACATCCATCCCCTCTTACACACATTATACACTCATCTTCAAAAAACATCAACACCCCCTGTAATACTCTAATACCACTCACCAGCACTAACTCACATGCAAATCCTTCATAGAAAACCACTACATCAATATCCCCTCTCACCACTCCACAAAACCAATATGGACCACACACATCATCACATCAAAATAAAACAACCTTGCATTATACTGTCCATCACACCCACTCCCACCCTCATGACTATACAAATAATACAAATCCTGGCCAATCTTTACCCCTGCATTCTCACTCTTCACAAACATTTACCACAAGCACCCCAACACAGCAAGATTCATTCACCTGCCTCTCATCCACTGCACAATTTAGAGCCCTACATTATGATCCACATGCACCACCACTGCCCCTAACCCATACTCCTTCCACACTAAACAGACACAAACACAATAAACAACATGCCACTCTTAACTTTGCATCCCCTTGTCTATTACATAATAAGGCTACCCTACAAAAAAAGTACACTCTTCATGTCTCTCTCAGTCACCAAGTCCACCACCAACACACAGAGACCCAACAAAATGCCTCTTAAGCCTGCTGGAAGAACACTATATTGAAAAACAGGACTATTGTGACCCTCACGCAGTTATCACAACTAACAACACACCTGCTACAAGTTCAAAATATACTGCTCACCCTTCTCCTAAACAAAACAACACTGCCACTAACACACTTTTTCTAAACTGCCTGCTCATAAATGCTCAATCACTCTAAAAAACAAGCTCCACGTCTACGACCTGCGAACAGACACACAACCTGACTTACTATTTATAACAGAATCATGGTTTGGAGGTGACATGGCCCCTGTGTTGCATGAAGCCATTCCTCCGGGCTATCAAACCATCACACAAAACCGTATAGGCAAGAGAGGAGGTGGACTAGCTATTATATTCAAACAGGCAATAAATCTCAGGAAAACAGACAACATTTCCATACAAGGTTGTGAAACCCTCACCAGATGCCACCCTACTCAAGCTTCCTCCTGCAACTTTCTCCTCCTTTACAGACCTTTAACTAACAACTCAACATTTCCAGATGCTTTTCTAGATACAGTCCCAAACCTTATTACATTATATGCACTCAAACCTATACATTCTTGGGGACCTAAATATTTGGTTTGACAAACCCAATATGCTCCATCCAAAAGCTATCACCACTGGCCTAGTCCCATTGAATCTACATCAGATTGTACACATTCCCACACACATCACTGGACACATCCTAGATGTCATTCTTGCTAAGCCTGAAATAGTTACAGTTCATAGTGTCACTCCAATCACATGGTCAGATCACCATTTGATAACATTCCAACACAAAACACCACCAATCAACACAACACACAACTACTTACGTACATGCACCTATCGACTATGGAGCAAACTCAATTTTGTTGACTTAGAAATACAACTAACAGCCAACACAATTAATTCTGTTCCAAAACTTTAGGAGTGGCTACAAGAAGCTTTTGATATCCTAAGACCACTCAGAAAAACTAAACAGGACAATATAAAACTAACACCAAAGGGGAAACACAGAACCTAAAAAGATAAAGCAACAAATCAGAAGGTTGCAGCGAACATGGCTCAAAACAAACAACATTCAAGGCAAACTGCAGCTACACAAAATTAACAGAATATACAAATCATCAATCAAAAAAGCTAAAAAAGGTACTACTCAGACAGAATTCAAAATGCTAAATCTGCAACCAAAGAATTTTATAAAATTCTCAATGAATTTCAAAAACCTAAATGCATGGAAGGAAGTCATCCCACTACTCAAGATTTCACAAACAAACTGGCAACTCATTACGCAACAATCCTATTTAAAACAGAAGAAAATCATCAGCACCAAGCCCCTTTCCTAAAAAATCCCTCTAAGAATAAAGCAATCCAGCCTCTACAGTCCTTCAAACAAATATCACAAGGTGAATTTATGGATTTGGTCAAAGCAAGCAGGCCTTTCGGTTGCCCTTCTGACCCTTGTCCATCATACATCTTCAAGAACATTCTTTTATCTACTTCTGCTGCCACAACTGTAAAAAGAATCATAAACAACTCTTTAACTACAGGAACTTTTCCTGAAGACCTAAAAAAGGCATATATACGTCCGTTATTAAAGAAAACAAACCTAGACCCACAGGACCCCAAAAACTACAGACCAATCACAAATGGACCTTTCCTGAGCAAACTGATAGAAAGAACAGCATTCGCCCATATGTCACAACTCATTGAAGACAATTCCATACTTTCAGACTATCAAACTGGATTCTGCCCAGGAAGAGGCACTGAATCGGCACTCATAGCAATCTGGGATGATGTTAAAAACACAGTTGGCCACAATTGAGTTGCTGCACTACTTCTCTTGGACCTCTTGACTGCCTTTGATACGGTTGGCTTTGACACCCTAATTCAAAGACTCCACGAATCCGGCATAGAAGGGACTGCTCTAGACTGGACTACATCCTACCTTCAAAACAGAACTAACATTATCTATTCTCCCCACTTCTCGTCCAAACCCTATCTCACAAAAGCAGGGGTTCCCCCAAGGATCAATCATCTCAGATGACACACAAATACTACTTAAATTGGAATGCTCTAAAGACATTGAAAACTCACAAATCTTCAGTTGCCTCAGAGCAGTTGATCAGTGGATGACTTGGAGCCATCTCAAACTAAATGCTTCCAAAGCAAAATATATATATGTGGTGACTGGAAGAATTATGACCCACTGTGCTCCTAGCCTGATGATCTCGGACCACCTCCTCAATTATCCAAGGAAGTTGAAAATCTTAGAATTACATGGACTTCAAGTTAACAATGAATGCCCAAGTGGACAAATTAGCATGAACAAGCTTCATCACCTTGATGACTCTACGAAGCATTTTGCCCCACCTCGGATTCCCACACAAGGTGCAGCCTACTATCTCTATTTTACTATCCATACTGGATTATGCCAAAGGACTCTACAATGGATCATCTCTATCTATTATGAAAAAACTACAACTTATTCAGAACTCCGCCTCCAGGCTACTATCACAAGTAAAGCCACAAGCCCACATCTCCCCTGCCTTGAGAGCACTACACTGGTTACCCGTTGCCAGAAGATCCACCTTCAAGCTGCTTTGTATCACCCACAAAGCTATACATAGAACAGGACCTCTTTTTATCAGAAACAAAATAACCAAATACATTCAAGAAAGAAACGTCCACTCAAGATTGTCACCCCGCCTTAGAACACCACTATACAAGAAAAAGACTGTAGGTGGTACCTCCTTCTCCGTTCAAGCAGCCAAACTATGGAATTCATTACCCTCAAATAAAAGATCAACAGATAACTATCTTGTCTTCAGAAGACTACTCAAGAGTTGGCTCTTTCCTTCATAACCACCATATTCAAACAGCAATTGACTGCATATCCCTGTGTTGATAAATATTTTTATTCTGATTATGTGTATATTATAGAGATGTATAGTTCTTTAGCAAATATGTATCACTACTATATCATAACAATAAATTACACACATACTCTTTAAATCTGTTTCACAAATGTATGTTTACTCACTGTAATATATATATACATATATATATGTGTGTGTGTGTGTGTATATGTATATATATATATATATATATAAATATATATATATATATATATATATGTGTGTGTGTGTATATGTGTATGCATGTGTGTGTATACTTATATATGTATATGTTATTTTATGCCTAACATGTTCATAGGTCAAGTGCTGAATAAACTTACTTCTCTCTTGACCTCCTGAGAGTGCTGCTGTTATATAACAATTTTGTGGTTAAGAAGAAATTAACCGGAGTGCTCTGCCGGTCTTTTTGCTGCACCACCCCTCTTGGGCCACTTGGAGCTCTTGTGTGAGCATTTGTATGGAAGATATATATATATGTATATATATATATATATATGTGTGTGTGTATATGTGTATGCATGTGTGTGTGTATGTGTGTGTATACTTATATATGTATATGTTATTTTATGCCTAACATGTTCATAGGTCATTGCATAGCTCACAGATAAGTTGTTATGTTAGATACTTATGAATCCCTGCTCTCATTTATAGATCACACTGGTCAAATGTTTTATCAAAAGCATTTCCCTATTCACAAATTGAGGAAAGATAAATAAATGTTAGAAAAGTACACTTATTAATTAACGTAAAATATTACAAATCTTAAAAGTCTGTGTTTATACAATACTATTTTTCTTCTCATATCATTATACCCATTATTATATTCCTTGAACATATATTCCCTTACTATGTATTTACATATCTATTTATTTTTTATTCTAGTCCTACTGTACTAGAGAAACAATTTAATAAAAAATAAATAAAATAAAACACATAAATAAAATTCAAATTATAAGTGAGTAAATTAAAGTAAAAATAATAATAATAATAATAATAATAATAATAATAATAAATAAATTAAAGGAAAACAAAAATAATTATGAAACATATATGTATGTATGTGTGTATATATATATATATATATATATAAAATTATAAATAAAAAAACTAATAATAATATAAATGGACTCTTTTGTAAGCTCTACTTTGTATACCCATCACCATATGTCATGTTTCTATCAATCTATCAATCTATCCTCCATCCCCACTCTGACTCATTCCAAACTCATTCTACTACTTTCATCTCCAAACAATAACCCTGCCTAAACTCTTCCCTCCTCTTCCCCAACTAGCTCACCCAAACCTCAGTTTACTACCATGATCTCCCAAACAACCCTACTAAATTCTCCCTCATTTATCTCAGGTTTGACTCATCCAAAACCCCATCCTGCTACTATGATCTCCCTAACCCTTTCCACAGGCTCTTCCCTCCTCCATCTCTCCTTTACTCATCCCAAGCCTCATCCTATTACTATAAACTCCCAATTACCACTTCTGGATTCTTCCCTCCTCTATCCCCCCATTACTCTAGTTAATCCAACTAACAAACACATATATTCTCTGCTCAAATTAACTCATAATAATGCTAAAACTGTACTCATATTCCCCTATACTAATCCACCACTAATTCCTCTTGGGTGCCAGAGTAGCGTGCTACTCCCTGAAAAACGATTCAACGTCTCCTCAGGGGTAGTAAACGCTATATAAATACTATTACAATACAATGCAATACAATGCTTGCAATCATTTTAACCACTGGCAGTTGCTCTGGGTTGCAAACCAACCCATCAGTCTTTTGCCTACCATCCACCTTCAGATTAGACTCAGCATATGCAAATCAGTCTTAGCATTGCTCCAATAGGAACAGGCCAGTTCGAACTGTCAAGACACCTTCAGTGTTTTTCATTTGTTAAACTGATTGCAACCATTCCTCCCATCACCTTTTGCGAGTTTGCCTAGAACACTTATCAAGCTTGGTGCATCATAGCTAAGGACATAAGGGGTCTATGGAAGGAAATTGACTTAACTAATTCCCCTAGTAGATCCCACCTTTATGAACACCGTTTGTTACACCTTGAACCCCATATGCCCCTCAACACCAATATCTAAGACAGGCTTTTACAATATGTAAATAGTATAGTAACAATGTACACCTATAAAACCACAGAAATTAGCATTTGTGTGCATTTTCCATCTTTGATTTTGGTTATGTAGGCAGTCAACAAGAATGCATTATAAAGTTGTTCAGTAACATTTTTACAATGTCAACGAACATCATAGAACCTGATGAGCCGGAATTGCAAACCGTGTGACTGCTTTGCGACTACACCTTGATTTTGCACTGCAACTGATATAATAATCAATCACTACTCAATAGCTCATTAGGGACCTAAATAAACTACTGTTTCATTAGTACTAAATAAGTAGGAGTCCTTTTACAACTACATGAGAATGGTTGCAAATGCAGGGATAAATGCCAACCTTTCTGACAGAGGCTATTTTCCGAAGACAATTTGGCACTCAGTGAATGGCTTTTTGAGCACATACAGAGGTCTACAGGGTTCTTATCTGCTCCCTGTTTTGACAAATGTTTACATTCACATGGTGGATGCTTTTTCATTTGGGCAGTTTCCACTATGCGGATGAATACTATCCCCTTTTGGGAGGTTGTGAGAAAACTGGGCTGATTGCAGAAGCCCTCTAACTTTTTGCCCCCAATTTTCACTTTTTGCTGGTGTTTTCCTGACTCTGACCTAGGGCCGGTTTTCCTTATAAAATGAATATGCAAATTAGGCTAATTATAATTGGCTACATCAACCTTCCTATAAGTCCCTAGTATATGGTGGGACATGTAGGTTTAGTGACCCCAGCATAGGTGGTGCACTCATAGATGCACTGCTGAGTTGCCCAGGGCCATTTTAAAGGCAGGCCTGCCTTGTTGGCTGCTTTTAAATTAAAGTTATAAACAAATTCAATTTTGGAATTAAAAGTGCTTCCAAAGTCTTAAACTAGCTTATTTGTACATATAAGTCACCATAATGTGTGTTTAAGTGCCCCCATTGTTGTGTACCATGTAACTATAAGCAAGGACCTAAAAAAATAGTTTTATAAGCCCTGGTGAGGTAAAATAGCCAAATCTGTTTTCCCTCACTTCAGTGAAAGGCATCCATAGGCTAAAATGGGGAGACTTTATTTTATTTCACAAAGTCTCCATAAGAGTCAGACATCTTGTGTTTGGTATCAAATTAATTGTTATAATAAATCCCACAACTTGCCATTGTTGGATTTAATATAACTAGTTCAGGTAAAGAGTTTTAAAGCTCTGCCTGAAAGTTGCCAACTTCAGATCTGTAGTGCCCTTTTCTGATTGGCCAGCCTCTGGAAGTCTGACCAGGCTATCTTGATGAAGTTTGAAATGACCTGGTCTGAACACAAAGGATGTGTCTGGGGTAGGAGATCTGCCTCAGCAGATGTTGAAACAGGCTGGGGGAAGAGCAGCAAAATTAGTCTTCAATGGCAGGAAAGGACATTTGTGGCAGCTCAGGACCGCCTCTGTTTCCTGCAACCCCAGACAATTAGGTGCCTTCTTGATTAAATTAGGAGATGGCGGGAGAGGAGTGTGTATAGAATTTGTGGCAACACCAGTGGGTGAGCTCAGCCAGATTTAACCTAAAAAAATCAATTTCAGCCATGTTGGATTTTTAAAGAATGTTTATACCTGGGATTGATTTTTCCCACACTTTACAGGAAGTGATCATCAAAGGGGGAAGGAACCTGGCTGTGATTGGACAGCCATACCCCCCTTGCTTTCCACCCCAGGAACAAAGATAAATATTGCAGAGCTGCACCCACACCATAGATTCTTACAAGGAACAAGACAAAGAAGAAAAAGGAATGCCCTGCTGGACCCCTGACCTGCACCTGGACAATCCTCTCTGAAGAACTGCACCAGCAGCACACTGGGGCTTCACCACTAATAGGGCTTTGCCTCTCTTCTACTGCCTCAAGAAGGGACTTCCAGTTTGCTACAGGTAAAAAGGAGCTGCCCAAAGACCCCTGCAAGAAGAGCCCAGCTGACTTGCATCCAGTGTTCATTTGAGGATTCTGACCAGGTGCATTCTGGGAATTGTAGTCTCAACTCACAAGGAGCAACTTCAGGAACTTGGATCAAATTGTGAACATGTCGCGGACCCATAATGGACCTTTGGAAAAGACCCAAAAGTTTGGAGACGTTTGGAGCAACTTCATAAGTTGAAGAGGTGTATTGTGGGAGTTGTAGTCCCAGACTCCAAGAGGCAAACCAGGGCCTCTAAACCCTTGGCTGGTGCTGTGGACCACTTTCTTGAATCGAGAAACACTTCTGGAAGTGTGTATAACACTGTTACCTCATGGGTGACCTCAACGCTGGACTTTGTCCCTGTCCAGTGTGACCTTTTTCAAACTATTGAGCGCTAGTTGCTTCTATGCGCTAGAAAACATGAATTCTTTTTAATCGTTTTGGTGTCATTTTGAGGATAAAAAATATAATCTATTTTTATAAATTGGTGTTGAATTTTTATTGTGTTTTTTGTTCTACTTATTTACTGTTTTGTGATTTAAATGCTTTACACACTTGTCTCCTAAGTTAAGCCTCGTCGCTCATTGCCAAGCTAACAAGGGTTGAGCAGGCATTAATTTATTGAGACCAGTCTGGACCTATTGGGGGTTAGTGAGTTTTTGCTAAGTGTAGCTACTTGCCTGCCTAACAATAGTTTGATACATTCCACTGTGAATCATTAAGAGGGGGGGTGCCTCTTTTATGTCCCCTTGAAATGTTGATTTGCAAGTTGTCAAAAACTGTACTTTGTGTGTCTAAAAATAATTTCTGATCATAAAATGCCCTTTGATCATTTCAACTTTCTGCTTTAGATTTTCCAAGCCAGCTTTGTAAGTGCAGAACAGTTTTATACATCAATCAAGTCTTTAAACACCTTCAATGAACTTCATTACACACATTAGGCTACCTGGATAGTTAGGGATAGTGAAGGCAATGATATACATAAATAAAATGTACATATATATGTTTTTCAATGCAGAATGGTTAATAATAATGATATATCATATAATGATGATACGTCAATGAATTAATCATGCAATGTACCAACTCAGACAGACCATAAATATATATATATATCTATATCTATATATATATATACATATTACCTTGTGGCAGTAACTAGGTAGTTATAGTTAGGACCACATTTCTATACAAAAAGCACCACTTGATGAATTTTCACGAAACGTTCTAAACAAATTTGTCAGTACCTTCAGCTGCTGTCTAGAAAGTTTCAGAATGATCTGTCTGGGTGGGGGGGGCAAGAAACAAGCGGGGGGCAAAATACCTTGTCTCCATTCATTCTTCCATAGGGATTTTGAACAGCGATAGCACAAATACTGCTGGACGAAATTACACCAAATTTAGCAGGAATGTAGGTCCTGATTCAGAAAGAATGTATTTTTTTCATTTTGATGAAATTCTGTACAGTAGTTTTTGAGAATTTAAGGGGAAACAAATTTCTGTATCTAGGGATGTGAAGAATTTGCAACCACTAATGATCTCATGCTGAGATCTGATTATCTGATAACTCTCCAACAACAGAAGCTGTTGAAGTATTGTCAGCTATCTTGGGACTTGGCTTTAACCGAGTCCCCAAAAAAAGTAAACACAAAAAAACAAAAGGAGCCAGGGTACACCTTAACCCCTTAGCTCTTGTGGTGGGTTCCAAAGGGAACACCCAGGGCTAAAAAGCATTTTTTAAAATTTTATGAGCAGAGATGTGGTGGACCAATGAATCCACTAGTATTTATTTTTTTAAACAAAGCACTGTCCCCTGGGGATAATATCTCATTGGAGGGAGGCTGCACGGCCCCCCTCACGGAGCCACAGATGGCCCTGGGAACCGCCACCCTCCAGGGCCAGCTCCTGATGTCCAGGGGTGCCCACCCCGGGACATAGCTTTTTGCTGTGGCCTGCCTGTATGCAGTGCTGAGGCCCAGGGGTGCCCAGATCTCCTCCAGAGTGTCCCATCTTGGATTCCAAGGTGTGGGGACCCTGTGGGAGCATCTGAGTGGCCAGTGCCAGCAGGTGACATCAGAGACCCCTCCTGATAGGTGCATAGCTGAGTAGGTGGCCAATCCCCCTCTCAGGGCTATCTGGGGTCTCTCCTTTGGGTGTTTCCTCAGATTCGGTTTGCAAGACTCCATCAGGTCTCCTCTTCATCTTCTGACCGTCAGATCAACGGCAGACTGCTCCAGGAACCTCTGTAGTAACTGCAACAGAATATCCAGGAAGGCTACTGTGACCTGCAACTTCAGCTCCAGTCAGCAACTGCAACAGTTGCCAAGGTGTGCACACTCAGAGGACTGCCTGTCTTCACCCTGCACCAGAGGAACCAAAGGACTCTTCCGTGGAGTGATGGAGTCACTTCTCTGCTTCAGCAAGCACCTCTCTGCGACAACGACCAATACTCCGGGACTTCTCTCCTGTTGATGAGCATGATCCCTGGAACACAGATTGTGGACCAAAGTGATCCTGACTTTCCAAAGTTCCAGCTGTTGTAGTTTGGTGGAGGAGATAAGGGCTTGCCTCCCCATGCCAGACAGTACCTCTGTGCATTATGTCTTCTGCAGCTCCTTGGGCTTCTGTGCACTTCTTCCAAAAGTTCTTTGTGCACAGAGTATCCCATGTCCCAGCACTCTATCCTGCGACACACAGCTCTCTGAGTTGTCCTCCGGCAGCGTGGGATCCTCCTGTGCATTGCTGCGGTGACTGCGCTTAGCAACTCCTTTGTCCCCATACCTTGGGACTCCAATGTGTGCTGTCTGGTCTTCTAAGGTCTCTTTGAAGTGCTGATAGCCCCTTCTGTTTCCTCAGTCCAAGTTGAGACCCCCAGGTCCCTCCTGGGTCCGGGCAGCTCCTCTTTGGTGCAAAATGCGTACTTGCGTGAACCAAGGCTTGTTGGCAGAATCCAGTGACGCAAACAGCCTGCATCTAACAATCCAACGTTGGACATCTCTTGCACCAAGCAGGAACCCACAGCTATCTTCTTTGGTGAACTTCTGTACTTTTCTTCCAACCGGAAAATCCACTATTGCACCTTCTTCCAGGTGGGCAGGGGCTCCTGTTCTTCCTGGACTCTTCACCGACTTCTGGACTTGGTCTCCTCTCTCTACAGGTCTTCAGGTCCAGGAATCCGATGTTGGTTGCTTTCAGTCTTGCTTGGTTCTTGCATAATTCTTCATCACAACTTGTAGTGTGTCCTGAGGAAACTTGCTGTACTTTACTACTGCTTTCCTGGGCTATGGGGTGGGGTACTTTACTTACCTTTGGTGTTTTCTTACCCCCACAGTGCCCCTCTACACACAACACTTGCTTAGGGAGGAATCCGACCTTCGCATTCCAATATTTTATTATATGGTTTTTGTTGCCCCTAGGCTCATTGCAATCTATTCTGTTTTTTGCTGTTTGCACTATTCTATGACTGTTTACTTACCTGATTTTTGTTATTACTGTATATATTGTTGCCTCTAAGATATTTTTAGCCTTGTGTCACTAAGATAAAGTACCATTATTTTTGGTAACACTGAGTATTGTCTTGTATTGTGTATAAGTACTGTGTGACTATAGTGGTATTGCAAGAGCTTTGCATGTCTCCTAGTTCAGCCTTGGCTGCTCTGCTACTGCTACACCTAGACAGCCTAAAATGCTAGACACTGTCTACATTTCACTAATAAGGGATAACTGGACCTGGTATAGGTGTAAATACCTTAGGTACCCACCACAAACCAGGACAGACTCCTACACCACGGGACTGAGAAGAAGGAGAAAGCGATGAGAAGGAGGGACAGACAGGCAACAAGCATGCAGACCACACGGTTGAGAGGAAGGAGAAAGTTGTGAAATGGAGGGACAGGCAGGCACACAGACCACAGGGCTGAGAGGAAGGAGTAAGTGGTGGGAAGGTAGGATAGGCAGGCAGCAGACACGCAGACCATGGGGCTGAGAGGACAGAGAAAGTGGCAAGAAGGAAGCACACCGAACACAGAGCTGAGAGCACAGAGAAAGCAGTGAGAAGAAGGCACAGGCAGGCTATAGGCACACAGAACATGGGACTGAGAGCTTGGAGAAAATGGTGAGAAGGAAGGGCAGGCAGGCAGCAGGCACACAGATCACAGGGCTGAGAGCCCAGAGAAAGTGGTGAGTGCGAGGGATATGCATGCACGCTGACCACTGGGCTGATGGGACAGAGAAAGCAGTGAGAAGGAGGGACAGGCATGCAGAAAATGGGGCTAGGAGGAGACAGTGGTGAGTAAGGAACAACAGGCAGACACAGACCATAGGGCTGAGACCCTGGAGAAAGCAGTGAGAAAAAGTGACAGGCAGGTATCAGGCACACACACAATGAGGCTGACAGCCCAGAGTAAGTGGAGAGAAGGAGGGACAGGAAGGCAGTCGGCAGGCAGACCTCTGAGCTGAAAGTCCAGAGAAAGTGGTGAAAAGGAGGTGCAGGCAGGAGGCAAGCATGCTGACCACTGGGCTAAGGGGATAGAGAAATCAGTGAGAAGGAGAGACAGGCATGTAGGCGGTTCCCAAACCACAGAGTTGAGAGGACAGAGAGAGTGGTGAGAATGAGACACAAGCAGGCAGTAGGCATGCAGACCACGAGACTGAGAGGGCATAGAAAGCAGTGAGAAGGAGGTACAGGCAGGCAGCCGCCACACACAAAATGTGGCTGAGATCAAGGAGAAGGAGGTGAGAGGGTTAGGCATTAAGCAGGCACACAGACCATGTGGTTGAGAGCCCAGAGAAAGCAGTGAGAAGGAGAGACAGGCATGCAGCAGGCATGTAGACCATGGACAGAAAGCCCGGAGCATGCTGTGAGAAGGAGGGCCAGACAGGCAACATACACGCAGACCACAGGGCTGAGAGGAAGGACAAGTATTGAAAACAAGGGACAGGTAGGCAGCAGGCATGCAGACCATGGGGCTGAGAGCCCAAACAAAGCAGTGAGAAAAAAGGACAGGCAGGCAGTAGGCACCCAGATCACAGGGCTGAGAGGAAGGAGAAAGCAGTGAGAAGGATTGACAGGCAGGCAGCAGACATGCAGACCACCGGACTGAGAGCCTGGAGAAACTGGTGGGAAGGAAGGACAGGCAGGAATCAGGCATGCAGACCATGGGTCTGAGAGCCTAGACAAAGCAGTAAGAAGGAGGAACAGGCAGGCAGCAGGTACACAGACCATAGGGCTGAGAGGACATTGAAAGTAGTGATAAGGAGGGAGCAACAGGCACACACACCATGGGCTGAGAGGACAGGGAGAGCAATGAGAAGGTGGGATAGGCAGGCAGCAGGCATGCAGAACAAAGGGCTGAGCCTGGAGAAAGTGGTGAGAGGGAGGGAGAGGCATGCAGAAGGCATGAAGGCCTCAGGCTGAGAGGAAAGAGAAAGCAGTGAGAAGGAAGAAAACGCAGGCAGCTGGTATGTAGAACATGCGCTGAGAGGAAGGAGAAAGTGGTGAGAAGGAGGGAAAGGCAGGCAGCACAAAACGTGGCTGAGAGCAAGGAGAAAGTAGTGAGAAGGAGGCAAAGGCAAGGAGCAGGTACGGAAAAGAATGGGGATGCAAGAAGAAAACAGTGAGAATGAGAGAAAGACAGGCAACAGGCAGCACAAAGCTGGGCTGAAAGCAAGAAAAAAGTGGTGAGAGGAATGGAAAGTCAAAGAGCAGGCACTCACAAGACGGGCTGTGAGCAAGGAGAAAGCAGTGAGAATGAGGGAAAGCTAGCACAAAATGGGCTGAGAGCAAGGAGAAAGCAGTGAGAATGAGGGAAAGGCTTGAAGCAGGCATACACAAAACAGGGCTGGCGGGAGAGAAAAAGCAGTGAAACGAGGGAAAGGCAAGCAGCAGACATGTACAAAACGGGGCTGAGAGCAAGGTGAAAGCAGTGAGAACAAAGGAAAGGCAGGCAGCAGGCACACACAAAACATCACTGAGGGCAAGGAGAAAGCATTGAGAAGGAGGAAAAGGCGTGGAGCAGACATACACAAAATGGGGCTGAGACCAAGAAGAAAGCGGTGAGAACAAAGAAAAGGTAAGCAGCAGGCACACACGAAATGGGGTTGAGAGCAAGGAAAAAGCAGTGAGGAGGAGTAAAAATTAATGAGCAGACACGCACAAAATGGGGCTGAGAGTGAGGAGAAAGCAGTGAGATGGAGGGAAAGTCATGGAGCAGGCACACAAAAAAATTGTGGAGCAAGGAGAAAGCATGAGTAAAACAAGCAGCATCACGCACAACACCCCTGTTTTCTGTGTGCCTTCTCTTTGCTTGGATGGATGTACACGAGGGGCTTTGGTGCATTAAAAAAATGTAGAAATTTAGTAAAACAAATAACGATTACCGGGATGTTACTGGGATGTTATAGTTAGGAAATAGAATTTAAAAAAAAAAAACTTTAGAAAGTCAATAAAAATCAACGGGTTGCAGGGACGTTATATGTTGGAATAAAAAAATAAATAAAAAAATTGAAATTCACTGGAAAACCAAAGGTTACAGGGATGAGTTGTATTTAGGGAATAGATTATAAACAAACCTTAGAATTTCACCAAAAAAACAAAGGTTACAGGGACATTATAGCTAAGAAATAGAATGTAAAAAATGTTAGAAAGTTGCTGAAAAAAGAAAGGTTACAGTGTTGCGTATTCAAGGAGATGCTTCGGTTCTGAGGGCCTGCAGAGCTGTGACAAAACTCCTGTGTCATCGGCGATGGCTTCGTCGATGAGGGTTTGCGATGCAAAGTTTGGTGTTGAGATGTGCCGAGATGTGTCTTGCAGTCGAGGCAATGCATAGGGTCCAATGTAGCTGTGGAGCTGCCATGACAGAACCTGCATTGCTGTTGAGGCTGCCATCAACAATAGGTTTGCAATGTAAAGGCATGCATCCAGAAAGCTTTGCACAGCCAGTGGTTCTGATGCAGGGTGCAAGGTTTATGCACAGTTCTTTGCTTTGGGAGAACCCTTGCAGCAGAGGTGATGCATTGGTTCTGCTTTGCTTTGAGCCACATAGCAGAGGAAATGTGTCAGTTTTGCTGGGTCAACACATGAGCTGGCAGAGCACCTCCAAGCCCACCTCCAAGGGTCCAGGAGTGAGGGTTACCACTTGGAAGGGTATGACTCACAGCTATCAGAGTTCTGGTTCTTGGTTTAAGATTGTTGGAGCCTTCTGTACCTGAGCTTCTAGTTAGGAGGCCAGACAACTAGCCCTTGGAGTCACTTTGGGGTTCAGGGTTCAAGAGAGGGCGGTAGTTCCTTCAAAGTGGCTGTCTTGCAGAGTGGCAGTACTTTCAGCAGCACATTTGTCTTTCTTCCTAGCAGAGCTAGTGTCTGATGTCCAATATTTATACCCGGTGCCCTTCCTCTAGAAGGTGAGAGAAGCTTCTACAAATTCTCTTTGAAGTGCCCAGGCTTTCTGCCTCCCTACCTTGGATCCAGATTAACTACAGGGGGTATGATGTGTTATGCCCTCTCATCCTGCCAGTAATAGCCCATCAAGGCACACCTAAGATCTCTATTGTATGTGTCTGTCTAGGAGAAGTACACAAAGCCCAATTGTCAGCTACACCAAGTCACATGACCCAGAAACAGGCTACAGGGAGAACATGCATAAGGCAGGAAAATGCTAACTTACTAAAAGTGACATTTTCAAAATTGTGATTTAAAATCCGATTTTACCTTAAAAGATAATTTTTAATTACAATTCCAAACACACCAAACCTGAACTGGGTCCCTGCTCTCATTTGAAAATCACTTATTAAATGTAATAAAGTAAGGTTAGCCTATGAGAGAGGTAGGCCTTACAGTAGTGAATAACAAGTGTAAGAGTTTTTCATTACCAGGACATGTAAAACTGAAAGGTACACTGCAGCCTGTGCTGTCCAGGGCCTACCCTATCCTACCGTTTAGGTGACATGTGTATTAAAAAGGAAAGTTTGGGCCTGTAAAAAGTTTATTTTGTCAAGTGGAAATGGCAGTTTAAAACTGCACACAGGATGCAATGGCAGACCATAGACATGTTTAAATGGCTACTTAAGTGAGCAGCACAATCAGTGCTACAGGCCCACAAGTAACATTTAATTTACAGAGTCTGGGTACATGTAGTTCCATTGTGCACATGCAATTTAACACTTCTTGGCAGTGGTAACGTGCGAAGAGTACAAAGGCAAACAAAAACATATGGAGGAAGGCAAAATGTTTGGGGGAAGACCTCCCTAAGGCTGACATTTCTAACGTCCAGTATTCCTTACCTTTAGGTTTGCATCAAAATCATGCTAAATTCTTACATGTAGACCTTAAGATCCTGTAGGAGTGTGCCATTTTTGGCATGATCACCTCCATTTTTTGTGGACTGATGCTGCTGGGTTTTTGTGTCCGGCATTGGAACACAGCTAAATAGGCCCCAGTGCCTCTCCTTGGACATCCAATGTTGGACAACATTGGCTAACTCCTAATTGACAATCTTAACTTTTCTATAAGGCCATATTTTATTGTGAGGAAATACAACTATGGCATGAAAATGTAAAAGTCATCTGTGGACTGCAGAACTTATGACAGTTACGTGTGACAAAGGAAAACATATGGCGGCCTACTATTATACTTCTTAAATCAACAAGAAGAGGTCACAATGTAACACTACCTATGAGGAAGGAGGGGAGAACTTGAGAAATTGGTCTAATGGACATTCCTCCTAGTACATCAATACTAGCCAACATAGTCTATCCCTTGCCTTTCCAGAAAAGGGCCCCTTCCCAATCAGATACCTTGTTGCATATTGTCAAAGGAAAATAAATCATGTTCCTAATGTAAGACCTTCACCATTCTATTAGTGGCATGCTTCATCATCAGGTCTCATCCTGATCCCTAAAAATGAGAAAGGGCTCAACCATATTCTAGGGAACACTTTGGATTTTACTGTGACCTGGGTACCTAGAATAGATGAAAATGCCTCAAACAAACCTAGGTTTCCCTTGAGTAGTGGTTTATTTTGGTATAGTTTATAACTATCCCAGAGGGTTAAGGTTATTATGATCCTATGGCCCTAAATTTCCATCTGTGTTATCTTTAATCTATATCCAAACAAACAATCTATACCCTGTGCTGGCTACCTGGCCTACAAAGTAGCCTGACTGCTGCAGTGTAAAACCTGCAGTGCAGTCTGTTAAAACCCCCCTTTGACAGGTGCCTACAGGAAACTTTTGATGTGAGATGAAACTCAGAAATTTGGGAAGAATTGGAAGGGGCAGATATTCACTGCATCATACTCCTCATATGTGAGGGGAGTGGCCATTTGGGTCACACCCGGGGTCCTCTTTAGGCACACATACACTGAAGCAGATGTGGAAGGACTATATCTCCTCCTTTAGGGTATACTTGATGAGAAGCCTCTGACAATACTGAATTCATAGCGCCTAATACTTGTTTTATGACAAGATGCTAGATCTGCTGGTGGGTGCGGTGGATCACCCAATTACCTGGGCTGGCAACTTTAACTGTGTGCTGGATGGAGACAGGGGGCACCACCGACTCACCAGGGATATGCACTGTCTGGGTCTCCTAGATGGATGGAGGGAGCAGCATCTGGAGGGGTGGAAATATACATGTCACTCTAAAACACATAGGGGCTCATTCTGAGCCCGGCGGGCGGCGGGAGCCGCCCGCCTGGAGGGAGCCGCCAAATGACCGCACCGCGGTCAAAAGACCGCGGCGGCCATTCAGACATTTCCTCTGGGCCGGCGGGTGCTCTCCAAAAGAGCGCCCGCCGGCCCAGAGGAAATGCCCCTGCAATTGAGCCGGCGTAGTTGCAGGGGTGCGACGGGTGCAGTTTGCACCTGTCGCGTATTTCAGTGTCTGCATTGCAGACACTGAAATACACAGTGGGGCCCTCTTTCGGGGGCCCCTGCAGTGCCCATGCCATTGGCATGGGCACTGCAGGGGCCCCCAGGGGCCCCGCGGCACCCCCTACCGCCATCCTGTTCCTGGCGGGAGACCCGCCAAGAACAGGATGGCGGTAGGGGGTGTTAGAATCCCCATGGCGGATTCCCCCGAGCAGCGGGAAGTCGGCGGGAGCACCGCCAGCCTGTTGGCGGTGCTCCCGTGGTCGGTGGCCCTGGCCTGTCAGAATGACCCCCATAATATGCATAGCCGCCTTGATCGCTTTCTAGTGGGTAATCTGACCAACTCACAATTTATTGCAGTGACACATTTGAGGAGGTTCTTATCGGATTATGCACTCGTTCTGCTGGCACTACATTAGGGCCCGTGGAGGGTGTGGCTCGATCTTGGCATATGCCTCCTGAATTTCTAACTGATGCTGTAGGTTGCGAGTTGCTAGCATCCTCCTTGACAGATTATTTGGAGCTGAATTGGTGTACATTATAACTTAGAGCAGTTGAATGGGAGGTGCTGAAGGGACATGTTTGAAACTACCTGTGGGGTTCGCCGGCCAATGGAAGCTGAGCTCAAAGTGATGGAAAGACACATGGCTGCCCTGCACAAATGGAAGCACACTCAGTGGATGTCTAGAGGGACCTTTTGAAACTGCACAGAGTAACTCATAGACATTGGGACGTGCTTTACAAGCTGACTCTTACGACATACCATCAATAATGATACAGGGAGGGTGACAAATCGGGCTGTTTACTAACCTGAATGCTTTGGCAGAAGGTGGAACCCCCTCGCACACTACACCTTAGGAACACTGCTAGCGTGAGGGTTACCAGTCAATGGGAGATCTTCACTACCTTTGTGGAACACTTCTGGGCTGGATGTAGGGCTGGTCCAGTAGGTCCAGAAGTGGCTCTGGTTGATTTCTTGCACACAGTGGAACTGCCCCTGCAGGCCCCAACCATAGACAGGAACTAGAGGAGGATATATAGTTGGAGGAACTGGGAGAGGCTATATAGGCACTCAACAAATCTAAGGCTCGGGCAGGGATGGATTTCAAGTGGACATTCTAGCAATCATACTCCATACTATACTCAAGGGCAAACTATTGGAGCTATTCCTTGAGGCACAGGAAAGGGGAGACCGAAACCATGCATGAGGACATTGTCTGCCTCATGCTGAAGCTGGGGGGGGGCACGCAGTGGATACTTTCTCATACCAACCACTCACTGTGTTAAATTTGGATATCAAGATCCTTTGTAGGGTCCCGGCAACCAGGGGCGTAATACGAGAACTTTATATTGGCATGCAACACAACTTTTGCACCGCCTTGCCCATGTCTTGTACAAGACTTCTGGAGCCGTAAGGGAATAGGCACTAGTGTCCTTAGACCTGAAAAAGGCTTTTGATGCTGTTGAATGGTGTTACTTGATGGCGGTATTACATTGTATGGATTTTGATCCCAAAGTTTGCACCTGTGTACGTGTTCTTTATACTGACCCCACTATTCGTATCAGGATGGGGGGTGAACTCTCTGAAGCATAAGTGGTGGGTAGTGGGGGTAGACAGGGATTTCCCATGTTACCACTCCTGTTCCAGTTGGCAATTGCGAGCCATGCCCTGATGTTGCGCTGAGAGATGAATCACTGGAGGATTCAATTGGGTGCATCAAGACATGTTGTCTCCTTATATGCAGATGATGCATTGGGGTATCTTATGTCTCCGGAGGAATCAGTGCCCTTGGTGATGCAACTAATAATATAATTTTGTGAGTTCTCTGATCTTAAAGTCAGTGCTTGGAAGTCGCTGCTGTTTCCCAAGGGAGATTGACTGGGATGGTGCTGGCTCAGGTACCGGATGTAAGACTTCTTTAGGGACTGTAAGGGTTTTGATATTTGGGCATATGCGTTACACATACGAAGGAGGCTCATCAATATGTGGATAGGGTGTTGAGAGGACTTGAAAACTCAGAGGCATCCTGGAATATGCTTCCCCTAGGGAAGATGGGCAGAGTGGCTGTTGCAAAAATGGTCTTTCATCCTCATTGTCTGTATCTTCTTCAGAGTTGATAGCCTGCTAGTTTCCTTGATCTGGGCCAGTCGTCGTAGCAGGGTCCCGGACCTGCAATTGTATTGTTATGCAGCGCCTTTGCAGAATGCTGCAAGGTGGATAACAGAGTCAAATGGCTGGGAGAAGAAATATTTCATGGCATGCTGGGAGAGGACATGTTACCTAGACTGTTGATGAAGGGGGTAGATCGACTCACTCAGTTCTGTATTTGGTTAAAATAACAGAAACAATATGGGAACAGGTAGTACAAAAAGTAATCTACAGGGCTCCCTTTGACAGGGAATTGTGTTTGAGGAACCTCACACCATTCTGAGTTATTCATGAAAGTATGTCCATGGAGCAGTGGAAAGAGGAAGGTTGTCAGGTGGCAGGGGATATTTATCTGGAGGAACTCTTCCTTAACTTTCAAGAGGCACAAGATACTTTTGGAGTGTGGCAAGGACACTTTCTACATTTTGCTAAACTGGAAAGTGTCGCAAATTAGGACCGTCAGCACTGCCAGTCCCTCCTATGGAGGAAAACACGTGGTCTGGCGGTCCGACCGTGGCACTATCATCACAGCCGTAATGTGGCAGTCGGACTGCCACATTGGCAGCGGTCCAACTGCTACCACGCCCCATGGCCTTTAGACCACCAAGGTTATAATGAGTCCGTTTGAGTGTGGTGGTACCTGGGATAGTGCATGCCACGGGTGTTGTGATTCCTCTGTCCCTGTTGGCTTGCCTGTTGGGTGTGGTGGCTAGGCCCAAGGGCCAGAAGACTCCCTATAAACTTACCCAGCTTGCCCTTCTGTTGGCGAAGAGGAGAGTGGCCATTGGGTGGTTAGGAACTAGGAGGCTACAAGTGGATTAATGGTTGAAAGACCTACTAGAGTGGGAGGTGGCAGAGGGGGTTGCAGAGAAACAACATATGCGCTTGATGCACATGAATGATTGTGCAGTGGTGGAGATTATGACCTGGGGACAGCTACTTGAAAGATTTACTGATGAAGGAGACCCGAGTTTGGATACTTACACTGAGGATGAAGGGTGATGTTTCTGAAGGAACCATGCTTGCATAATTATTGCGATTACCAAATATGCAAATAATATGTCTGATGCACCAAGACTCTTCCTTGCTGATTTGGTTCATGCATTAATGTATATTAGCCATACTGATGCCTACATTGATGTATGTGATGTAATTTCTACTTCTGAAATCCTGTGCTCCTCCTCCCTGCTGCTCTATGAAGTAAGTTTGGACCCCAGCATTGTATGGTTGTACATTTATATTATATTTTCTTGCAATTGTTTGACATGTGAAAACCAATAAAATATAGTTATATATTTTTTTTTTAAATGGACAGTTTTAAACTTCCCTTTTAAATATTAGTAAATCAACCTATGTAGGCATTGCAGGCCACAATGAAAGGTGCATGTATTTAAAAGTGGAACATGTAGAAAATTAACATTACCATATCCCTACAGTGACAAAACCCTTAAAGGTATTTTCACTGTGTCAGGCCTACCAGTACAATGCAGAAAATCAGTATACAGATTAAAATACTATACTGCCTCTTGGGAATGGAACCCACTAGAAAAATAACTAAACAACTATTTTAAATAGTTATTAAAAATCTGATTCAATTGTGAATTTTTATTGTTAATAAATATTGAGGAAAAGTAACCTTTACGTTGTTACCTTTTCTGTGACTGACGTTCCTGAAGACTAATTTGCATTATCTCTCCAGTAACTCCCACCCTGGATTTGGCATGAAAGAGGTATAAAATTAATCTCAAGAGTTACACAATAGGTCACTTTGAATGATAGATCAGCGTAAAAGGGCAGGGATGACTCTTTGAGCTCAGAAGAAGGACAGGGGACTGCTATCCTTTTAGCACTGCATTGTCAAATGCTACCTGTTAGGTCTGTTTAAGTCACATGCAACACTTTAACGCACTTGACAGTGAGTGAACAGAACTTTAGGACAACTCGATCCAGTGCTGAAGGACGCTGTTTTTGTCATCCCATACCACTGCTCTTGGTTTGTTGTGGATACAGGGCATGCTTATAATGGATTTTAAATGTTGTGGGCGGACATTGGTGAGCTGTACAGTCCACTCCCCTACACACCTGAGCAGTTAAAGCCCAAGCATAGTGTGGTTGAAGACTTCAGCCATCTTGGCATTGCCCTGGAATA
The DNA here is from genome assembly GCF_031143425.1 of Pleurodeles waltl. Taxonomy (NCBI): domain Eukaryota; kingdom Metazoa; phylum Chordata; class Amphibia; order Caudata; family Salamandridae; genus Pleurodeles; species Pleurodeles waltl. The sequence continues at coordinate 298,835,482 of NC_090447.1, forward strand.
TGGCATTTTGGAACTGTTCGTTGTAAAGCAAACAGGAACTACTAAGAGTGTATGAAAGTTTGCCCCCTGAAACCTTTACGCCATTGCTTAGGGAGTGCCCAGGAGTCACCTCCATCGGCTAGCTGGTGAAAGGCATAAATATGGCACACAAGACACCTCCACAGAGCACTTTCCAGCCGTCAGAAGGACAGTAGAGTCCTAGACCTGCTGTGTCACCTGAGAGAAACCCTAAAGGGCTAGAACTGCTCCCCTTTGTGCCCAGGAGAAAGAAGTGGACTCTGAGGGTCAGTTGGCCGACCTCCTCTGTGGCTACAGGGACACAACAAACTGAAAGAGGACTTTTCCTGAAAATGTACAGCTGAGCAGAGGTAACTGTACCTTGGACATTACTTTGCCAGTGATATCTGTTTGTTAACCGTATAACTTCTAAGAGACCTGATGAGGCCTTGGGGGCCTAAGAAGTGCACTCCTGTGGTTGGTTGTGCTTCATCGTGGTCAGCTTCAAATCATACCTAGGTCCTGTTCTACTGTGACCATTGGCTACCACTGGCTCTTTGCACTTTTGGCTCAATTTTCACTTTCATTTTTTAAAATTCATATCTCTGGTTTCTGTTTTTGTCAGCTTGGTGCCTTTTTTTAAATTAAATATTACTATTTTTCTGAATTGGAGTGGGATTTTTATTGTGTTGTGGTGACTTTTCAACTGTACACCAAAATGTTTGTGAAGATAAGCCTGTCTGATTTGTGGCCTATGTACCAGCGTTTAAGCTTGGATTTAAATGACTGAAAACTTTGACTGGTGCTAACAAAATAGTGACTTTATTACGGGTGGTGGACATCAACCCTCCCCACGAATAAACCACGTTCTCACAGACCCCATAACACATCCTGCTATAAATGTAACCTTTTTATATGGTTGCTGCTATATTCCATTTTGGGTAACATTAACTTGATGTTAACCATGCTCTCTATGCAAAGTTTATGCAAATGTATGCATTATATGATTTTTTCAAATAGCTCTGAACTTGCATGAGAGAAAACGGGCTCCTATTGCACTCGCCATTCATTTTTTTGGACAACACTTTCATATATGTTATTTTAGGTTATTAAATTAACACATAGCCCTTATGAAAAACATCAAAGTCTAGAATTTAAATGTCAAATATGTATCTAACTGATGTGAATATTTCTTTTATTTGCAAAATGCGAATTGATTTTGCGATGTCTTGCTTCAGGCATTTGGACGAATGCCGACAGTAACACGCTGCTCTTTTTTAATTAGAGGTTTCAATCTATGCTATTTTAGGTTTATGTCCTAATTACATGCCCAGATGAACTTTTATTGCAATGTATTAATTCTGCTTGAGCGTGTCATTTCTAAAAAGCCAGATATCATACAGGCTTAAGAATCTTTTAAATATGTGTTCCCAAAAATGTTATTCCTCCGTTTGTACCGAAGGAAAATCAAACAAACTGAGTGCCTTCACTCTATACATGTCTTAATATCTGGATAGAATGAAATGCAGTCTTTCTCAGGTCTCCAGGACTAAGGGGTGGGAGGGAAACTGTTTGGGGGAGGAGAGGTAAACAAAAGAAAAGATGAATCATGACAGTGGAGTTGGGAGTGGAAAGCAAATATCATTTTCTGTTCCACCACATTTGACAACTATAATGCATGTTTAAAATGAGTCTATGCCCCAGGCTTAGAATACGTGGCGCTTTATCATGGTAACATTTTAGTATGTATTTTGTTGGTGCATTTTGCAGCCCTTTGCTGGTTTTATATATTAGGCCAGTTTCCACCGTGGTGGTTTGCTTAGATGTTAACAACCTCAAGACTAATAACCATTGACTGTGCAAGACTAAAAACCATTAACTGTGCTACATAGAGAAAGCTGACGATTGTACGCTGTTTTTAGTTACAGTGCAGAGATTTGGAGGCAGTTTTTGTGCGCTCTCCAGGTTGTATACCTAAGACCAGGTGCTCTACTTATTTTTCAACCAAACTTCCTATTTCGACTGCACCACACGGTACTATGTTTATTTACAGTGTGTCATAGTACTATGACCATTATTTGTTGTCATAAAACCACTCAAAACTTGCCACTGCTGATGGTTTTACCATATACATTTATCAACTGTTCTTGACAGTAGGTAGCTGTATGTGCAGTACACGGGCGGGGGATAAAGCTGTGGGGAGGACGGAATTGGGGGAAAAGGGGAAGGTGTTTTCTGGCAGAGGAAGGATTACATGATTCTCCATGTCAGAAAAAAAGTGACACAGACTTGGCTGTTGCCTGCTTCTTATGGCTGGCTTTATCAGCTGAAAAATGAAACCAGCTTCTCTCACACTTGGAGAAAACCAAGGGGCATATTTAAGAAAAGTGGTGCTGCACACTCCCCTTGTCCTGCGCCCCTTGGCGCCCCCTTACGCCACCATGTGTACGCCGTATTTAAAATACGGTGCACCATAGCTGCAGTTATGAGATTTGCGTCAACATTTTTTATGCTAGTTCTGCGCTTTGCAAGATTAGGGGCAAAAACTATGACACTTATACTGCAAAGCACACAGAGGCTTATTGTAATTAACGGAAGCCTCTTTTTAATGCCTGTTCTGAGCAGGTGTCAAAAGTGCCAGAAAAAAATGACGCAAAGAAATTTGTTAGATATCTTTGGGGCATTTATTTGCCCATCTAACAGTGGAATGACCCCTTTGCATAAACTATGCCTGGCACAGGTATAATGTGGTGCAAAGGGTTACAAAATGGCACAATACATGCATTGAGCCACTCTGTAAATATGGCACAGCGTTTTTGGCCTTCTAACACCACATTAGCATACAAAAATGACTCTAATGTGGTGTTGGAATTGCGCTAGAGGCTCTTAAATATGCCCCAAAGTATGGAAAAACCCTACCACTCAGAACAAGGCAGAGCAGAATTCCAGGAGGTAATTTTGCTCTACCAGACTTATAATCAGTCCCCTAGAGTTTGCAGCAAACAGCTCATCCTAAAAAAACAAAAAAACACCATCTATTGTGTTGCTAAGTTAGTTTGCGGAGGCTTTTGAAACTGCAGTATGCTAGGTGAAGGCCTGATTCCAGCAATATTCTTTTGAAAAATCCTTGAACTGGACCTACATTTTTTTTTTAAAGTGAAGAAACGATATAGGCCTTTTTCAGTGGACTCGGACCCTGAACATTTTGATTCAGATTATATTGTTTGAGCAACTTGATGGATATAGTTATAGATTTATTTTAGCAATATGTGAATCTGATCAAGTTAACTTTATATATAACAATGTAACAACATATCTATTCCGTTCCACACACCGCCTCAATAACTATATATTTAAAATATTTTTAAAAAAGCATTACCACATTGAGTGATAGGTGCTTTTAGATGGAATTAAATGCGGTATAATCAATTCATGCTGCTAGCCAAAAACTGTATGTAAGATACGTCTTTCCTAGGCTAGGGGGAAGGTAGAAAAATATATACTACCATCAAGGTCCTTGGCAATATCTCAATTTTGGATAGTAAACACTGTAGGTGCCAATACACATCTATGTTTAACACTCATGTTCCAATACTATTTTGACTATCAGGGCACCATTGCGAGACCTGCGTAACCCTACACTGTCATTACTTTACATGGATACAAACACCCAGCTTTGTTGTGCACGTCAGTTCACTCATTCATCCCACATGTAAGTGCGTGTTTGCATGCATTAAGTAGGATATTATTATGTCAAACATGATCACCCTGTTTTCTTCCATTATTAACGTTTGTCCCGTTGGGAGGAGATGCACAACAATTTTGCATAGGCTAGTGTGTGATTAGCATGTAACAGCTGTCCTACTGATGAGCCATTTAAGGGAGGCAGAGCAGTCTGTGGTTCTTTCATTGACATGGGCAAGGTTGTGGGATATTTCAAGTTAGCTGTCAGCTCATTAACATCAGTCCATAACTCTATAGGAATAAAGGTTTAATATGTCATATAACACCTGTGGTCTAATGTAGACGAAAATGAGGCACACCTTTCTGCCATATCATGAAGAAAAAATATAAATTATAATGTAGTTGCTTTTACTTTTGTGAATTAAATAAACTCAAGTGATGGAAAGCACAACCAATAAATATTACATGAAAGTAACAGATGCGCATATGTTGCAGTTTCTGAAAATATGTAGGTTGGGATATGTTACTGTAGTAGACGCAAAAAGTGGACTCAAAGTGCACTCCATTTTTTGTGAGCATTCATTTATTTTCCAACCTGGTCCATCTGCTAATGGGTTGGTTTGTAAAAATAAGGCACTGGAGAATGTTGCAGAATTGTCAGTCTAATTAATATTCATTAGGCAAGTGGCCACCTTCACAGGGGCGGTGGTCTGCAAGAGACAGGAGACCACCATCCTCTGGAAAGTATTTAAAAATTGTGTTTTTCAAGCAGCCTGCAAAAGGAAGGGTTTTTACTTGTCGTAAACTCTCTAGGTTAGCGTATTGAAGGGCCTTCATCCAATAAAATCCTTGGTACAACTGACCGTAGTTCATGAATGATAATATAACTCAGATATCGACTAGTGTACCGAAAATATTTTTCCATTTATAAAATAATGCTGATTATGTCAAATTCTGAAATTTCTTAAAATTAGCACCAAATATATATAAACAATAATATGTTTCTTCCTCCAGAAAATAAAAGAGACATTTGTGTGCTTCAATTTTAAGTGAAGGATATTAAAACTGAAATATATGAATCTACCAGTAACCGTTTCTACGCTATTAATGATTTACAATGTATAACTAGCCCGTGTAGAATTACAGAAAAATCTTTACTTTCAGTTGTTGACACAAATGTACCATTTGACCACAAAAGCAAATAGCACTCTATGATTTCCTGTTATACATAAGACTCCATTTATACAACTAGAGCTCAGGTAAATATATTTTAAGAAAAAATGAAAAAACAGCTATTTACGAGACAGGTCGAAGGAGAATTGTTTTTATACCGCAGAAAGAAAATAGTTAGGTGTGAGGACATTACCATTTAATTTTACTGTATTGACCAGTTTGATGGATTTACTTGCTGCCATGTCTGTTGTCATAAATCCTAATGAAAGTGCCAACAATAAAAAATGAAGGTTTTCTTCACATTTGGAAGCCGACATATTTCATGAATATAACAAATGTGAGGTCTGACGTAAATGCGCTGCATTGGCGGCCTTAATAAATGCTAAAAATAGCACACTTTACCTATGTGGGGGATAGCGTGTGCAGACTTGAGGTGATAACATGAGTCACACATTGCACCTCCAGTATTTGTCAGACACTAAAAAATAAACAGTCATCTACCCCTCTGTCATGGTGTTCCAATGTGGTCTAGTGACCTATCCATGATGGGCCCGAGGCCTTATTCAGTGGGAAAGCAAGATGCACTGGACACGCCACCCATCATGTGGGACTTCAGGACCACTGGAAATTACTGGTAACCTGAGCTTTGCTATCCTGACCTGCAACAGAGAACCCAATCAAACATTTGGCAGGAAGCTGTGGTCCTCTTTCAGGAGGTGCTACCTTGAATGTCCATACCCTTAGCGAGTGAGGAGAGGCATTGTTCCATCGGATAATCTTACAGCATCCCAAAGACCACCAAGATATTGGCACAAAATGCACACCACCCCTTTTTTATGGACCTAGCGATTTTTCCCACAAATTATACTGCCCCAGGAACAAGTCACAGAATAGACGACGTGGCAAGAGAAGTAGAGATTACGTTAATTGCATTTGGGAAATCCATGATTGAGTACTCTTATAGAATGTACTTAGAGACCATCTCATTCTGTGTTTTCTGTATTTAAAAGGGAGATGGTCGTCCCTTGAGCAATATTAAACTGTATTTGTGCACAAAATGAGGGAAAATAGATATACTCTGCTCTTTATGCTGAGCTTAGTTTGATGAGTATAGGCTTTATGGAGTATTTAGTTAATTTAATAGATGTGACCTTCATTAAAAATATTGCAGCTATCTTTGGACTTCGAGTGTTATGTATTTTATGGATGCCTGTATTTTAGTTTAGATACAAGCATGCTTATCACATTGCACACACTTGTGAGGACTGATATAGCTCTGCTTGAGTCTTAAAAAATGGTAGTACACAAGTGTTGGACTTTTTTTCTTATGCAGGGTCATCCCCAAACTTTTTGCCTCCTGCCTCCTATTTTTTCTGGCCTGTTGCTGTTGGCTTTTGAACTCTGAGCACTTTACCACTGCTGACCAGTGCTAAAGTGCACATGCTCTCTGTTATAAATTCTATGGTAGATTGGCTTATCCATGATTGGCATATTTGATTTACTAAGTAAGTCCCTAGTACAGTGCACTAGAGGTGCCCAGGGCCTGTAAACCAAATGCTACTCGTGGGCCTGCAGCACTGGTTGTGCCACTCACATTGGTAGCCCTGTAATCATGTCTCTGACCTGCCACTGCAGTGTCTGTGTGTGCAGTTTTTAACTGTAATTCGACTTGGTAAGTGTGCCCACTTGCCAGGCCTAAACCTTCCACTTTCTTACATGTAAGGCACCCCTAAGGTAGGCCCTAGGTAGCCGCAAGGGCAGGGTGCAGTGTATGGTTAAGGTAGGACATATAGGGGGTCATTACAACCTCGGCGGTCTTTTTACAAGACCGCCGAGGGACCGCCGTGCTGAAGACCGCCAGTGGTGGTGGTTTTCCGCTCGGCGTATTATGACTGTTGGCAGCTCTACGTCGTTTTTCCGACGGAGAGCCGCCAACAGCCATAGTGACAGGCGGCGGGGAAGTGGAGGTTGCTCCACCTCCACGCCAACAGAACACCGCCCAGCGAATCACGTCCTGTGATTCGCCGCGGCGGTGTTCTGTTGGCGGTGTGGTGTCGGCGGAGCTGCCCCCATGGCTCCCGTCCCCTCCCGGAGGATTGACGGATCAGGTAAGTCGATCGTCCGTTAGGGGAGGGGGGTGGGCGGGTGTTGTGTGTTGTGTTCGTGCATGGGGGTGTGCGTGGGTGTATGTGGAGGGGGTGTGTGAGTGCGTGTATGCTTGCAGGGGTGTTGTGTGATTGGGAATGAGTGCGTGTATGTCTGTAGGTATGTCTGTATGGATGTCCGCGTGTATGTTTGAATGTGGGTGTGCGTGTCTGACTGTGTGTGTGGATGTTGGCATGTATGTCGGTGTGTGTGCGTGTATGTGTGTTGGTGGTGCCTGCGTGCGTGTTGGGTGTGTATGTGTAAGGTAATGTCGGGGATCGGGGTGGGGAGGGGGGTCCTGCCACCTTTGGGGGGTGGCAGGAGTGGTGGGGGGTGTAGGGGAGAGAGTCGGGTGGGGGTGGGTGGTGGGTGGAGACCCCCATCAGTGCCAGGGAAGGAATTCCCTGGCACTGATAGTGCTTACCGCCATTGATTTCATGGCGGTTCCTACTGCTAGAAATCCACGGCGGTAAGCCGGGTCAAAATACCGGCGGAGGTATTGTCACGGCCGCCGGGCTGGAGACCCAGGTCACCAGCTCAGCGGTCGTCTCCGCCCTGGCGGGCGGAACGGAGAAACGGCGGATGACCATGGCGGTAACCGCCATGGTCATAATCCTCATAAAAAGACCGCCAGCCTGTTGGCGGTCTTACCGCGGCTTTAACACCGTCCGCCAGGGTTGCAATGACCCCCATAGTAATGTGTTTTATATGTCCTGACAGTGAAATATCTTGCTAAATTCGTTTTCACTGTTGCAAGGCCTGTCCCTCTCATAGGTTAACATGGGGGCTGCCTTTGAATATGATCATAGTGTAGATTCCCTTTGGGTGCTGAGAGACATGTGGGGTTTGGGCTCTCTGAGCTCACAATTTAAAAATACATCTTTTAGTAAAGTTGATTTTAAGATTGTGTGTTTGAAAATTCCACTTTTAGAAAGTGAGCATTTTCTTGCTTAAACCATTTCTGTGACTCTGCCTGTTTGTGGATTCCCTGCCTGGGTCAGTTTGACAGTTGGGCTGGTTGTACCTCTCAATAGACAGTGACACAAAGGGAGCTGGGGTGTAGTCTGCATTTCCTGATAAGCCATCTGTGCTAGGAGGGAGGAGAGGAGTGGTCACTCACACCTGAAAGGACTGTGCCTGCCCTCACACAATGCAGTCTGCAACCCCCTGGTGTGTGTCTGGGGCCTGGCCTGGGCAAACAGGAATTCACAATCAAGACAGACTTACCTTTGAAGCAAGCCTACTTCACAGGGCAAAATGGGTATAAGAAGGGCACCCAAACTACAAACTTCAGAACACTTTTGGAGACCAAGAGGAACCTCTGCCTGGAGAAGAGCTGAAGAGCTGAGGAAGAAGAGCTGCCTTGCCTGTGACCATGCTTTGTGGAGCTATCCTGCAGTTGCTGCTTCTGTCTGTGCTAAAGGACAAAGACTGGACTTTGTGTTGCCTTCCTTCTTGTGAAGAATTCTCCAAGGGCTTGATTTAGAGCTTGCCTCCTGTTGTTTGAAGTCTCAGGGACAGCAAAGACTTCCCTCTGCCAGCACCTGGAGACTCTGGAGAGACAGCTATTCTACCAAGTGGCACCCATCCAGATACTGGAACCCTCAAAGGAGAAGCTGGCAGCCCAAGAGTAAGAAATCCACGCACAGACCGCCGTGCAGGGAAAAGATTGGCGCGACTCCGATCTGCAGCTGAAAAATCGGCGTTCCGCCGGCTTTGAGGCTGAAAATTGATGCTCACCTGCAACATGACCAGAAGATCGACGCCCGCTGCAGGAGAAACTACGCACAGCATCGCTGACGGAGACTGGTGAGATTGCAACCCATGCTGTGCCGTTTTCGGATCATCGTGCGGCTGGATTTCCGACGCAAGTACCGCTGAGCATGTAAAAACAATGCAAGGCCTACCCGGACCCGAGCGTGCTGACCGGATCGACGCACCGCTCTCCTGCAGAGAGAAGAAATGACACACCCGTCCCGACTAAAGGAGAAACGACACAAGGTCTCACTTGTGAGTGAAATCGATGCATCGCAAGACCTTTTTGACACACACTCGCCCTTGCAGGGTTATTTTTGATGCACACAAGGTACATTTTCATGCTAACAGTGTTAGTGTGTGTTTACCATTACATGAAGACTCTTTTTGCTTTTTTAGTGATAACTTGACTTGTGGATTTTATTCATTTTGGTCTTGTTTTGTTTAGATAAATATTTTCTATTTTTCTAAACCTGTGTTGTGTCATTTTGTATTTTTTTCATTAAGTTACTGTGTGTGTTGTTACAAATACTTTAGCTACCTAGGGGGTAAGAAGGGGTTAGCTTAGGGTGATTCTCTTTTACCCTGACTAGAGTGAGGATCCTTGCTTGGACAGGGTGTAACCTGACTACCAACCAAAGACCCCATTTCTAACAATAACCAAAGTTGCTAACTGAATGAAAGCCAACTGTCTCATGTTCAACACCGACAAGACAGAAGTAATGATCTTTGGCAAGAACACCTCACCATGAGACTGGAGCTGGTGGCGGTCAGCACCCATGACAGGAACCTCAAAATAATCATCATCAGCAAACTGGACATGGACATATAAGTCAACACAATCAGTGTACCCTTCTTCCACACTCTGAATATGCAGTGGAAAATCTTCAAATGGCTCCCAAGCAACATGAAGAAAACTGTCACTCATACCCTACTTACCAGCAAGTTGAACCACAGGAATACCCTCTACGCTGGCATCACCAAGCAACTAACTAGAAGGCTACAAACCATCCAATATTCAGCAGCTATCCTCATCCTCAATCTCCAACACAGAACCCATATCACACCACACCTCAGTGAGCCGCAGTGGCTCCTCATATCTGAATGTGCTCATTTCAAACTCCTCACACACACATTCAAGGCACTACACAACGTAGGCTCTACCTACCTTAACAGTCACATTTCCTTCCACCAACCACCCAGACAGTCCTGCTCCACAGGACCCCTACTCGCACACATCCCACACATACACAGAACAAGATTACAGAGACGGGCACTCTCTTGCATTGCTCTTAAAGCATGGAACAGCCTCCTGTCCACATCAAAGCCTCTCCTCTCTTCTTGAATTCTTCAAGAAGCTGGAAACCTGGCTTTTCAATTAACCAACCTACCAAAGGCAGGGATAGACACACAGCTGCTGAGTGCCAGAATAACCTTTTGGGTAATAGTGTGCTTTTCAAATACATATCGCAGAGGCTAACACTTAAATATATGCCAGCTACAATTAGCTGCAATTAAATGAAGCCAATTGGTACATCACAGTTTATCTATGCATGTGGGCTAAAGGTATATTAGGTAGGTAGTAGGTAGTTGTAGTAGGTACAAATTAATATTGGAATCTCTTCAACATTGAAATAGCACTTATTACCCCATAGAGGGCACTGAAGTACTTGCCTCCATGGGCAACATGTGTCACAGTATAGGGCATGTGTTTTGAAGAATGTTGTCTTTGTTTTGTTCTTCTGTTGGGGTGTTTCCATCTTATGTATGATGACCACTGAGGTGTGGGTATCGTGTTATAGGAAGCACTGCTTCGCAGCGTGATGTGTGAAGAATTGTGAGCAATAGTTAGGAAGTTTATGGTTTTTACTTAGCTGTCAGCTTCTCTTTTTAGCATTCTTGATGAACACAGTCCACTAAGCTGGATAACACATAAAGTTGTCCTTTTTAAGTTTCTTTTCAATGGTTATTTTTCTGCATAGGCATAATTTAGAGGGAGAGGTAATCAGGGATAAGCTATGATGAACTTTGTTACAATCATCCCATATGTGAATGCCACTGTGGAATGTCAAGGAGCATTTATAGAATGTTGTTATTTGAGTTATGCAGTGGTGGACTAATTTAGTCATCCTGGGACCAGTGGTTTTTGCCAGATAATTCCATTCCTGCTCAAAATTTGATGGGTTTTTTGTTGCTGTAGACTAGTACGACACTAAGTGATAGACATGGCCTGTAGCAATCTGTAATGTCAGTGTAAGAGTTTCAAGCAATATAAAGGAATGATTATGCAGTCTGTTTGAACTACAGTTGTACCACAGAGAAAGCATGGCACCAATCCTGCAAGATTTCCACTGGCTACTAGTAGCTAGATGAGCAAAGATTAAGGCAGTTTGCACACGCACAGAGTCTCCCAAGGAAGCTCCCTACTATATCTACAAATTAAAATAAAGCAACACAAAGAAAATAGCATATTGTGCTCCATGCATGCACCACAAAACAGATCATCATACCATTTTTCTATCGGAAATCTATAGGAGGTCCTGACATCCCATTGGAAGACCTAAAGAAGGATGTGTGGGCACCCATCTCATTCGCTTTATAGTTCAAAAATGTGCATTGATTGCAGGTAGGCTGCTGTTAATACCTACCCAGGGTGAACAACCAGATGGATTATCTATTCCATCACCCTTGTGTATCAACAGCACCTGAAAAGGGAAAGGGCTGATAAAAAGGCAAGGGTTGGTTTCCTTGTTGTGCAATGTTAGATCTAAGACACATGAATGTCCCTTAGCGACAGCATAGGCAGCCCAAAAAGGCCCCACCACTGCACTCAAACTAAATACACTCTCCAGGCACTCTGAAAGATTGTGCATTAACTTAGCTCCCCACTAGAGTGCATACTGCTTATGTGAAACCTCATTATTTTACCATGAGCAAAACATTTCTGAATGCTCCTTCTGAGATGTAATAACCCATAATTCACTGCGGAGACAAAGGTAACTTCATGGGAAAGTGAGGTTCTCATTGCTTTATGTTGATTTTGAGGACATGATTAACCCATGCACCCTCTGTCAGGCCTTTGGACCACCTTTTCATTGCACCTGGTGTGAACTATTTATTGGTAGTAATGGACAGCCAAATCAAATAGCAAGTCATATAATTTACGCAGTCACCCTCCTTCATAAATGATGCCTCAACCTTTTTAAACAAACATTAACACGCATGGGATTCCAGAGAAAATAAAGACAACGTCTCTCCTTTTCAGATCGTAGGCACTCGGTCCTATGTGGCCAACTAGATCTCAAACACACAAAAAATCACTCAAGCAAATATGAGGGATAAATGTGTTATGTGCATTTTGAAAAAAAAGCAAATAGATGTTCAAAAAGAAACAGAGATTGAACAGACCTCTTATGCAATTATAAAAACACCCCTTATGTGCTACTAACTGCACACCTGCCTACGTGCTGTTTTGGAGAGCATTGAGAGATGCCATCCACACCACTGCTGGCTAACCCTGACCACTATGTCTGCAGAGGACAGTAAAAGGAGATGACTCCACAGCACTGAAAGAAATAACTCTAGCAGGTCTGCTCAAATCCCATTAGCCAGAGGGATTTTCAACATGCTTGTTGCACAGATCCCTCCAGCACTTTTATAGCTGCCCCAGTAAGATAATGCTGGGCAAATTATATAGAGTTCACCACTAAGGACCCTGTATTGTGTGGTCTGTTATTTCCAATGGCACAGTACCTGGTGTTACCCCCACATCTACATTACAGCTTGTATAGTTTTACATGGAGATTTTGACTGCTGAAATAAGCTATACGTTCTGAGTGAAACACTTGGGAAAAACATTCAGTAATTGACACAAAGCTCTAATTGCTGCATGTTGCTCACTAAAATCCTAAAATAAACAATATTGTCAAACCCTGAAGCCTTCAATACCCTGATATTGAAAATTCAAGGGTTGGGAAATATAGACTTAATTCCACCCAACTCGGAATCCTGTCCTATGAAGTCAAAGCAGTGGTATGTGTTAAGAGGCAAATGCCTGAGTCTATTTTCTATGTCTACGTGAAGCACATCTCAAGAAAACGAGAGTTAAATTGTCAAGTCTGGTTTCTTGGTTTTCCATCCTGAAAAGATAGGATGGAGAGTTTAGGCCAAGGTAGAACAGCTAGAGGTATGTTTGCAAACTCCAGTTTATGAGTCCATGACGTTGCAGATTCCTTTAATGCAGATCAACTGTGAGGGTTTTGGAAGCCCAGTTCTCCAATAATTGCTGAAAAATAAGTATTTTCATGTGTTAACGTGCTACCCTCCAGGGATCTAGTAAGTGGATACGAGAATTGAATTGAGAGCATCTGGTTTATTAGCTAACATTGTGACAAAACTTAAGAGAAAAATCCCCCAATACTACTGTATGTCGCGTTTTTGAAAAGGAGTATTCTGAGGAAGTAACCTGTCTTGGAGACTGCAGGGAACAATTGTACATCCTGAAAAATAATTCACAATTGGATTTAGCTAGATTGATAATTAAACTAGATGTGTCAATGGAGTAATAGACCTTTGAAATTCATATTGTGGACAGAATGATTAGTGTGGCTACAAGTTGCTTGCCTGTCGTAATTGGACTCTCGCTCCTAGGCTTCTGGTTTAAGGATGCCAGCACTTTTGTTTGTAGGCGAATGTCACTTCTACAAGAAGTCATAACTATTCGCCCAACCCTTGCGGCTCACAAGTAGTACCTCACCAAAAACCCAGACAGTAAAAGTTGATTTCTGGCAGCCTTTATGCATGGACTATAGAATGCAACATCTCAGGGGAGTCATGGTGGAACAGAAGTTACCCTTTTCTCACACTAGTAATAAGTCTCAGACACACACAGGCATTAAAGGAGAGGCACAAACATTTCAAAAGGGTTATTAAAAAGACTGCAATCCACTGTAAAATACATGAGCAGCAATGATTAGGATAATGAACAATGCAAGAAACAGAATTGTAATGATGAGAGTCGAGAAAGGTTTCGAGCATAAAATTATATTAGAAGGGTATTCATCCCATCTGAAGAGGGGACTGTGCACCAGGTACTACCATGATCTACACCCTGGAGTTCAGAGTGAAAAGGAAACTTGGGAAGGGAGGATAAACATCTTGAAACCAACATATGTTTTTGTGGCAGGAACATCTAGGAAACAGTGAATCGCATTTTTTCTTCTGTTCTTTCGAAAAAAAAGTAAGTTCAGCCCATTTTACAGGACAAGCAGCTCAGAAAATAGAGCTTCCAAGGAAAATGGTTCATTCCACCCCGGTCCCTGTTGTACTTTTTACGATTTCCTATTATGTTACCTTGAAAATAATGGTCTCGCTGGTTTAAAATTGTCTACTAACTAAAGGGCATGTATCCTTTCTACTGTAAGTTCTTTTTTAAACTTTTAAATATGATATCGATGTCAACATATGTGTGAAGTTTTGGCATTTATAATGCTGTTTTTATTCCTATGTGGTGCATATATATCTATGCAGAAATACACTTTGATTTGATGTGTCTTTTTATGTAGCCACAGATACCGGTCACAAAAGGTGGCTTTCAGACGACTTTCAATACCGCTAATACATCAAAATGTGACTGATATGTAGTTAAACAAATGAGCGTCTACTTTTGTGGCCATCCTGAGCCACCTGCTCGTTTCCTAATAAATATTTAATCCTATCACACTGTAACCCTACATACCCTTCATCCATATTTCTGTTTTTTAAATAACACTTTCTCAGTAATCACAAAATAGATAGTCTATTTAGACACCATTTCTAATTCTAAAATGTGCCAAGAGCAGCAGTTATAGTCTGTAGACACTGTTTCAGGCTAGTTAATCTACTGCAGTTTCACTATAGGTCACCTCATGTTTCTGAGCTTGCTTAGTTCAGTTATCTGAATCCTTGGTTCCCTTTTCATCACAGTATGACAAAGGCATTGGTAAATGCTGGAAGGAATCCAGCCTTACTTACAAAGGGAAGCAGCATTGCCATGGTCCGTTTGTAGATGTCATGAGTGTAAATCTGTCGCCCCACACGACATTAAGCCTTGCGGGCCCTCCGTGACTGCGGCAGCATCATTTCCGTATAGCCACTGATCTCACTGCTGGCCCTTTTCAATAAGCAGATACGCCTCCCTTCCGCGCGTTACTTGAATCCTGCAGCTTCTGTTCCTCAATGTGTCTGCTTTGGTAAAAGTAGAAACTGTCCTGTGGTGTCAGTTTGGATGCCGAGGCTTCAGACTACTTCCTGTGGTGGCTTAGGGCAAAGCTTGATGGCTTACAGATGTACTGTCGCTATCACCGTGTTAGCCACCGCTACGCCCCAGGAAGGCGAGCCTGTGATCTGCAGACATAGCTACAAAATTTTTCCTTTGAGTAACAAAGCAGGGTTCCATGCTTTCACTGTGCTGGCTGAAGAAATGTCACAGATTT
The DNA here is from genome assembly GCF_031143425.1 of Pleurodeles waltl. Lineage (NCBI taxonomy): Eukaryota > Metazoa > Chordata > Amphibia > Caudata > Salamandridae > Pleurodeles > Pleurodeles waltl. The sequence continues at coordinate 298,850,709 of NC_090447.1, forward strand.
CATAGAAGACCAAACAGTCTTTTCTTTAGCAAATTGTATCCCTTTTTTTCCTTACAGTTTGCGTACTGTTTCTTGGTCACTGTTATCATTTATGCAGCAGCTCTCGTTACATTGTGATTTGGTGTTCTGAAGGGCCAACTGCACCTCACTTATATCTGCCTTATATTGAATAGCTTAGGAAGTAGCAGGCCCACTTCCTTTACTTACACTATAGCCTGTTGCATCCTTGCAATGCCATTGAACTAGGATCCTTTACGTGCCTGTCATTCCACCAGCTCAGCTCCAAAGCAAAGCTCATCTGATTATCAACTCCTAGGGCCAGATCTATGAAGCATTTCTGGGAAAATGCTTTTTTCTATGTATTTAAGCAAAATGTGACTCAGTAACTTGTTTGCCAAATCGCTTTTTGCTTTTGCGACTCAGTATTAGGAAGGGGCATGCCAAGGGCTTCCCTTCCTATACCGAATTGCATTGGCATGTATGAAGTTTTTGCAACTGTGAATGCAGCCGAAAACATTCACAGTTACCACCAACTGCAGGTTGGTGGTAACTATTCGCAAACGGGAAGGGGTCCCCAACGGCCCTTTCCCCTTTGTTAATGGAAGCATAAATACTTTCTCAAAGCATGTAGTGGTCCCATTTTTCATTTTTTGTTTGAAATGCATCCTGTTTTCCTTTAAGGAAAACGGTCTGCATTTAAAAAAATGCTTTATTTAAAAGCAGTAACAGACATAGGCCCTCATTCTGACCCTGGCGGTCTTTGACCGCCAGGGCGGAGGACCGCGGGAGCACCGCCGACAGGCCGGCGGTGCTCCAATGGGGATTACGACCGCGGCGGTAAAGCTGCGGTCGGACCGGCACCACTGGCGGGCTCCCGCCAGTGTACCGCCGCCCCATTGAATCCTCCACGGCGGCGCAGCTTGCTGCACCGCCGCGGGGATTCCGACCCCCCCTACCGCCATCCAGATCCCGGCGGTCCGACCGCTGGGATCCGGATGGCGGTAGGGGGGGTCGCGGGGCCCCTGGGGGCCCCTGCAGTGCCCATGCCACTGGCATGGGCATTGCAGGGGCCCCCGTAAGAGGGCCCCTACATGTATTTCACTGTCTGCTGCGCAGACAGTGAAATACGCGACGGGTGCAACTGCACCCGTCGCACAGCTTCCACTCCGCCGGCTCGATTCCGAGCCGGCTTCATCGTGGAAGCCTCTTTCCCGCTGGGCTGGCGGGCGGTCTGAAGGCGACCGCCCGCCAGCCCAGCGGGAAAGTCAGAATTACCGCCGCGGTCTTTCGACCGCGGAACGGTAATCTGACGGCGGGACTTTGGCGGGCGGCCTCCGCCGCCCGCCAAGGTCAGAATGAGGGCCATAGTGGTCTGCGATCCCCAGCAGGCCACCATCCCTGTGAGTGCGGCCATTCCCAATGGGGACAAATTGTGCCCTACCTCATGAATATTGATGAGGTATGTCCTTGTGATCCCATTGGAAATCGAAAAATGTGTCTGAGCCACATTTGTACATTTCATTTTGCGAGTCTCTAATTGCTACTCACAAAAGTCACAATTTGAGACTTGCAAAATAAAATGGACATACATCTGGCCCTTAGTGCTGGAATTTCTCTGATTCTTCTTATCCCAGCTGCTATCTTGGTCCTCATGGCTATATCCCCTGAAACTCTGTATTAATCCATAGGTATTCCAATGTGGGCAGCTCTGAGCTGTCAGCAGCAGTAATTATTCAATACATGCCAACAGCAGTACGCTGTGCTTTCTAATTGTTGAGCTACAACTAGTCCAACTTACACATTAGGGGTTCAGCTACTCTCCTTTGTGGGTCACTGGTGTCACACCTTTCCGACAGTTCTTATTGTTTGATTAGCGTTCTTTATGTTTGTATTTCTTTTATTTTTGAGTATTTATACATATCGGACTCATCAAGTGCAAACCTAGCTGTAGATGCCATGGGAGCTTCACATGAGATGTGTAGTACATGGAAGTATGTGATATGGGGCACAAGGGAGGCGCGGTTTAGGGAGCAGTTGATGGGCACCCCACGGAGGAGAAAGGAGGGAGACATAGACTTCACCCATGAGTCTATTGATTACAGATTCACATTATTCTAAGTCCTTTCTATTTTCACTTCCAAGCATTATTTATTCTGAATTAGAGTTTCTTTCACAGTTCAGTTGTTTTTTCTGTTGGTGCGATTATGCACCATAAAAAATTGGAATCAATAGAGTTGCAAAACCTCTAAAAAAGTTTATTTATTTCTATCCATTAAAAGCCATAGCCAATCCCTGGATTTGACATGGATTGAAACAGATGCAGCAGCATGGGGATTGGTAGTCCAAAAGTATGCAATAGCTTTCAAAGGGAACCATAAGACAAGGGCATGTTGTCCTCTGCATATGACTGTTGGGCTTTGCGACGACCGAGGTGGCCAATTCCCACGAGAGGGATTCATTTTGCGCATGAGCACCCTTAGTGCCTATTCACTCTTTTCAATTTGCACTTTTCTTTAAACCGAATCGTCACCTGGCTAATGACAATCTTTAGAGCCCCCTTCTGTGCCGCCTCTTTGTTTTGGAAAGCTATAAATAATGGTTATCACCAGCCCAAGGGCTTCAAGGACCTCTTCTGTGTATCCACTGCAGCAAAGCGGTGCATGTTTTCTGTGCTTTCAGCCCTGCCAAGTGCTGTGCCGTGCTACAAAATTGAGGAGAAAAAAATAACAGCGGGCAAAAAATATTAAAGGGACCTTCCAGTGAATAATGTCACAATACATTTCAAAACTGAAGCAGACATCATCAAAGAAAACAACATTGTACAATGCCTATTGGTGATTTTTAGCGACGCAGGGCTAAGTAAAAACTGTGGGGCATATTTACAAGAAAGTGGCAGATAATAGATGATGCACCACTGTTTTTGCACCACCCTACCAGCACCTACCACCATGGTTGCACCGTATTTATACTACGGCTCACCATGGTGGTCTTTAGCACAATAGTGTCAACATTTTTGATGCGATTGTGGCGCTTTGCTACAAAAATATTGACGTTACAATTGTATTTTGTAAGTTTGCGCCGATTTTGCGTCAAAAAACGATGCAAATACGGCGCTAAAAAGGTATAAATATAGGCCTTAGTGTCCACGTGGATTACCTTTGCTACCTGACAGATTCAGCAGGCCATTACTGGCTTAGCAGAGCAGCGTGGACATGGGCACATGAGAAGGCTTTTGCTGCGCAAGATAATCTCAAATACCAGCTATGCGAGTAGATTCCAAAGCATTATAATTAGCTTACACTAGTCATAACTCTCTTAATAAAACCTGCTTTGCGTGCGTATTAACGCAATGCTGGTTTAGGAATCAAATCCTCTGACCTCGAGACCACATTTCCAACTCTAATGCAGCTTGAAGTCGACAGTACAGTTTCCTTGTTTAAGCAACTGGAAACAATTAGCCTACCGTGTTGTCTTTTTTTTAATATATTCAGTCTGTGTTTTTATCCCGTTGCTGCTCGGAAGGTAGGCATGCCTGGAAAATGTCAGTGTATTTGAAATCCACATATATTTGCCCTTATCTTCGCTAGAAAATGAGTGTTCTTTGTTCATTTCTCGGCATTAACCACTGATGATGCGGCAATCATATAATTTGGCAACTTCACACCTATAAAAATAACTATAGACCTAAGAAAACGTGTACTATAATTCCCCCAATTTTTTTTGCTCCCGAACATATTACTGAGTGACTGTCTTTTCATATTACACCCACAGTACCTTATCAGGGACATCAGTGATGACAAAATATGGCACCCAGATACTGTAGTTGCTGACATTGTGTCATTTCACTTCTTCAAAAACGTAATACTCAAAGTAGATGCATCCTACTCTGTACAAGTATGTTAGTGAGGATTTTTTGTACGCAAGCGTGGACCAAATTATCTTGTTGTATGTGTCATGCTGAATTTAGTGTTCCTTACACTGATTGCAACAGGCTTGTTCGCAGGGGACGTGGTGTGAGTTGAAAATGTTTTGCGAGAATTGTGGAACTGGATTTATTCCATGGCCATGCCTACAATAATAATGTGAGTTGGTAACCCGTGGGCCCCTTTTGCATGCCTGGGTGTACCTGACATACAGTTTTCCTGCAGACTTCTACTGCTTAATTTGTGTTTGCAGGAGTTCCACATTTTCCAAAAGGAAGAAAATACAGAATTGCACACAGTCTTGGTCGTGAGGGCCTCACCATAGCCATTTCATTCTGCCATTTCTATATATAGTTCTTAATTTGTGGATATTGTTTGGGAGCATTTGTAATAAAGTAGTTTTCCTTTAAACAAGAAAAAACACCGCCTGGAAAACAGTTAATCACGCGCTGTTTGTTATCTCCTATTCTCTAGTCCACAGCACTTCCCCTGAGTAAACCCTGGACTCTTTTGTGTGGCTAGCCTGAGATTCAAATGCTACAAAGGGGTTATTAGTCGCTAGTGGGGGGCCAACAGTGAAGGAGGCCCAGGAAGACAGAGGTGAAAGACTCGAGATGTTACAATTAGGGGCCAGTCCTCTGCCCTGTGACCCTCCAACCTAAATTCATTGGAGTTAATTTCAATACATATGGTCTAATTACTTCTGCATACAAATATGTATATGTTTGTGCAGCTTTACTAGAACTGCTGCTTGGTCAATGACCGAATTAGTTGGCAACATTATTGAATTGTTAAAGGGATGAAAATAGCCCTGGAAGTGTGATCCAATGCAGTTTTCAAAAGCAAGGTGGCATTTATGTGCTCACAAATTATTACGCAAATCCATCACACATATGATGAACCTTTTCTAACACCTCGTTGTCACGTATATCTTTGTGTACAAGCATCCTTGTATTAGACTTCCACTAGATTTCTATTATTATTCCACTGATCCTATACATTCTGACCTTAATATTGGACTAAAGATCCCATTGTGTTTGAATGAACTCTAGCAAGGGGGAAAACTCAACGCATTTTTCAACAAAGTGACATTCACATAGCCATTTGTCTTTTAGATGAAGAAGAACTGCATTTGGGTTATGACTAATAATACACATCAGGCAGTGCTCAATTTGCAAATAAATAAGTGCGAAGGCCCTCATGAGGAGGACACTACAGCTTGCAACACCCATTGCCCCCACCAGCACTGCAAGTGACAGTACCAACACAACTACTAACCATCATACACCTACAAGTGTGACATTTTAGACTACTCCAGACCCCAAAACTACGAGAATAGCTTGACTTGTAAGTATTAGTCGTTTATTAAGTATATCGAATTAATAAATAACTGTGGTTGTGCAGATCATTAAACTGGACAAACAGCGCCACCATGCGGCAAATTGTCATAAGTGCTGGTGTTGACAGTTAAGTGCTGGTGCAGAGCACCGGAAACCACCAGCTCAAATTAAGCACTGGCAGAAGACATGGCAGTAAGTGAAAATAATAATTAAGCCTAGGAAAATAGTTACAAAAATAAGGATTAGATTTTTATGTGTGAAAGTATGTTCTCTTGAGATAGAAATATAAAAAGTGCTTTTGATAGTTAAATATGACTGTCATTGCCAGTTTTTGCATGGTCGGGTGTTGAAGCCGCAGTGCTTCGGGCGGAAGAAGTAAATAGAAGAAGAAGAGATGCAGGGAACAATTTGGAAAGTGATGAAAATGGATAGATAAGATTATTGCTCCTTTTCATTGTGTTCTTTTTCTAACCCCCATACATTGCCTGCAATCACATTTTCTATAGCACTGCACTCAATGTCATCTTGTTCCAAAATGTAAGTGCCTTTTTACAGCTGATTTTTTTATTACAGCTGGTGATTGATTCCTTATCCGCCCCACTCACCTGCCTCATCATCAGTATGTTAGGAGGAATTGTCAGAGTGAGTGAAATGTACCTTGCACCTTTTCAAATCTTGCACCCTTAATTGTGCATACATTAGGAGTTGAGGCTCACTTAATTGGCTGTAAATTACAGTATGAGGTCATTTAATATTATAAAATAGATGACCAGACTCCTCACTTTCAGTTTTAAAATAACTAATGTATGAAACATCTTAATGTCATTGTCATGGGCTGCTAAATTAATGTCTATGCTTCTGACCTTTGACAATTTTTTTAAATGACCGCTGATATATTACTTAAATGACCACCAATATATTTCAAGCCATTACTAAAATAGTGAACGATACATCACAAGGGCAGATGAAGCAACATTGATAGAAGCCCTTTTTAAATACCACAGCTTTTCTTTTCTACGAATAAGTACTGAATTACTTCATTCATTGTATTATGGGCTAAATTTCATTTTATATGAATATTTTTAAAACAAATGTACAACAAAGGGGAGAATTAGTATATATGAAGGAATTATTGTCACATGAGATTTCTTTGTAGTAAGACATGGATCAGGTAAGACCCAAATCATTAGTGCATGTAGTTGCAAATCACCCATGGATTAGGGATGATGAATACTGTTACTTCTGGCATAATCCGTTTTCGGAACAGTGATTCTTCAAATGATAGCTACATGATGCTGGATATGCAAGCTGGGTTGCCTTGGTGAAAAAAAAGAGTCTGAGAACTGCATGGAGTTAAAGGAACTCCTCAAGAGCCACTCAATGCAAGTAAAGTTGATATTTTTGGGGGGATTCTCACTGACTGATCTAATTGTTTGAAAGCTACAGAGATTTTCCTCATCACATCTTTCCCTCACCAGTGGGCATTGTCTGGAACTTGACTTCAGACTCATCTCCACGGTATGATTGGACAAGGCATGGATTACTGAGATTCTGAAAGTTAGGATCCACTCATGGTGCTGGTGAAGGCAGAGAAATTTACATTTTTGGGATCTAAACTGGTTCTTCACTGCACCCCTTTTAAGAGTCTTGGGTCCTGATTCTCAAACTGCATTTTTGAGTACGTTTACAATTATGAGTAAGTTTACTACTTTTTGGTATTCACAAACTACACTTGTGAGTAACTTTACATTTTTGGGTAAGTATATTAATTTTCAGCATTCAAAAAGAACACTTTAGAAGTAACTTATACTTTTGTAGTAACTTTTGAAGTAACACTACACATGGCCAAGCAATAGTACCGTAACACCGTTCCATGGAAATTAATTGAGTAAGGAATTAAAATAGAACCCTATGGCAAATAGTGTTACATTAAATTAAATTATTTAAAGTAGTTAAAAATATAAACACATGTAAATGAATATTAAAAAACAAAAATTAGTACACATTTATTAACATGTACTACTTTTATATTTTTGTTTTAAGTTTTCTACTTCACAAACTGCACTTTTGTAGTAACTTAGACTTTTGTCTTGATTTGCATTTTTCGAGTGAGTCCAGCACTGCACATGGCCAAAAACTGGCAACACCCTCAATTAGAAAATAAAGGTGATTGGGACATAGGATAAAACAACACAGGCAATAACGTTAAATTCAATTTTTATATTGTTATAATTTTAACTATTTTATCATGTCTCTTCTGCTTAGCTCTAAAGTTGACAAAAAATGCAATGAATGGAATGATTGAATTAACCACAGCCATTGATAATCACTCAGTCTTCACCCTAGTCCACTGTTGTTTTTTACACTATGCCATCTCAGTTTGGACTAAGCTATATGCAAATCTGTCTTGGCCTTGCTCCAAATGGAATAGTCCAACCTGAACTGCCAGGCAAGGTCCTACCTGAACCAGAACACAAACAAGCCAGGACTGGGTTTCCACTAGTTAGGGCTGATTAGCCAGTTATAGTGTAGTTCCAGTGACACACTGTTTATGGGAACTTGATCTGGGCATACTTGTTCCCATTAGGGCAAAACACTAATGTTATGAATGGAATGCTTGAATTACTCTCAGCCACTCAATCATTATTTTGCACACCATGTCACCTCAGTTTGGACCCAGTTGTATGCAAATCAGTCATGAACCTTATCCAATGGGAACAGTCCAGCCTTAACTGCCAGGGCAAGTATTTCCTATACCAGAACACAGGCAACTGAAGCATGTTTTTGCCCTAGTTACGGCTCATCAGCCCGGTATAGATTGACTCCAGTGACACAGTGTGCATGGAATCCAGGTCTGGGTATACCTGTCCCACTTAGGGTGTCATCATTGTTAGTTTTTGTAGGCGGAGAGCTTTACCAGTGCAAGTGTATGCCCCTGGGTTACTTTTTATAGATCTAGGAGATCTTACCAGGTCAAGTGAATTTGACTGCCTCTCACAGCTTATGTCAGTACCTGGGATTTAGTTAAAGTGTCTGAAAAATTACATCTATGTTAGTAAAACAACTTTTAGCCTAACATTTCTTGTATATTTACTTCTTAAAATTTTCAGCAAACTATGGGGCATATAAGCAAGCCCATTGCGCCTCCTTGTGCCGCTCTAGCATCATTATTTTTACGCCAAGGAGGCGTTAAGGAGACTCCCACCGTGTGCCATATTTACAAAGTGGCGCAATGCATGCATTGCACCTCTTTGTAACCCTTTGCGCCACATTATACCTGTGGCAACTAAAATGTATACAAGGGGGCATTCCCAGGCACAGAGGCCCAAAAAATTGTGCAATTAAATTTACACCATTTCACTGCACCATTTTTTCAGTCACTTTTTAACGCCTGCTCAGGGCAGGCATTAAAGTGATGCTCCCATACTAACCTATGGGCCTCCTTGTGCTTTACTGAACTAGTGCCATCATTTTTGGGGCTACTCCAGCAAAGAACGACAATGGCATCATAAATTATAATGCTATTGTGCTAACATGCGCCGTGGTGCACTGTATATTAAGTACAATGCTTCCATGGTGACATTAGGCGGGCGCAGGGTGACATAAGAAAAATGGTGCATCAGAGTGATGTACCACTTTTTTGTAAATATGCCCCCATGTGTTAATTCTCCGACTGGCTGTCAAAAACAAGTTAAAATAGAATAGCAATATTATAACAAAACAAGAAATAATATAACAGTTGTTAAAAAATTGGATTTTAAGAAACATAACAAGTGTTTGTTTTTAAAAAAATGTCCATTATGTGGGTCTTTCCTCTTCATAGTATTTTAGTTATACCTCTTAGAGACACTTCAGATCCTATGAAGGTGTCGAAAACACATTTGATGTTTATCTTCTTTTTATTTCTATGAAATGTCTATTGATCAAGATCTTCTGGTCTTGATCTGATCTTGTTCAGGGAAGTAAAGTCAATGCAGTACTGCTTCCTGCTCCTTAATGTCACTTTCAGTTATCACTCATAAACTGGAACTTTAGCACCTTACATATTGGAATGGCCTGCATTATTTATCATAGCAGAGCGTGTAGTTTTCAGCAGTAAGTGCTCATTCAGGGATGCTCTGTAATATTAACGACACCAGCAAATATTCCTTCAGCATGCATAATTAATGCCAAGCAACTGAATGTGTTTTAGTTTCAGTGTGGCAAAACCTCTTTCTCCTTCAATCTGCTTGTAATAAGCAAGTTGGGCTGAAGCAGGGAACTCATATTTATAATCCGCTTCCCATCTCCCTTTCCGCATCACAGCAGTCACGCAGTCTAGTACCTCTTCACTTGTAAATAATAAGGGGGAAGCCGGATCTGACCTACGTTTCGGACCTTTTAGGTCATTCTTCAACAGGTTTCACGTGGTGCGTTTTTCCATGCGTTATTCTAGTTAGCAGTTTACTGAAGGAAGAGGTAATTACCCTTTTGGCGCAGACCTCCTGAGCATGGCTCCACTTTCTAGCCAGTGTTGCTATTATCTCCCCCCAAGCAAGGACTGTCTTCGACTTACATCACAGTTGAATTTGCATATTTTGTTAAAGAAACGTGAAATAGGGCTCTTCACAACAATTGATCGTCTCGGTTGGGGAGCATTGGCAAAGGGATTTTACAGCGAGATTGTGGTGGAACGTGGCACATGCTAACAACTATTGGAGTGTATTAAAAAATACACCTCTCACCAGGAAGTAATTGGTGGATTTTTAACATAAACTATTTTCTTTACATCTCATATCCTTTTCCTGTCAAAAAAATATGTGGTTTCCTTGCAGTGCACGGATGATAAAGTGCACATTCAGGTAATGAAGGTCATATTGATCCATTTCATGGAGTATGTGTAATGCTCTGAGTGACACAATGTTGGATGGGGTTCACTGTCTCTTGTGTCCTTTCCTTCCCGCCTCATTGCCTATACCCTATTGACACACCAGCTTCTAGAGTTTAGTCTCAGTTTGCTGCCTCCTTACTGGGGCCCACCTCTAGTCTGCCTCTCCCTGTCTGTGTTCCTTTCAGCACTCTTATACACCTGTCCACCTCACTAGCATAGTAAGGATGCCAGGAACTCAGGCATGGAAAATGCACCCTTCTACTGCCAATGAGGCTGTAAATTGAATTGGGATTGAAGGGGCCCTCAGGGCTTTAAGTACCGGTGCCACGGCACCTGCTGCACCAATGGTAGTTAAGCTCCTGATCCAACTGCCTGTGTTCCATTTAATTCTCCCATAAGCTTCCTTCCTTTACGTTCCCTTCCCGTCCATCCCTATCGTAAGTCACATCCTCGTACCATGTAGGGCTCGATATTTGTGTCACCTTCTCTGCCCTGTCTGATATGAAATTCTCATAAACCCTGTGCCAGCACCTTTGTCTCTTTCAACAGTCTTATAACTCCCAGTCTAACCTCCACCCACCTGTTCTTGTCCCTTCAGCACATCCATGAGTCACGATTCCCCAGCCTGCCTCTCACTCTGCTTTGCTGATTTCTGGGCCTTCTCAAACTGGCCCCTGGAACTTTAGTGATTTCACTTCATCCAGTGCTTTAAATGGGCAGGTACTGTCCAGTACTGAGTACCTGCGCTTCTTTAATTTGAAAGGGAGGGTACCTGCACTTTTCAGTAGTGATGCAATACATTTAATGGGTAGAGTACTCTTAATAGTGAGTACCTGCACGTTTATTTTTCCACTTAAAGTACTGAGTTCATCTATAACAGCATGCTTCCGTGGGATGCCTTCGGGGCTCCTCAGTCATCTTCGTTTAACATAGGAGTGCAGATATTGGTTACGTTTATGGCTGTGGAAGCAGAAGGCATAAGCTTGAAACCTGGTTTGTCCACTTAAACACATTGTGTTGTCCTTGGCAAATGATGTGATATACTTCTGCAATAGGTTCTCTTGTCTTTTGCCAATAGGAAATACAGAGAAAAAGGCGAATGCCTTTATTGAGGACTTCATAAAAAAAGACTCAAAATGTACCTCTGAGCAATCTTTGTTGGCTGCTGTTGTGTTTATTTTTTAAAAGTGGTTGTCATAGCCCTGACCCTTTGGTAACTTTGAATCTGGTGTCATGCAGTAATCAGGATGGTATAGCCCCGCCTTTCTGATGACACAGGGTTCAGAAATTGACTTTTAGATTCCTGCTTCTTTGTGCCACACAGTAGCAGCAATGCACAGTGGCGGCTCTTCCGTATGGGCGGAGGAGCGTCGCCTCCCACCCCCACCAGCAGCAACCGCTGCAAACCCATTCACAAGGAAAGGATATTGAACCATGTTTATTATCCTTTCCTTGTGAAAGGGGTGGGGCCTTGTGGGGTGACCTGAACGAAGGGCGTGCACTGTGCAACCCCTCAGAGCGCAAGTGTGTTTGGATGGCTGTCTCGAGCCGGCCAAACACACATGCGCAACTGTGTTGCCGGGCTGGAGAGAGCCTGCACAGGCTCCCAGCCTGCCTGGGAGCACCCTGGCTGGGCACTCCCAGCCAATCCTGATGCTGCACTGATCAGTGTCAGGATTGGTGCAGGACAGAACGGGAGCCTGTGCCTGGAGCCTGCAGGAGAAGAGCAGCGTGATGGCGGCGGTGCGGCGCTGCATGGCACAGGAAGGTAAGTGGATTTTTTTTTTTACTTTTTAACTTTTATTAATCCCTCCCATGTCCTCCTCCATGTTGCTCCACCCCATTTATAATCCTTGAGCCGTGACTGGCAATGTATTCATGCAAGTCCAGCTCTCTACATTCCAGTAACAGTGTTAATGCAAGTGCAGCTTTCCAGTGCTACCAAGCCGAGTAGGCTGATACTTTACCGGTTCACTGTGTTACATATGTGTGTGTTTTATTGAAAGTTTCAACTGCTGGTGTCTGTGCTGTGTCTGTTGTATAAGGAACACCTTATTTTCTATTGCCATACCGTAGCATTTGTTTTCTGTGATGTAATTATGCTGTGATTCTAAAGAAAGCTGGTACACCTGTCATGCATTGCTGTTGCAACATGTGCAATATCTCTTTTATGTGTTACAGAGATTTGCACTGCTGCTATCCAGGCTGTACTACTGCTGTGTATATCAATGATGTCTGATGTATTCTTTTCAATAGACAAAAAGAAATGTGATTGGTGTTGCCAGATGATATAATTAACTTCGGTCATTCTTACACCTCAGTCGATGATTGTAGGGTAACTTGCCTTGTGCTCACCAGAGAGCCGAATTGGGACGCCTCTTAGAATCACACTCCAATAGTATTCTATGGAGGTGCTGGGAGAACTGCTTGAGAGACTCACGTTTCAAGTGTACCCATAAACCAGAGACGCTTTTATGTGAGGGCAGGAGTGCATTTTAGCCCCAGCCCTATTCAACCTGCTAATGTGTGATCTGGTACCCGCACTGGATCTGATAACCAGTGACACACCAAAATTAGCAACTCAACTCATCACCTCCCTGCTCTATGCCAAACTGCAAAAGTATTCCAAAGACTGATTGACTCCTTACAGAAGCACAGCGGAACCAATGGCAGTGAACTACGAAAACATGACGATCGTAATTTGCAGCCAGAAAATGAAAAAGACACAAGGCATCTAAGTAATGATCGCCTGACTGTTGCATCAAGTTCCAAATAGTTGGGATTTTGGCTGGGCGATAAAAGTGGACACTTAACACACTTTGACTTATTAAAATCCAAAGCTGCAACACTTAAACTTGCCTTCCACACCATTTTCAATTGAATAAAACAGCCCTCTTTAGAGCCTTTACTGAAGACTGTAAAAGCCAAACTTATTCCCACTCTTGGCTATGGTCTGGAAGCTTTCCCGGATAATTTGGGCTCCTTCTTAAACATGTGAGGAGTTCTGTTTTTGGATCATTATTCAAACTCCCTCATTAAACTTCTGCAGCCCAGATCAGATTGTAATGTGTGTTGTGTAACCAACTTTTAGCACAGAAGGGCAGACCTCAGGTGCATTGGAGCTTAAAAACGTAGCAATTCTCTGGAACCAGAATCTCTCTCATTTGTGTTTTAAACTTAATGTCAACAAAGCACTCCATAAAGAATCCTCTGAACTGGACTGTTGGACTTTCGAGAGCAGAAAGCACGTGGTCCTTGTATCAGAGAGCTATGATAAAAGGGGTGTACAAAAATGCATTACAGACACATTCTCTATGTATTACAAAAACAACTTTTGTACTATTCAGATGAGCACTTATTCCTCACTAGATTTCCTTCCATCTTGGTCAACCCGTTCCCTCTGCAATAAATACCACCTTTGCAGTCAACTATAACAGTCCTTACCTCATCTGCTGCGCATTTGCCGAGCACTAATGAATGACCGCAGAAGGCTCTTCCGCCATCTCTTTTTTTCTCACAGAAGCATCTCCTCAATCAATCGCAGGAGAAATAACATTTCTGGACAATACACACAAAATGATAAGAAATCTAAAATCACCTTCAATCGTTTTAGAACTGTGGGGCGCAGCACTAAGAAAGGCAGAAGAAGGAATTTGACTTATGAGCCAGAGAGTTCAATATTTACATCATGAGAAATACAACAATAAACTCTCGGGTGTCTGACGTGTGTTAAGCCAGTAGACTTATGCGTAGGGCCCTTTGTATACAACCTAACCTGGCCTTTGCAGATTGTTTCATTTGTATTGTCGCAACAGCTGGACACCTTTTAGTCTTTTATCTGTACTGTCATGCTATATGTTGTTGTGCCTTTAGATCACATTCTAATTACAGCTCGTATTTATTTTATGAATCGTCTGCATTAGCTTGAAGATTTTAGAGGTTTCTTTTATGTGCGCTGTGAGCACAGCCAGGTATCTTTTATATTTGCTTGCATATACCGTCTTCATTTCTTATTTTTTGGCCTAAAAATTACCTACAAACAGCATTATTTATTGAGCTCTTTTATCCCTTTGACTTGTCATATCAATTTTGATTATATTTGTATCACATGGTTCTCATTTTGATGGACTTAATAGTCTAACTAAAGTATCAGTAAACTTGAAACTTGAAATCCTTGTATAATTCGATAGATGTGCACAGAGCCTGTAAATTAAATGTTACTAGTTGGGCCTGCAGCACTGATTGTGTCATCCACTTAAGTAGCACTTTAAATATGTCACAGGCTTGCCATTGCAGAGCCTGTGTGAGCAGTTTTAAACTGTCATTTCAACCTGGCAACATAAACCTTTTGCCAGGCCCAAACCTTCCTTCTTAATACAGTTGGAAATAGCCTTCTCTGCTGGCCCACGTCCAAACGTTTTTTGCCTTTTCCCTCTACTTTTTGCTGAATTCATTTTTGTTGGCTTTAGGACTCTGAGTGCTTTCCCAGTGCTAACCAGCGCTCACTCCTTCTTCTAGTAGGGCTACAGCACTGATTGTGCCACCCACTCAAGTAGCCCTTAAACATGTCTGCAGATTTACACTGCCATGGCGACCTGGCAAAGTAAATCATTTGCTGTGCCCAAACCTTCATTTTTAATAAATATGCCACCACTAGTGTAGGCGTTGCATAGCCCACAGGGCAGGGTGAAATGTATTTAAGAAGCAGAGTGTGTACTTTCAAGTTTTACATATCCTGGTATTGGAAAATTCTCAAAGTTGTTTTTCACTACTGCAAGACCTATCCCTCCCATGAGATAACATTGGGATTATCTTCTTACGTCTTATCAGTGTAATTCGCAATCTGGAAGACGTTTTTTGAGTTTGGTGTCTCTGAAATCAAAATTCAAAGTCACAACTTATGATGAAATTGAATTTTAAACTGTAATTCTGAAAATGCCATGTTTAGAAAGTTGACATTTTTTTTAATTTAGCCGTTTAGTGCCTACTACCTGTCTCTCATCATTTGCTAGAGGTGGGTGACAGCTGGGTTTTGTGTATTCTCCCAAGACAGCCACACAATGGGAGCTTAGGTGTAACTTCATGGGCTTGATGGGCCATCCTGGAAGGATAAGAGTGAGGAGCTGGACATTGCCTCACAGTTAAACTTGACTAGTCTGTGTTCTGTCCTCACACAAAGGTCTGCAAACCCCCTTTTGGTGATCTGGAGCCAGGCAGGAAGGGAGGACCTTTGCACACTTCAATGCCTCTCAAGTCTTCCCCACTTGAAAGGCACCACTGGGTATAAGAACTGGACCTCTGACCCTACCAACGCAATACGCTTCTGGTCCTGTGGATGCCCTGCCAGGAAGAATGACTGCTGCTCTGCTGTACTGCTGCTCTTAAAGAACTGCTGCCTGGCTGTGCTGACCTGCTACCTTACCTGGGCGATAAGGCCTAGATCTGCATCTCTCTGACCCAGAACCCAGAGTGACTGGAAGGGCTAGCTGACTGGTGTACTGATCTGAAGTCTCAGGGACATAAAATACTTCCAACCAACCTAGCACTGCAACTGGACTCTGCCAGCTTTCAGTTTGACCTGCCAAGTGGTGCCACCACAGTCCTGGGCCCTTGGGAGTGGACAAAACCGGTGCATCTCTGGCATCACATGGATAAAACCGGTGCATCACCACTGGAAACATCACTGTGGCGCTTGCTGTAGTGCAAGGTCCCTGCATCCTCATCAATGACAGCCTCGATGATGAAGTCCGCATCAAGCCACTGCACTCATCAGAATCACCACATTGCGTCAACGTTGACATGGTTCACACCAGCATCGGAGCTCCATTTTATCTTGACTCTGATGCATCGCCACCACTGCATTGGGAAATCAATGTATCTCTTCTATGGTATGGTTTAGAACCAACACAACGGGATACACACTAGAATTTATGGTACTTTGGTTCAGCGGGCCCAACAGGGTCCTTGTAGTCAGCAAACACCCCATTGCAGTTGGCCTGAATGTTTGACTTTGTCCCGGTCCAACACGACCAGATATCCCTGTTTGGTGCTTTTTGTTACTAAGCACTTTTCTACAGTTTAATATTTAAAAATTCATAACTCAAATTTTACTTATTGGATTTTTATCATTTTGCTCTTGTTTTATTTATTATATTAAGCTTTATTTTTCTAACCAAGTGTGGTTTCTTTTTGTGTGGTGTCTTAATTGTTTTACTGTTTGAAGTGTTGCACAAATACTTTACACATTGTCTGGTAAGTATAGCCTGACTGCTCTGCACCAAGCTACCCGAGGGTGAGTACAGGTTAAATTAGGGTGTGTTAGTGACTTATCCTGACTAGCATTGTGTTGTTCCTCTTTGGTCAGGTTGCATTCCTCTGTCAACCAGAACCCCCATTTCTAACAAATACATATATCACCCCTAAGTTAGGCTGTGGACAGACTAGACGGGAGGGTGCAATGTATTTAAAACGTAGAATATGTACTTTTATGTTTTACATGCCCTGGTAGTGAAAAACTCATAAATTCATTTTTCAGTACTGCAAGTCTTATCTCCACCATAGGATAACATCTGAGTTGCCTTATTACATTTTATAAGTACAATTTCCAATTAGAATGAGATAACTCCTTCAAGTTTGGTGCCTCAGGAATCTCAATTTGAAATCCTAACTTATGGTGAAGTTGGTTTTAAATTGCAAGTCTGAAAATGCCACTTTTAAAAAGTTGGCATTTTCTTGCCTTAGTCAAATGGTCACTGCAGCCTGCCTTTGGTGACATGACTTGGTATAATTGAAAGTTGGGCTTTGTGTATTTCTCCAAGACAGCCACACACAACGGGAGTTTAGGTGTAGCTTGATGGGATGGAAGAGCAGGACACAGCGTGACTTACACCTCAATAGGCTGAGTCCTGTCCAAACACAAAGGACTTAATGACCCTGCACTGTCAGTCCTGCCAGCTTTGAGCCAGGGCAGGGAGGCAGGGAATGAATCGTACTTCAAAGCAACTTTCTAGAAGTTTCTCCATCCTTCCAGAACCAGGGCACCAGAATATAACAGAATGACCTCAGCTACCACTCCTTCAGTACACTTCTGGACCTGTGGATACTCTGCCAGGAACATGAACTGCTGTGCTGCTGAAAGACTGCCACTCTGCTGGACTGCACTCTGCAGGGCTTTTGCTTTACTCTGTTGACCTGATACCTGCTGCACTCTTGCCTGGGTGAGAAGTCCTAGACCTGCATCTCTTATACCAATATCCCAAAGTGACTCTTACCTATCTGAAGATTCGGGGACATAACAGGCTTCAAACAATCTTGTATCTGCACCCGAACTCTCCTACCTGTGAGTCAGCCCTGCCAAGAAGTGGCACCCCAGTCCTGGACCCTTGAAAGTGATCCTAAACTGCTCTTCAGCCTGCAGATCCATTAGAACCAACGCATCTCCTCTGCTGCAGAATGCAAACCCAAGCAGAATGGAACCATCACTGCTGCTGCATGAATTGGACCCATCGCAAAGACCAGAATCACTTCTCAACTCGCATCACCTTCAGAGCTGCCACTCCGTGATGCATCCTTTGCAGAGTCTCTCACATCCCTCATCAACTGCAGCCTCAAAGACGACAACAGACTCCGCAATGCAGCCACACAGCTCTTAGTTTCTGATGCATCGCCCGGGCTGTATCTAGCTGGACTTTGCATCGCAAGCACTGTCGATGGAATCCTCGATGTCGATGAAATAGAACCTTCCACTGCAACCTCTCTGCACATCAGAACCAAGGCACTGCTTCAGCTGCACAGCACCTCTATGATGCTGGTCCATGCAATGCTCCCCAAATAAGGACTAAAGGTACTTTTGTTCAGCGGGTCTAACGGGGTCTCTGTAGCTGGCCCGTTCTCCATGACTGTCAGCCTGAACTTGTGACTTTTTTCCAGGCCTACTTCGACCTGATCTCCACAGATGGCGCTTCATGCTATTTTTACTCAAAACTTTTAAATTCAATATCTCCATTTCTTTTAATTGGATTTTTGTTGTATGGTTCCTGTTTTATGTATTAAACTCTAATCTATGTTTCTAACTTTGTTGAAGGGCTCTTTTTGTGTTGTGTTCTCACTTTGATACTGTTTAAAGTGTTGCACAAATGCTTTAGACATGGCCTCTAAGTTAAGCCTTGCTGCTCTGTGCCAAACTACCAGGAGGTTAGTTTGGGGCTTGCTCATGTCTTGCCCTGACAGGGATTGTGGTTGCTGCTTTACCAGGGTTCATGCCCCAGTCAACCAACAGCCAAGGCCCAGATTTATACTTCAATTGCGCCAAATTTGCGTCTTATTTATGCAAATTCGGCGCAAACCTAACTCCATATTTATATTTTGACATTAGACACGCCTAGTGTAAAAAAAAAAGGAGTTTGCACCATTTTTTTGATGCATGCACCTACTTTGTGTCAATGAGATGCAAGGTAGTCATTCCTATCTAAAAGATGGTGCTATCCCCATAGCCCCATATTTATCCCTCATGCTAAAATGACACACGGGTGGGAGGAGGGGATAAATAATGTTGCGAAGCTTGCTTTGAACCATTATTTAACGCCTGGACCAGATCAAGCATCAGGGGACCTGTTGACCCATTTCCATGGTTAAACATCATGGAACGGGTCCACAGTTGCCCTCCCTAAGCCCCAGGTACACCTCCACCCCCACTAGAGAAACACCGGAGGATCTGGGACCCCATCCCAGGTGAGTAGGGTAAGTATAGGTAAGTATGTTTAGTTTTGTTTTTTTAAGTGCCATCTGGGGCCCTAACCTGGGGCCCCCTGCATAGCAAAGGGTGCAATGGCCATGCCCAGGGGACACTTGTCCCCTGTGCTGGCCACTGGGGTTGGGGGCATGACTCCTGTCTTTCTTAAGACAGGAGTCATGTTTTTGGTGGTTGTGCACCAGGAAACGGTGCTAGTCTGGTTAGATGCATTTTTTGCCTCTAACCAGGCTAGCGTAATCTTTTGACGCACAACCCTCTCCTTCCCTACCACCACCCCCACCCGGCTAGCATCTTTTTTAAAGATGCTAGCCCAAGATTAGCGCCGGCTTGCGCCATTTCTTTAATATGGCACCCCGCTGGTGCTGTGGAATGGTGCAAGCTGACGCTATACTTTTTGCTGCAAAACTGTGTTTGTGCAGGTTTGTGGCAAAAAAGTATAAATCTGGGCCCAAGTTTCTTACTCTGAGTGTACAAATATATCTCTTGTTCCATAGAATGTGTCCAATATGCCCATGCTTTGGGATTATGGCGAATTAATGAAGTTGATAAAAGCTGTTGATAAAAGAGGAGGCTAGTTGAGGGGTTACAGTCTTAGCTTCATTGCATTGACTGATTAGCGATGGGCTACCTCCTGTGGCGAGCCTCAGAAAGAGAAGATACTAGCAAGAATATGTGCTCACTGATGAGTAAAATGGCTTCTCCCCAGCAGAGTTCAAAACCATGACAGTTTGTCCCTGTGCTTTGGAGAGAATATCATTAAAATACGTACTTGAGGTTTGAAACCATAGCCCCGTCTTTCAATCCCAGTGGCCTCATATTCATGAAGGGGCAAGAACTCCTGTGATTGCATTGTGTGAATACTTGTACACCCCACTGCAGAGGGACGCCTGGGAGGTCTCTGTGATGGATGATCTTGGGGACACTGGCTTGTTTGCTGCTGCCTGCATCTATTATATGGCATGACTGCAAGGAAGACGTCTATTTGCAACCATGCCTCATAGTATTGAAGCAACACACCCTTGGAGCCTTGCAGGCCCAAGATGCATGCCTATGATAACCAAATTACTGGAGGGGATATGTAAGCACCAGCAGCTCTTGTTGTAATACCAAAGTGTCTTTGAAGCATAAATAATGGATGAAAACACCTGCTGCCCTACCTCATTCTTCTTGCAATACAACCCTAAGGCTCAGTGACATTGGGCAGCAGAGTGGTGACAGCCAGATAAGAAAACTTTACAAGTGAACATGCAGCAACTAAAACTTGTGGCCTTGTTTTAGGGTTGAGTGTCTCTTGCTAGACTATTTTGTGTACAGTAAAGGGCTTGTAGCCCGTGTGTCGCATTTGTTGGCTTACATTGCACTCTTCTTTACAGCCTCATAATTTGTCACTGCAGGGCACACGTCATTTCCATTCCTGTCTGTGGGGCAGGGACCAATCAGTGATTGATTCAAATTAGTCAGTGCCTATCCGCTGCTCCGGATGTGATTGAGGTACTATTTTGTTCTTTTTAAATTCCAGCGCCCTTCATATAGAAGACTTGTGGCTGGTAAAAATTTGCCCAGCAGGACAAACAAAATTGCAAAGTTTTATTTTTTATAGTTGACTTTTTTTAATTGTGACAGGTCACCTTTTTTCATTTTCCACTCATGTTTTCTTTTGTTTTTGCTCATGGGTGCTCTTCAAAAAAGGTGATGATTATCTTGTTTGAAATATTGCAAAGCAACATTTTTCTTAGTATGTGCAATTTCTGAAATAATGCTTTAGCACATAATTGTGCAGTACACCCCAATCTACCTCACTCCAATCCAACCCACTCCATTCAACCCTCCTTGCCCCACACCAATCCACCCCACTCTAATACAAACCACTCACCCCAATCTATCCACTCCAGCCCTCGCCACTCAATCCTCCAAACCCACCTCAATCTAATCTGCCCCACTCCAATTCACCCCACTCCAATCCAAAACAATCTCCATCATTCCATAACAATCTTTCTCACTCCAATCCAAAACAATCTTCCCCACTCCAATCCAGAACAATACACCCCACTCCAATCCAAAACAGTATGCTCCATTCCAATCCAAAACAATCTGCCAAACTCCAATCAAAAACAATCTGCCACACTCCAATCCAAAACAATTTGTCCCACTCCAGTCTGCTGCAATTCAAAACAATCTGCCCAATGTAATCTGCTGCAATCCAATCCAAATTAATCTGCCCCACTGCAGTTCAAACCAATCTGCCCTTCTCCAAACCAGTCTACCCCACTTGTGTCCCCCTCACTCCAATCTGCCCCACTTAAATCCAAAACAATCTTCCTCACTCCAATCTGCCCCAATCCAAACCAAAACAATCTGTCCCATTTAACTCTGCCCGCTTCAATCTGCCCCATTCCAATCAAAAACATTCTGCCCCATTCCAATTTGCCTCATTCTAGTCTGCCCCATTCCAATGCAAAACAATCTGTCCCACTCCAGTCCATCCCACTCCAATCTGTCCAACTCCAATCCAAAACAATACGCTTCAATTGAGTCCGCCTCACCCCAATACAATCCACCAACTTCATCCCAATTCACCCTATTCTAATTCACACCACTCCCATCCAATCCACCGCACTCCCAACCAATCCACCCCATACTAACCCAATCAACCGCACTGCAATCCAATCCACCACACACAATCCACTCCACCCCACCGTAATCCACCCCACTCAATCCAATCCACTCCACTCAATATAATCCACCTCCCTTAACTCAACTCAACTTCCTCCACTCCATCCACTCCAGACTGATCCACCCCAATTTGACCCACCCCAATTTGATCCACCCTAATTTGATCCACACCAATGAGGCCACACCAATGAGGTCCATCCCACTCAAGTCCACCCCACTCCAGTCCACCTCACACCAGTAAACCCTAATCCAATTTATCCCACTGCAATCCAATTCACTCCACACCAATCCAATCCAATCCTTCTCTCCTCAATGCAATCCACCCCAGTCCAATGCACCCCACTCCGAACCACTTCACTCCACCCCAATCCAACCCACCTCACCCCAATCCAGCCCACCCCACCCCACCCCAATCCAATATGATCCACCCCTCCAGTCCGCTTCACCCAATCCACTCCACCCCATTTCAATCCACTTCACCCTGCTACAATCCACCCCACTCAAGTCCAATGCACCCCGCTCTACTCCAATCAGCCCGACTCTACCCCAATCCAAAGCACTCCACCACATTTCAGTTGATTCCACTGCACTGCCATCCAATCCATGCAGCCTACTGCACTCCAATCCAGTCCAATCCACCCCACTCCAGTCCACTCACCACAGTCCAATCCACCCCACCCCACGCCACCCCATCCAGGCTCAGTACACCCCACTCCAATCCAATCCATCCATACCACCACAGTCTAATCCACCCTACCTCAATGCAATCCGCTTCACTCCATTTTACCCTAATACAATCCACCCCAATCCAATCCAACACACTCATCCCCAGTCAAATCCATCACACCATAATCCATCTCTCAGCAGCCCACCACCCCAATCCAATCCACCCCACCCCATTTCAATCCACTCCACCCCACTCCAATTCACCACGCTCTACTCTAACCCATGCAGCTACGTTCCAATCCACCCAACCCACCTCAGTTCAGTCCACCCTGCTCCAATCCATCCACCCCACCCCAATCCAATCCATCTAGCCCACCTCAACCAATCCACCCCACTCTAATGCAATCCACCCCAAACCAATCCAATCTACCCAATTCCAATCCTGTCCACCCTACTCCACTCCAATCTAATCCACCCCACTCCACTCCACCCCACTCTAATCCAAATCACCCACCCCAATACAATCTAATCCACCCCACTCAAATCCACCCCAATCCCATCCACCTCAACCCATTTCAATCCACCTCACTCTACCCCAATCCACCCCACTCTACTTTAATCCAATTCACTCCACTACCTCATTTCAGTCCAACCTACTCCACCCTATTCCACTCAGTGTACTCCACACACTCTCTGCCACTGAATCACTGAACTCTACTTCCCTCTACTCAACTTTATAACACTCTACTCCTCCTGCTCCACTCCACAACATTCCAACAAATCCACTCTATGTTACACTACTCTCCCACTCCACTCTGACACTCCATGCCACTAACTTTAAGCCTTGCTGAACAGCACCCACACTGGTGTACAACATGGCAAAACACATTGCAAATAGCTCTTGTATAGGTGAGACCTATTGGCTTTGCTAATGCTTGTTTAACTGAAGACATGAGTTGCTGAGGTGACCACAGTCCAAACTTTGGTTGCATTAGGGATCACTGCATGAGAGATGTGTATTGTCCTTAATATACAAAAGACCTAAGATAACCTATTTTCCACACTGTGAGTATAAATTTCTTTGACTTGAACAGGCAGGGAAGGAACATTACAGCCTAATATAGAGTTGCGCTGTTACTATGGATTCTCTTCTACTTGCCTGCAATAATTGTGTATATATTTGTAAAATGGACCATTATTTGGTATTTCCTAGAGGGTCAAACAATTTTCTCAATGAACTGATTTTTTAGATGTGTAGACCGGTCTATTACCAGTCTTATTAACAATGTTGACAAAAAACGTACTCACCTATTATTGCTCATTGATTGTCTCTGGAAAAGGGATCGAACATTCCCCTTTCTTTTCAAATGTCCTTATTTGTCTTGGTTCACCACCTGTAATATATTGATGCCTACTAATGTACATCCATTCCACCGACAGTGGATGTGATTATCTATGACTTTAACAGAAATCATGCAGTGATAAAACCTATCTGCCTAGTATTGCGGATAAGAGGTCACAATACTTCAGGCAGGTAAAGGGTAGAACATTGTTTAAGGAGCTTTGTACATACTTTAGCTGATCATTTACAACACTCTTTCAAGAGGTGCCCACAGAGGTAACCAAAATTAAATTTTAGATTGTTCTGTTGCATCCTAAATTGTTCTGTTTTCACAGTTTGGATTACAGGACTAGTTCAAGGTTTGCTGTTAGAGAGATACTGAGGTCCTCATTATAACATAGGCGGTAAAAACTGCCTACTGCTGCGGCAACAGCTGCCAAAAGACCATTACCGCGGCTATCAGCCGTCCACCATATTATGACCACAGCTGGATTTCCACCACAAGAATGGCAGAAATCTAGCTGTGGCAATGATGGCGGTAAGGTGGTTCTGCTACCACCACCAGCACCACAACAGTAGACCACTGCCAGCCATATTATGAGAAATGATATGGCCTGGTGGTGTTCTGAATGGCGGGCGCTGCTGGCGGTAGCAGCGCCTCCTCCCGTCTACTGCCAGAGGACCCCCTGGATCCAGGTAAGTCGGGTCTCCGACAGGGGGTGGGGGTGCTGTGTGTGTGAGGGGGATGTGTGTGGGTGAATGCAGGTGTGTGTTGAGTGTTGAATGCATGAATGTTGTGAAATGTAAATGCATGTCTGCGTGTATGTTTGGAAGTGTGTGCGGATGTGTGTGTGATTGGATGTATGCATGAGTGTATGTATGTGTGAATGAGTGTGTGTATGCATGTGTGTGTAGGGGGGTAACTGGAGAGGTGGGGGTTGCGGGTAACTGGAGAGGTGGGGAGAGACCCCTATCAGTGACAGGGAAGGAATTTCCTGTCACTGATATGGCCTACCGCCATGGTTTTCGTGGTGTTAAGAACGCCTCAAAAACCATGGTGGTAGGTGGGGTCATAATCCTGCAGGCAGAACAATGGCGGCAGCCGGGCAGGAGATGGATATCTCCAGCCGGCAGCTGTTACCACCGTGGCGGTCGGAGTGGTATATTGGCAGGTTGGCTTCAGCCAACCCGTCAATGTCATAATGTGGTGGTAAGTACCGCCAGCCTGATGGAGGTACTTGGGGGCATATTTATACTTTGTTTGCACCGAATTAGTGTCATTTTTTTTTACTCTAATTCGGTGCAAAACTAACTCCATATTTATACTTTGGTGCTAGACCCCTCTAGCACCAAATGTATGGAGTTAGTCATTTTTTGAAAGTGGAGACCTACCTTGCCTTAATGAGATGCAAGGCAGGTGTTCCCGTGCAAAAAATGACTCTATGGCCTTAACGCCATATTTAGGGGCATATTTATACTCTGCGGCATATTTATACTCTGTTTGCACCGAATTAGCGTCATTTTTTTTACTCTAATTCAGTGCAAATCTAACTCCATATTTATACTTTGGTGCTAGACCCATCTAGCACCAAGGCCCTGATTTATACTTTTTTTGCACCGCATTAACGTCATTTTTTGACACAAAAGTGGCGCAAACTTACAAAATATTGGCCCTTATTTATACTTTTTGCTGCAAAACTGCACTAACTCAGTTTTGCACCAAAAGGTTTAGCAACGCCTTGCACCATTTCTGTGCACCAGCCGGGCACCATATTTATGGAATGGTGCAAGCCGGTGCAAAGGGTATGGCTTAAGGCAGATTAGAGTTAAAAAAAAATGACTCTAACCAGATTAGCGTCATTTTATGGTGCTAAACCTACCATGCCACATGACTGAGTCATGCCCACCACCCCAATGGCCAGCACAGAGGACAGGGGTCCCCGGGGCATGGCCATTGCACCCTGTGCCATGTATGGGGGCCCATTTCAGGGCCCCCTATGGCACTTTCAAAAATAAAATTCACTTACCTGTACTTACCTGAGATGGGGTCCCCCATCCTCGCAGTCCCTCTAGTGTGGGTGGGGGTGCCCCTGGGGCCTAGGGAGGGCATCTCTGGGCTTATTCCATGGAGTTCCACCATGGAAATAGGCCCACAGGTCCCCTAACCCCTGCCCTAACC
The DNA here is from genome assembly GCF_031143425.1 of Pleurodeles waltl. NCBI lineage: Eukaryota > Metazoa > Chordata > Amphibia > Caudata > Salamandridae > Pleurodeles > Pleurodeles waltl. Next base: position 298,876,454 of record NC_090447.1, read on the forward strand.
CAGGTCTTAAAAAATGGGGCAAAGCAAGCTGTGCCCCATTTTTTGACCCCTCCTACCTCCCTTGCACCATTTTTGCATGGGAGTATAAATATGGTGTTAAAGCCATAGAGTCATTTTTTGCACGGGAACGCCTACCTTGCATCTCATTAAGGCAAGGTAGGTTTCCACTTCCAAAAAATGACTTTAACTCCATAAATTTGGCACTAGATGGGTCTAGCACCACCGTATAAATATGGAGTTAGTTTTGCACTGAATTAGAGTTTTAAAAAAATATGCTAATTCAGTGCAAACAGAGTATAAATATTCCCTTTAGCATCAAAAAATTATGCTAATCTGTTCAGAATCATTTATTTTGACTGAAAACTGCCTAACGTAATTTTTTTTTAAGCTAGCCTACCCTTTGCACCATTCCATAAATATGGTGCCCATCTGGTGCTAACAAATGGTGCAAGCCGGTGCAAAACTTTTTGGTGCAAACCTGCGTTAGTGCAGTTTTGCACCAAAAAGTATAAATAAGGCCCTTACTGTCACATTATCGCCAACCGCCGGGGTCATAATGACCCCCTGAGTGTGGAAAGGTGAATATTAAGAAACAAAAATAGTAAACAGACCTGAAGTATAGTAAAAAAGAAAAACAGAAAACAGAAAATGAGTGTAAGATCCATGTCATAGTATATATATATATATATATATATATATATATATATACACACAAACACACTAATAGAAATGGCAGAAAACTGACACAAATACATGTAACTGTCACAGAAGAGGTATTTTTGTAACTATGTAAGGCTGCAAAAATATCAGTATTCATCAGGCCTAGTCATGAGTGCATCAGAACAGAATGCCCTTGCCCTTTACATAGGTGTCGTCACTTTTTTCTTTAGAAGCAGGATATTTTGTGGAACTCAGGCACCTTAAGAAGACGTTATTTCAAATCTGCTTCTTGCAAATTCTTCACAAACTCAGACAGGTTGAGGTGACTTCACACTAAAGACTTGACAGAAAAAGAAAAAGCGTGTGTGGTTGTGTGTACATTTGTTTATCTGCATGTATGCCTATCCTGTGACTTATATACTCAATTGCTCAAAATGCAAGACATGTAAAATTATCTAGAAAGATTTATTCCAAAAGAAATAACAGTTCTATATGGGATGGCCCTCCTTATTTTAAAAGGCATGCTTTCTTGTTTGCTGCCCCACTGGGCAGCATTCTCATTTGGTGGGTTATACTAAGTGCGGTGGAGTTTGAAAGCATCTAGATGTATTTTCTGATGTTGATCTATGTAGTATCAGGCTAATCATCTGCTGCTCAATACTCCATGCACTAAAAGTGCTGATATCGTTATTTCATTAGTACTCTTTGCTAGAAGTAGTAATTACATAGTGTACTACATTAGATGGACCACTTTCGATCTATCCTCTGAAATGCTCCGTTTAAAGGATAAGAGTGGAGCTTGGAGGGCCTGGTTACAATAGTAGTCACTGCCTATCCACCAGTGTGAGCACTGGAAGCCAAAACATATGCTAGTATTCGATACATGGTGTTACTTTTCTATGCCCTGATGGCAGCCAGTTTAGCACTTCTGACACGACGTGATGTGCATAGACTGATAACATATATTGCAATAAGTTGACTCAAAGTAGACCACACATAGATAGTGCTAACTAAACTATGTTGTTCAGTGTAATGTCTATAGCTAAGCAAATTGTGCCTTGTGTTAAACTCTGTTAAAATGAGAATTCAGTAGTTAAAATATATTAGAACATTCGAATGTTGGCATGTCCATTGAAGACAATGGACTGCTGCGGGCTTTTACAGGCCGGTAAAAGCCCGCAGCGCCAACATTCCAATGTTCGCTTTGTTCACAGCAACAGCTGTGAACAAAGCCTCACGGAGCCCGAGGGGATTTAAATCCCCTCGGGCTCGGTGAACATTTTTTTTTTTAATAGAACATTCTGCCCTGTGTGGCAGAATGTGCTAATAGCCTTAGAACCCGCCGTAGCAGGCTCTACCGGCTATTAAAGTCCCTCTCCCTTGTTAAATGCCCTCGCCTTCGGCTCGGGCATTTAACGCGGGGAGCGGGCCTTTAATAGCCGGTAGAGCCCGCTACGGCGGGTTCTAAGGCTATACTAGCATATGGAATGGATGTTACAAAGTTATTTATAACTGTTGTTATGCAAATGCTAATTAAATTGTAATTTATCTACTAAAAAGTTTAGTCAGTATAAAACTATGTGAACTTTTATTCACTTGTGCACTATATACTTAATGCCTCATGCCTTTCCAGTATCTCTACAAAATTGAATGATTAAATGCCCTCAATTTAGTTGTACAATGGAAGCGTTAATTGAAAAATACAACATGAGTTTCTCTATGTTCCCACTCTGTCCCACAACACTTGGCGCAGCACATCTAACCAGAAGAGCCAAGCGATCAACCACTAAGTGGGTCTCTTTATATGATAACAATGGGACTAGATCTGCTACTTCTGCAAGCGGCATTGCAGAAATAAAGCGAGACAGCTGTCAGTAGCACCTACCGGTACACTGCCAACCCCATCCTGCCCACAATCCGGTCATTCTACCACTGAAATTAATGCAGTTCACAACGTATTCACAGCACCCAGGTTTCTAATTTTTCAGGGGGTGTAAGCTATGAAAATGACACATAATAAACACAATCATGAAATGTCAGAAAAACCCTAATCCTATTCCAGGAAATACTTCACAGTTATAACAATTCTCACACTATGGTTACGACAAAAATACATACATTAGGAAAACTACCACAAACACAGTTTACAATATTGTACATCTGGTGAATTTCTAAATATGATTTAAATGGGCTGTCTGAGGAAGCTGTGAGCTTACACCTACAAATGCAGGAATTTTGGACTTCCTTGTGAGAAAATCCAAGGTCTAAATTAAAGTTAACTACAACATCAGAGGTTGAGTTCTGTATCGATTTGAAAAAGAAATCGAGCAATGGTACATCCAGTGCACCAATTTCGCCCAGCTCTCCTGATTATTAACAAAACTTTATAGGACTTATGGAACTAAAAAGTTTCAAAGAAATGCAGTGTGTGTAAGGCAGGAGTAATACTTCTCCCCCCTCTTACTTTTTAACTATGTATGCTGTCACTTCGATATATGAAATACCAGGGCACACTGCAAATAGTCCTTTGTGATAGATCCAAGTGGTCGTTAAATCAAAGTTGAATGCAGCAACGTCAGTGCAGGTTGAATTTATTCACCATGTGCAAGGTAAATTACACATATCAGTCATTTATCCAATGTACAACGAGCGGTTAAGTATACAGCAAACAGCCGACACGTGTTTTGTCTCCTAGACTTTGTCAAGGCTGTTCACCTAATAGTACCATGCACATTTGCATCGGTGTTTCGAATGTATGCTGTCACTGACGGTCTTGTTTACACAAAGTGCGTATAAAAGAGGAAGCAGCTTGAAGAACAACGCCGCAACAACGAGGGTCGTTGGCCAAGAAAGTGTAACAACGCTTTCCTGAACAAAGACCCTGTTTTCCTCTGCCTTAAGCACGCATGTCCAGAACAACAAACATGTGTGGTAAAGGCAGAGGAAAACAGACTCCGGATCGGAGAGGTAAGTAGGGCTGAGGTAGGGTTCGGGTGTAGTTTTAGGTGCGGGAGTAATTTTAGGTTTTAGGGGCGGTGGTGGGGGGTTGGGGTGGGTTTAGGTTTTAGGGGTGGGTGGGGGTTTGAGAGGGTTTTAGGTTTTAGGGGCAGGGTGGGGGTTGGGGTGGTTTTAGGTTTCAGGGGCGGGGGTTTCAGTCATTTTAGGGGCAGGTGGGTGTTGAGGTAGTTTTAGGTTTTAGGGGCGGGGTGGGGGGTCACAGTAGATTTAGGGGCAGGGTGGGAGTAGTTTAGGGTTAGGGGCGGGGTGGGGGTTTGGGGTGGTTTTTAGTTTTAGGGGCAGGGTGGGGGTCGTGGTAATTCTAGGAGTGGGGGTTGGAGTAGTTTTAGTGGTGGGGTGATTTGCAGTAATTTTAGGGGCGGTGGGGGTTGGGGTGGTTTCAGTGGTGGGGATGGGGGATCGGGGTAGTTTTAGGTTTTAGGAGGTGGGGTGGGGGGCCGTGGTCATTTTAGTGGTGGCGTGGGGGGTTGGCGTTGTTTTAGGGGCAGGGGTGGGGGGTCGCAATAATTTTAGGAGCAGGATTTGGGGTGGTTTTAGGTTTTACGGGCAGGGGTGGGGAGTCACAGTAATTTTAGGGTTGGGGTGGGGGGTTATCACAGTAGTGTTAAGTGCAGGGTGGGGAGTCAGGGGGGGTCGCATGCTGGAACCATGCATGTCATTCCACGCATGCCTTTACCAGGAATGCCTTTACAATGAAAAATCTTTGTTAAGGCATTCGTGGTAAAAGCATTAGTGGTAACAACGTGGTCGTTGTTCCGACCGCGTTGTTCAGGCATGCGTGGTTCCAGCATGCGTTGTTCTGACATACATACATATAAAAGGCCTTCCCTTTCAAGTTGATAAACCCAAAGACATCGGTGGATTTGTTCTATCTGTTATCAGGTGCCTTTTCTGTTACCTCAAAATATATTGCTTCTCTGTACAAGGACCCTTATGTTCTTTGATGTGTTTTTGCGTCTTAAACGAATGATACAAAAAAGATTCCATATAAAAAGTTAAGAGACTGCAGTTATTTGAAGAGCACAATCTGTGCGGTCCGCCTACGAGCATTCACAATGTTGCCTTAACGTAATCCCCTTCATTTTTTACTTTGAAGTTTAATTGTCAGGTTCAGGTTTTCATCTATGCTCATAGTTTCCCGATAAAATGTGTTGCACATACGCTTCATAAGGAACTCATGCAGCTAAAGCTAGAGCAAATTTTCATATCATCCTGGTAGGGAAATATAGCTGCCACCGTTGAAGTTCACTTCAGTATACACGCTATTAGGCACCAAATCACCTTTAAAATAATTCAATATTTTACAGCGTAAGACTATGTCTGCTGAGACTTCCAGGGCTAAAAATGAGATTTTAGCAGTGGCAGCCATTTCTTTTATGCATTTTTTGATCACGCAGAGTGCTGTACTCTGTGCATATGTAACTTTCACAGATTATTATAGTTGTTTTATTATTTAAGCCTACCCACTTCGGGTTCACACAAATAAAACAAAAAGATGCAAAAAGTATTTGCAAGTACTCAAAATTAAATAAAATAATTTTACATCCTCATATTATAGTGTAGATTGTGACTTTAGAGTCCATATGCATCCAACATCAGTATCATTAATCCATGAAAGGTGATTAAAATATGCTTGTATGTGATTACAAATCATGATCCCAAAATATTGTTGATTAAATACTGAAAATCAAAATATCTTAAAGGTAAGTACAAATAAATAGCTGTAGATTTACTATTCTGAACCCCATATATATGTTTCTTGAAGATGGATGAATTGCCGATGTTCATATATGCAGAGTTTTGTATAATAAATCTAAACCTCACTATATAAATTTAACAATACTGCGGTTGTTGATATATAATAGGAGAAGATCCACAATCAACGCAATGATACTAGCACTCGGGGCAATTTATGGGTTGATCCCCATATATGTGAAAAACAGAGTCTACATGTGTAGGATCCTTTCAGAGATTTGTAAAACAGGGGCAAAGTGCCCCTTTGACCTCATCAGAACCAGTTGGAGAAAGCCTGAGGTAGAATCTTTCAGTAGAAAACTACTGCACGTGAATGTGCTCCAACCTGCTTTACTTTAGAATGGGGCTGAGAGCATACTTCCTTTGGTGAGGGAATCTTGTGCCTCGCATATCCCACTGATATGTATAGGACTGTGGCTGAAACCCTGCCCCCTCCCCGACCTTCCCTGCTCTGCAGAGGCTGCAGGAGACTGGGTTATGTCCTCGGCTTCTCATCCTTCTATTTACATATAAGGTCTACGGTGAAAGGGTAGACGCAGAAACGATATAGGGTAGATAGGGACCTAAAAGCCCTACTTTCTGCACTATCTTAATGAACATTCAGTGGCGTAGCGTGGGTTGTCAGCACCCGGGGCAAGGCAAGTAATTTGCGCCCCCTAACCCGTGGATTTTAGCACTCACTTGCGCCCGGTGCGGCCGGCCCCCCCCTGCACCCCCCACGCTACGCCACTGTGAACATTACAACCACAGGATTCAGAACAGTGGCAGTGGTACTAACAAGGGCGTCCGGGGTAGAAGGCTTGACAATATCTGACGATCTTTGTTGCTTTGTGACTGTAATGTAAAGAAGGAAAAAAACATCACCAACTGCACCACTAGCTCTCGACTGCCAGTTTCGACTGATATTGTTAAAGGAATGGGCTTGTCTTTCTCTGAAAAGGCTCTCTTACGCTAACAAATCTAATAGCTCAGCTCTAACAGCCTGAGGAGCTTGCACCTGTTTACTAGCAAGGTTATTTGAGGAAGGAAATACATCGCTCTAAGCAATCAGTCTGGAAACATCCTATTCCCAAAGTGAAGCAAAACTAACCAACAGCATGAAAAATACACTTTATTTGAGCTGTATTTTTCCCAGATCGGTCTTTGAGTACTTCTCTCTTTTTTCTGGAAAGCTGAAGTATTAATAAAAAATGCTGTTCAGAAGTTCACAGGGTGAAATAAAAATGCACCGTCCGTTATTGACATTCATAATCAATAGGATGTCAGCTTCTAAAGTCATACGTTTCATCTTTGCGGCTTCTTCTCCTTTCATCCCTCTCTCCGCTTGTCTTTATTTTCTGATCGTTACCTGACTGCCGTGATCCTCCTTGACAGGCACAGGCATTGTAATCTTTGCTCCCAGATATCCCCTTCCCCTGTGGGCGCGCTCTTTTAACACCGGCTTTTACGGTTCTTGGATAAGAAAGCATTTGTTGACTTTTGAAATTCTTATAATCAACGAGGCGAGACGCGGGCAAACGCAGACCATCTCAACAGGTTATTTTTGCAATAAATATGTAAATAGTTGGCACTCAGTAGCTGTTGGTCTAATTGTCTCTTATTGTGATGCTGCCCCCGCGGACACTCTTGGAAATTAGATGATGCTGTATATCTCAAAACAGGTCTCCTTGGAGTAAACCTTAATTAATAAATACCTTTGCCTGTTGAATGAAAATAGTTTGCATCAGATTCTAACGATTAACGCCGTGCTCGCTGAACATTGACTGGAAACACATTTTGACCCAATGATGCATGAGCTGCCATGATTTTTTTTTATTTTAAAACAAAAAAAGACTGTCTACTTGTGCCACTGTAACCATCTGACCTGTTTTTGGGATGAACCTGCGAATTCCCTAAGATCTGACCTTGATGATGCACAAATCTCAAAAATTACCCTTTCATAGGGGCACCCATAGTCTGGCACATGTATGGTTACTGTTAGACGTGTCAGCCTTATTGTGGTCTTCCCCAAACCTTTTGCCTTCCTCCTCCATTTATAATGACCTTGTTTTGGCCGACCTTAGAACTTACTGCACTTAACCACTGCTAACCAGTGCTAAAGTGCTCGCTCTCTCTCCTCTAAACATGATAACATTGGCTTATAGACAATTGGCTGAATTCATTTTCTTTTAAGTCCCTAAGTAAAGTTGTGTTACATGTACCCATGGTCTGTAAATGTAATGCTGCTAGTGGGTCTGTAGCACTGATTATGCCACTCACTTAGGTAGCCCTTCAAATGTGCCTTAGGCCTGCCATTGCAAAACCTGGGTGTGCAGCTTTAAATTGCAATTTCGACCTGGCAAAATAAACCTTTTTCCAGGCCTAAATCTTCCTTTTTATTACATATAAGTCTCCCCTAAGGTAGGCCCTGGACACCCCAGAGGGCAGAGTGCAATGTTTTTAAAAAGTAGAACATCTACGTTTACTTTTTAGATGTCCTGGTAGAGTAAAATATTTACATTTGTTTTTCACTACTGCAAGGCCTATCTCTCCCATAGGATAACATTTTAGTTCCCTTATTACATTTTAGAAGTGTAATTTCCTAATATAGGAGTAAATAACCAGCTCATGTTTGGTGTCTCTGGAATCACAATTTAAAACCTAATATATGGTGAACTCAGATTTTAAATTGTAATTCCCAAAGTGCCACTTTTAGAAAGTTGTCATTTTCTTGCCTTAGCCGTCTAGTATCTAGTGTCTTTAGCCTGTCTCTGGTTACAAGAATAGATGTAGCTCACTGTTGAGCTGTACAGTCATACCAGTGGGAGCCTAGGTGGGCCGGGATGGGCCACCAGTGGCACGATGATAGGGAAGATCTGGGCACAGCCCCACTTGCTACTGAATAGACAGTGTCCTGCCTCCACACAAAGGGTTGCATACACTTTGCAGTTAGGCTTGATTCAGGGCAGGGAAGGCAGGATGCCTGGATGCCTGGGGACTTCTGAGAGAAATCAAGTGTGAGATATCGCTAGCCTGTCTCTTTGTGCAGTAGCATTGATAGCTCACAGCGGACCACCAACGTAAAGCACTGGCATTCTCTTTACGCCACATAGACCACAGCCCACGGCGCTTGCCTTTTTCTCTGTGACCCTCTCCACCACAAACCTTGAGAAGAAAGAAATCCTTCTTCACACAAAACTTGAGAAGATAAATCATCAGCGGGACTGATCTGGGCCTGTATCCAACCATGATCCATGCAGTTGGCCTGAACTTTTGACTTTGACCCGTCCTGCGCAACCTGAAAAACGCAGTTGGTGCTTTTTGCTTTTAGGCATTTTTTTTTTCCTTTATTCTTCAAAAGTTTCTAACTCTGGTTCTACTGATTGGAGTTTTGTTGTTTTGGGTTCATTTTATTGATTAAAATCTGCTGTATTGTTTCTATCCTGTTGTGGGATCTTTTGTGTGGTGATTTCACTGTTTTACTGTTTGAAGTGTTCCACAAATACTTTACACATTGCCTCTAAGTTAAACATGACAACTCTGTGCTAAACTATCAGGGAATTGAACACAGGTTAATTTGGGGGTTTCCTGTGCCATACCCTGACACGGATTGTTAGTGCTGCTTGACTGGAGCTCACATCCAGTCATCTAACAGCAAGTCACTTCCTTACAGTTGGGGCATATTTATACTCTGTTTGTGCTGGATTTGCACCTTTTTTTTAATGCAAAGCCAGCGCAAACTTAACTCCATATTTATATTTTGACGCTAGACCTGTCTAGCGTCAAAATATTGGAGTTAACGTAATTTTTTGCCTGTGGAAAACTACCTTGCGTCAATAAAATACAATGTAGGCGTTCCTGGGTGAAAAATGACTCTAAGGCCTTTGCGCCATATTTATCCCACCGTGCAAAAATCATGCACAGGAGGAGGAGGGTCCTAAATAATGACGCTAAGCATGTTTAGCACCATTATTTAACGCCTGGGTCAGGGCAAGCGTTAGGCGGCCTGTGGGCCATTTTCCATGATCAGATGCCATGGAAACAGCCCACAGGTGCCCTTCCCTTCACCCAGGGAAAACCCCCATCCACCCCCACCTGGAGGACACCTAAGGATGGGGGGACCCATCCCAGCTAAGTCCAGGTAAGTTTATTTTTTTTTAGTGCCATGGGGGGCATAACTTGTGCTCCCCTACATGGCACTGTGCCCAATGGCCATGCCCAGGGGACATAAGTACCTTAGGCATGGCCATTGGGCAGGGGGTCATGACTCCTGTCTTTATTAAGACAGGAGTCATGTCCATGGGGGTTGTGCGTCAAAAAATGACGCTAGTCAGGGTAGCGTAATTTTTCTGACTCTAACCTGACTAGCGCCATTCTTTGACACACAACCTCCTGTTTCCTCTACTCCTCCCCCACCCAGTTAGCGTAATTTATTTTGACGCAAATCGGGCCTTAACGCCGGCTTGTGTACTTCCTTAAATATGATGCCTGGCTGGCATCCAGGAATGGCGCTAGCTGATGGTAAACATTTTGATGCAAACCTGCACTAACGCAGGTTTGCGTAAAAAAGTATAAATCAGGGCCTTAGGCCTATAATCAGGGGGGCAGAAACCACTAGACACTGGGGATTTTTATTTTTTTGCGTCACTTTCACGCAAGGGGAGCGACTCCTTAGGCAAGGGTTGTTCCCCTGGGGGGAAATTTATTTTAGGCCATTTCTGCCCCTCCTTGTGGGCAGATTGGCCTATTTTTATTAGGCTGATCTGCCCCCAAGGGGGGCAGAAACCACTAGGCCCTGGGGATTTTTTTTGGTGCCAATTTCACGCAAGGGGAGTGACCCCTTAGGCAAGGGTCACTCCCCTTGGGGGCAAATTTATTTTAGGCCATTTCTGTTCCCCTTGGGAGCATATCGGCCCATTTCTATTAGGCTGATCTGTCCCTGGGGGGCAGAAACCGCTTAGGCACCAGGGATTGGTGTGTGTGTATTTGTGTGTTTTGTTTGGGGGGCAGCCCCTTGGGCAAGGGTTGCCCTCGATGGGGCCACATTACTGTTAGCCATATATGCCCCACTTGGCGGCAGATTGGCCTATTGCACCCAAGGGGGGCAGAAAGCCCACCAGAGACCAGGGGAGATTTTGTTTTCAAAATAAGAGGGTGGAGGTATGGCCATACCTCCACCCCAAATAAATGGAGCCAAAGTTGTTCCCCCAGGGGGGGGGCAGAAAGTCTACTAGATGCCAGGGAACTAAAACAAAAAAAATAGTGGGTTGGTGGCTACCAACCAGCATGGGCATGCTGCCACCCCAACTGAAAAGGGTAACAGTCTTCCAGCTCTCCCCCCGGACACTAAAACATCTTATCCCACGGCAAGCAAGAGGACATTTGATTATTTTGGGTTTTGGTTTTACATGTTGGTCAAGAGAGTTTGGCTAACTCTCAAAATCGTCCCACTTGGAATGGTGAGGGCTGCACTTTTTGGACGGTGGGACGCTGCCATGTAGAAAAATCCACAAGACCTAGACATATCTGAAAACTAAACTTCTGGGTGAATCCACGGTGGTATGCTTCACATGCACCCTGCACTATTTTCTTACCCACAATGCTCTGCAAACCTCCAGCTTTGCTGGAATTCACACATCCTTTCCACATTTTTGTGATGTAACCTTCTGGAATCTGCAGGAATCCACAAAATTCCTTCCACCCAGCATTGTCTCATCTATACCGATAATGTCCATGTTGCGTTTCTTGTCGCGGGCGTTAGGCCTACCCATGCAAGTGAGGTACCATTTTTATTGGGAGACTTTAGGAAACACAGAATAGCAGAACAAGTGTTATTGCCCCTTGTCTTTTCCTACATTTTTTCCTTCTAAATGTAAGACAGTGTGTGAAAAAGAAGTCTATTTGAGAAATTCCCTGTAATTTACATGCTAGTATGGGGACCCCAATATTCAAAGATATGCAAATAACCACTGCTTCTCAACACCTTATCTTGTGCCCATTTTGGAAATACAAAGGTTTTCTTGATACCTATTTTTCACTCTTTATATTTCACCAAATGAATTGCTGTATGCCCGGTATAGAATGAAAACCCATTGCAAGGTGCATCTCATTTATTGGCTCTGGGTACCTAGGGTTCTTGATGAACCTGCAAGCCCTCTATAACCTCACAGCCAGAAGAGTCCAGCAGATGTAATGGTATATTGCTTTCAAAAATATGACATCGCAGAAAAAAGTTACAGAGTAAAATGTGGAGAGAAATGGTTGTTTTTTCACCTCATTTTCAATATTTGTATACTTTAGCTGTTATTTTCTGTAGGAAAACCTTGTAGGATCTACACAAATGACCCTTTGCTGAATTCAGAATTTTGTACATTTTTTAGAAATGTTTTGCTTTCTGGGGTCCAGTATTGGTTTCACATCCATTTCTGTCACTAACTGGAAGGAGGCTAAAAGCAAAAAAAATAGTAAAAATGGGGTATGTCCCAGTAAAATGCCAAAATTGTGTTTTAAAATGTGGTTTTCTAATTCAAGTCTGCCTGTTCCTGAAAGCTGGGAAGCTGGTGATTTTAGCACCTCAAACCCTTTGTTGATGCCTGTTGGACTTTTGGCCATACGCATGGTCATCCCTAGTCTTTTTGCCTCCTTCCTCCTGGTTTTTCTGACCTTTCGCTGTTGGCTCTAGGACTCTGAGCACTTTATCACTGCTGACCAGTGTTAAAGTGCAGGTGCTCTCCCATCTAAAGTTGGTATGATTGGCTTATACCTGATTGGCATATTTAATTTACCTATAAGTCCCTTGTACAGTGGTATCTCTATACCCAGGGCCTGTAAATTAAATACTACTAGTGGGCCTGCAGCGCTGCTTGCGCCACCCACTGAAGTAGACTTTCAAACCTGTCTCAGGCCTGCTAGCGCAGGGCCTGTGTGCGCAGTTTTCTGCCACAGGGACCTGGCATCTAAATTTACTTGCCAGGCCCAGGACTCCCCTTTTACTACATGTAAGTCACCCCTAAAGTACGCCCTGTGGGCAGGGTGCCATGTATGTAGAGAGGCAGGACATGTGCCATATTGCATGGCCTGTCCTGGTAGTGACAAACAGCCTAACTTGGTGTCTCACTGCTGTGAGTGCTGCCTTCTCATAGGATTGCATTAGAAATGCCCTGCCTTATGTGTAGGGGTATTGTCTGATTTATGAGGGCTAGCGTAGGCGTGTTTGGTATGGTTGTGATGGTGATAATAAATACTGCTTACTGGTGTGGGTGTATTTTTTATTACTATCACAGAAATGCCACTTCTAGAAAGTGCGCATTTATCTGTGCTTATGATTCTGGTGTTTTGCAGCTTGACTCCAATCCACGTCTGGGCAGAGTGACAGTTGGGGCTTTGTGCATACTTTTCAGACAGCCTGTACACAGGGAGGGTGGAGGTGTCACTGAGGTGCATCTACATACTGAATAGTCTCCCTGGGCTGAGAGAAGGGAGAGGCGGGGCACACCTACATTTGTAAAGGCTGTGCCCTGGCCTCACACAATAGGGTCGTTAACCCCCCACTGATGTTTGGAGCCTGTGCTGAAAGGAGAGAGGGGGCACTCCCAGAACCAGTTGTAACTGGCTGGAACCTCCTCTCCCTGTCATTGTAAAACACTGTAAAAAAAGGACTATAAGTACAGGGGAATTTTCCCCACAATTTGAACATCCTTGGAACTTGAAACTGGACACAGAACGCTGATGAATGGACTCACCAGGAAACCGCCATGGACTGCTGCTGCTGTGCTAACCTGTGACCTGCCTGGTCACTAGGAGGAACTGCCACCATCTGCACCCCTTGTGCTGGCCTGTAGCTGGGCCCACCAGCCCTGTGCTCCTTCTTGTTTAGTTGTTCCCAGGGGCAGGGTGCTGTGGCCCCTGACCCCTGCAACGATCTTTTACATCCTTGCCCAGGATGCTTTAAGAGAAAAAGGCATTATTTTTCAGGGTTGAAGTTGCTGCGGTGCTATCGCGCTTTAAAAGCGCTTTTCTTGGACTACAGGAAATCACCGCCGCAGCCCGGGCTTTTAATGGTGCCCTCGCGCTGTCTGGAGCGCGTTTCGGCTACAAAGAAAATCACCGCCGCAGCCCGGGTAGGGCTGTCTGTTTAAAGCGCGAGGATCGCGCTGACTTTAGTGCCCCCGGGGCACTGCACGGAGTAAAGGAAGGAGCTATCACGCTCCTATCGTGCTCCCGGGGGACGCGCGCTTTGTGGAGCGCCCCCGGGGCACCAGCAGGCCCCACCTGGGGCCGCAACGTCATCCGAGGGAGAGGAGGACGCCTCTCCCTCCCTCACAGGAGTCCCGGAGGCAGAGGGAGAGGAGGACGCCTCTCCTCCCTTGCAGGAGTCCCGGAGGACTCTCCTGCCATTTCGGGCCGGGCGGCAGCCTCACTGGAGGCTCGCCCTGGCCACCGGCTCTTTTGTTGGCCCCCGCGTGGGCCAGTAGCATTATAACTGGGAGTCTCCCCGGTGCGAGGGCCAGTATAGGCCCCGGGAGACCCCAGGAGTTAGCGGGTCCCCGGTGGGGCCCGCGTTTCACCCAGGAGGGGGTGCGAGGCGCCCCCCTCCACCTTCAAGGATTTCCCTGACTTGGGCCCCCCCCTGGAGAGGGCCGGTGGAGGCCCAGGGGGCCCCCCAATGATCCCGGGTCCCAGAAGGGGCCCGGCCAGGAATCAGAGAGGGTGCGTGCTGCCCCTCTCTATCTGCCAAGTCTAGGGAGGCCCCCGTTTTGCGCAGAAGAGCGCCGGGGGCCCCATTATTCGTTTTGGGCACTGGAGGTGCCTTTTCATCATTTTTCAGGTACTTTAAAACGGACTAATGTAACGTTGATTTAAAGTTCTTGCTACAGACTTTTTGTAATTATGTTATATTGCCTACCTGGTCTTTGATGTTTTTTGACATATGTGTGCACATGTTCCTTTTATGGGCATGACTTGCTAATATGTTTGCTTAACTTGCCATAGATTTTCTAATGTTCCTATTATGGGCGTTTTATGATATTCTTATGACAAGTGTGCTAATGTGATAACGTGTTTCCTGACTACTGCTTATGTTGCAGAATACTGAGTAACCTGTGTGTTATGTGTGACTACTGCTAGTTTGCAGAGTAATTAATGTGTAACGTGTTCTGACAACTGCTAAGGTAGCAGGATAGTACTGTTATGTGATGTTGGTCTAATAATTACGTTGTGTACAATACAGTGTATTTTTATATAATCTGGTGTTGTGTTTCCTTTGTGGTGGGGATATTGCGTCACATGTATGTGTGTGTTGTGCAAACGCTTTACGCATTGCCTCCGGGTTAAGCCTAACTGCTCGTGCCAAGCTACCAAGGGGGTGAGCAGGGGTTATCTTGGACGTGTAACTCCCTTGCCCTGACTAGAGTGGGTAAGTTCTGCCTGGCTGAGGTACATACCCTAGCCAACCAGAAACCCCATTTCTAACAATGCCATTTTCAGGGGAAAAAAACACACGACTTCTTCTGCAGCCCTTTTTCACATTTTTTTTAAAAAAAACTAAATTTTTGCTGTATTTTTGCTAATTTCTTGGTCTCCATCAGGGGAACTCACAAACTCTGAGCACCTCTAGAATCCCTAGGATGTTGAAAAAAAGGACGCAAATTTGGCGTGGGTAGCTTATGTGGAGAAAACGTTATGAGGGCCTAAGCGCGAACTGCTCCAAATAGCCAAAAAAAGCCCTGCCACCTGAGGGGGAAAAGGCCTGGCAATGAATTGGTTAAAGGAACATCTGGAAGAATATCCAGAAGTTTTGAGAACTTCTGGAAAAAAGCTCCATAAAGGGACCGACCTGCTGCGGCAACTCTATCTGGCTTACCTCAACCTGACCCGGCCTGACTTGCAGGTTCATCCCGGTGAAGAAAATCTCAGAAAAAGTGACTAAGTCTGAACGTAGGAAGTTGACCTGGACCTCCCAGGCAGTGTATCCAAAGAGGGCTCCAGGGATGTCAGGTCAAGATTCAGGTTTGCCCCGGTCGAAGGATTTTCACCTAAAAAAAATGACTAAGTCCGAAGGTAAAAATCTCCACCGAGGGATCCCACGGCAAGTATCCCAGGAAGAGTTCCAGGAGGTCGGATTCGACTGGCAACTTGGTCCCATTGAAGAAAATCTCCAGAAAAACAACTAAGTCCGAAGGTAAACATTTAACTGAGTCCTCCCGCGAGCTGTAGCCAAGCAAGGCTCCATCTCGATCGGCCTCAAGCTTTGACTTTGCTCCGGTCGAGGTGCCACCAAATGACCACAATGGCGCTATTCATTTCTAAGCGTTAATTCTTTCAAAATTCATATTTCTGTTTCCCCTTATGTGATTTCAATCATTTTGGTGTCATTTTAAAGACAAAAATATAATCTATTTTTATAAATTAGTGTTGTATTTTTATTGTGTTTTGTGTTTTACTTATTTACTGTTTTGTGATTTTTAAATGCTTTACACATATGTCTCCTATGTTAAGCCTTGTCGATCATTGCCAAGCTACCAAGGGTTGAGCTGGGTTTAATTTATTGAGAACTAACTGGACCTAAGTGGAGGATGGTGGCCTATTGCTAAGTGTAGGTACTTACCTGCCCTTACCAATAATCCATTTTCCAACAAGAGTGACAAAGTATCAAAAACCAAGTACAAGATCCTATGAAAACTATGGAAATGCCTTTCTAGTCTTCAAGGTTGGAAGGTGGTAAGTGGCTGACACTGTACAGAACTGAAATATTTTTCCCATGGGGCACAGTGCTTTGTAACTGAGGATGGGCAAAAAGACGGCAGTAGGGGGTATGCAGGAGAGGGCTATGAGAGTAGTGAGCACAGAAATCACCCTCTCAGAGAGGACCTATGACCAAGCCTAGGTTCTCCTACACTGGCCTCCCATTCCACGGCAGCCATACCTCCAGTCCTGGACATTGCTCCCACCACTCTACAGGCTTTAACACGTGCACATAGCCTTCTTCTAACATTACACAACAGGCGTACCTAAGATGTTCCATTGCAGAAAGTGACAAATGTGGCCCTGATCCCATAACCCCTCTAGTCCCTAACACCAACCACAAGCCCAAGAGAGTAGGCATTGCTGAACCAAATAGTAGGAAAGAGAAGACTCCTGGCACATGGCACACTACTCAACCGAGCTTATCACTTGGCAAGTCTTCCCAGTACGGCAACTCATTAATCTTTGTTTCGCCCCATGAGGCAAACAAGGGTCTTCAAGCATACAACTTATTGTTCACAACCAGATTCATGGAGAGATTTACAGGGAAATGCAAGCACATAATAAAGTCAGAACATGCCCCATAGTTGTCCACCTTGGCCATATAGATATTAAATTAGAGGCCTTAAAGGCCCTTCCACTCCCAATGACAGGAAGCTAACATTTACCTGTCTTAGAGCTCCTCCACCCAGACATGTGCTCAAATAGGCAGCAGATG
This sequence comes from Pleurodeles waltl, assembly GCF_031143425.1. Lineage (NCBI taxonomy): Eukaryota > Metazoa > Chordata > Amphibia > Caudata > Salamandridae > Pleurodeles > Pleurodeles waltl. The sequence continues at coordinate 298,893,327 of NC_090447.1, forward strand.
CAGGCCAGGAAAAGCTTAGCCCACCCAAAGAAACAGCCCACTCTTCACAAAACTGACAATTGCCAGAGCCCAGGGGGGAATTTATGGAGGCAAGTCCTAAGTCTCACTGGTGCACAGCATGGAGAAGGAAGCAGAAGTGGAAGGCCTAAATCTATCACTCACCTGTGGAAGATGCCCCTTAATCACCTTCCAGTACAAGTGAAGACTCTGGGACTTTAAAAAACAAATCTGTTCTCTGGCTGCAAGCCAAATGCTGGTGGATAACATAACCTAGCTCAGGAGGTCTTGTCAGTGAGAAGATCTCCATGGCTAGGTATCCACCCCAAATATTCCCCTAGGGAGTGTGATCTAGTGAATTGCAAGAATCTCTGGATTGTTGAACTGTTAATATGGTGGGAAAGAAAAATGGCACCACCCTCAAGCTGAATCAAGGAACTTTGTTTTGGATGCTTTTATAGGCCACCCATAACTCCCATTTGTACCAGGGACTTGCTATGGCAGGGAGTAGTCCTGTTAACCCTGGCCAAACAATCTTTAACATTTCCTCTAAGAACTAGTTTGAAGTTCTATCACAATTGGATAACCAAGATTGACGGTGTCTGATCCTTCCAGACAATGCTATTCAAATGTTATCAATATTGAGAACAGCAGATCATCTCTTACAATGCTTTTAGACCTACTCCAGATCTGACCACATAAAAGGGAATAGTCAGACATTATAAAGATGACCGCCACTGCAAACTTGCCCCAAAGTCAAGTTGAAGTGGTCATTGGGCACTCTCACATTGACCAAATTTGTAATTTCTGTGGAGTAATTAGAATTCTCTCTTCGAGTAATTCTGGTCTCAAGAACAAAATGTTAGCCCCAGACTGGTTGGAATACATTAGGCAATTGAACATTTGTATGTTCCAAGAGGCCTGAGAAGTGAACGCTTGTTCAAATAAGGTTACACCACATTTATGTCAATTGGCTACCTTCAGCCCACAGCTGGGCTTCGGGGAGTCTTTTGACTTGGGTTAAAATTGATTTAAATGTATGTATTGAAGCCTTCAATATTGATTTAACTGACATTTTAGGGTTAAATATCTTTTTACCAGGGGACATTTGTATGTATTCCTTTAATTTGTATTGTAGAATAAAATTAAAATAGTCACCCCGAAGACAGTCTTACTGTCCATTAAGGCCGGGTGTATGATACTTAGAAGAAGGAAATGTAGAAGTTAATGGTCAACATGACCCTACAGTGACTTGCACTGATATTAAGTTTAATAAATTACCAAGGAAACAGCTAGAGAAACATTTTAAGCACTCTTTTGAACAGAAAGGGTACTTTAGAAAAGTCACCTTTTGTCTTCCAAAAGACTCTGGAGGCCTTTCTAAATGTAGTCAACTGTCACTTGGCAGCTTGACTGCTCCCCTGTGGTGAGATGTGAACTGATCCCCAAACAGGATGGTCTTGGGGCTGCGCCCAGACTGTTGATGTACTTCAAAGGGACCTCCCCTGTCACTCGCAGATTTAACTCACACCTGGGCCTGCTTCTTCTTTTGTCCTGCCAGCCAGTCAGACCCCCAATCACTTTGGAACTCTCTTTGACATTACAGTCTTGCAGCCTGTTTAACAAGTCTGATGGATTTTTGTATAACATTTGAGGTGCACTTCAAAGGAGGGAAACAGAATGACAAAACACTCATTCCCACCCACTAGCTTGTACCAGGTATAGTCATTGTACATCCAGACACTCATTTCGGAAATCTCCTGGACCTGTGGAAGATGAGATGAGGGCTGAACCTGCTGTCTGAGAAAAGCCCAAAAGGCTAGACCTACTCTCCCTCTTGTACCCTTGGACAAGTGGAGTACAAGGATCATACTCTTGACCTCCTGTTAAAGCTACAGGGACGTAAGATGCTACAAAAGGCCTTTTCCTGCATCTGTACAGTGGCAAGTGCAACTGCACTCAGACTTCCGTAGGCCTCTGCCTTCCACCCTGTGCGTCTCTAAGTGCCTCCCCTGAGGTCGTGGTGGGGCTTTAGATTTACACTCCTTTGGTAGGATACGACTTAAGGGAGTAAAATCAGAAGGTAAAGTCTTTGACAAACCTGGTTGAGTATCCGACCCATACTCCATTGCGGTTAGCTTCAAATCCCATCTACACCCTATTCCACCATGACCATTGACTATCATTGGCATTATGTGTTGTTCCTTGGTGCTGTTTCTGCTCAAAACTTTAAAAATTCATATCTCCATTTCCCCAGGTTGGGTTTATGTCATTGTATTGTCATTTTGTTTGCTAAATTTTACTCTATTCTTCTCATTCAGATTGGGAATTTGTATTGTTTTGCATTTTATATGTATAACTATTTTGTAGTTGTTAGACCTGACAGCCTTAGGGTGGTCACCCCTAACTTTTTGCCTGCCTCCCTCCACTTTTTGGACACTGTTTTTGCTGGCTTTTAACCAGTGCTAAAGTGCATATGCTCTCTCCCTTAAACATGGTAACCTTGAATCATACCTGATTGGACTATTAATTTACTTATAAGTCCCTAGTAATGTGCACTCTGTGTGCATAGGGCCGGTAGATTAAATGCTACTAGTGGGCCTGCAGCACTGGTTGTGCCACCCACTTAAGTAGCCCCTTTTCCTTGTCTCAGGCCTGCCATTGCAAGGCTTGTGTGTGCGGTTTCACTGTCACCTCGACTTTGCATTTAAAAGTACTTGCCAAGCCTAAACCTCCCCTTTCTCCACATATAAGTCACCTCTAATGTGTGCCCTAGGTAACCCCTAGAGCAGGGTGCTGTGTGGGTGAAAGGCAGGACATGTACCTGTGTAGTTTACATGTCCTGGTAGTGTAAAACTCCTAAATTCGTTTTTGCACTACTGTGAGGCCTGCTCCCTTCATAGGCTAACATTGGGGCTGCCCTCATACAGTATTGAAGTGGTAGCTGCTGATCTGAAAGGAGTAGGAAGGTCATATTTAGTATGGCCAGAATGGTAATATAAAATCCTGCTGACTGGTGAAGTTGGATTTAATATTACTATTCTAGAAATGCCACTTTTAGAAAGTGAGCATTTCTTTGCACTTAAATCTTTCTGTGCCTTACAATCCACGTCTGGCTGGGCTTAGTTGACAGCTCCTTGTGCATTCACTCAGACACACCCCAAACACAGGGTACTCAGCCTCACTTGCATACATCTGCATTTTGAATGGGTCTTCCTGGGCTGGGAGGGTGGAGGGCCTGCTCTCACACAAAGGACTGCCACACCCCCTACTGGGACCCTGGCAGACAGGATTGAACTGAAAGGGGACCTGGTGCACTTCTTAGCCACTCTTTGAAGTCTCCCCCACTTCAAAGGCACATTTGGGTATAAAACAGGGCCTCTGCCCTACCTCATCAGACACTTGCTGGAGAAGAAACCTGAACCAGAAACTACATCCTGCCAAGAAGAACTGCCTGGCTGCTCAAAGGACTCACCTGTCTGCTTTCTACAAAGGACTGCTGCCTTGCTGTGGGCCTGCTGCCCTGCTGAACTCTTGTCTGGCTGTGAAAGTGCTCTCCAAGGGCTTGGATAGAGCTTGCCTCCTGTTCCCTGAAGTCTCAGGATCAAAAAGACTTCTCTTTTTCACTTGGACGCTCCGTGCGCTGAAATTTTCGACGCACAGCTTGTTCCGCGGTGAGAAAAACGCCGCACCCGACGCTGATCGACGCGACGCCTTTGGGACGACCGGAACTTCGGCGCACGGCTTCGCAAGGACAACGCCGCCCAACCTCCAGAGGAGAAATCGACGCGACGCCTGCCGTGAGATCGAAATTTCGACACGCAGCCCCGCAGAACGACGTGCAGCCGGAAAACAAGCAGGAAAATCACTGCACAGACCCGGGACATCTGGTAATCCCTGCGATCCACAGAAAGAGACTGTCCGCGCGCCGGAAAACGACGCACGACTTCACCGCGTGAAAAATAACGACGCAAGTCCGTGTGTGCTGGGGAGAAATCGACACGCACACCCTTTTTCCACGTATCTCTTCTTCTGTGGCCCTCTGAGGAGATTTTCCACTCCAAACCAGGTACTTTGTGCTTGAAAGAGACTTTGTTTGCTTTTTAAAGACTTAAGACACTTTGGGGGTCATTCTGAGCTTGGCGGTAACCGCCAGAATACCGCTGCGCGGTCAAAAGACCACCGCAGTTATTCTGAGTTTCCCGCTGGGCTGGCGGGCGACCGCCAGAAGGCCGCCCGCCAGCCCAGCGGGAAACCCCCTTACATGAGGATGCCGGCTCCGAATGGAGCCGGCGGAGTGGAAGGGGTGCGACGGGTGCAGTTGCACCCATCGCGATTTTCAGTGTCTGCTTGGCAGACACTGAAAATCTTGGTGGGGCCCTGTTAGGGGGCCCCTGCAGTGCCCATGCCGGTGGCATGGGCACTGCAGGGGCCCCCAGGGGCCCCGCGACACCCGTTACCACCAGCCAGGTTCTGGCGGTCGAAACCGCCAGAGCCAGGCTGGCGGTAAGGGGGTCGGAATCCCCATGGCGGCGCTGCTTGCAGCGCCGCCATGGAGGATTCCCTTGGGCAGCGGGAAACCGGCGGGACACCGCCGGTTTCCCGTATCTGACCGCGGCTGTACCGCCGCGGTCAGAATGCCCATGGGAGCACCGCCAGCCTGTTGGCGGTGCTCCCGCGGTCGTTGGCCCTGGCGGTCCATGACCGCCAGGGTCAGAATGGCCCCCTTTATATCACTTTTCAGTGATATCTCTACAAGTTCACATTGCAACTTTATTCGTTTTGACCTACAATTATCCTGATAAATATTATATATTTTTCTAAACACTGTGTGGTGTATTTTTGTGGTGCTATATGGTGGTATTGTATGATTTATTGCACAAATACTTTACACATTGCCTTCTAAGTTAAGCCTGACTGCTCGTGCCAAGCTACCAGAGGGTGGACACAGGATAATCTTGGATTGTGTGTGACTTACCCTGACTAGAGTGAGGGCTTTTGATTGGACAGGGGGCAACCTGACTGCCAACCAAAAACCCCATTTCTAACAGTAGTGCTGCAGGAATACTTTTCACAATGATTCTAGGTGAAGCATGTCCGCTCTGTGCCATGACTGCTAGGAGTTGAGCTTAGGTCAATTAGGTGACTTTAAGAGTTCATCCTGACAACGACTGCGATTATTACTTGAGGCAGGTACTTATCTTCTCAACTAATACCTTTCTTACAGTTTGCATTTGTATGTATTCATTGCTGTGATATTTATGTCTTTCTTTGTGTGCTTAGTGTCAAGTGTATTCCATCTTTCCTACCTTGCTCTTTCCTTCCTGGAGAGTCAATGAAGATGATAAACACCTGAGTCTCTTTATCTCTCTTTTTCTCCCTTCCCCTTTCTCCCATTTGGCTCTCTACTTGATCCCCGTGCACTTTCTTTGATCAATAGAGAGGAAATGGTAGGAGCAGCCTTCTAATCAAAGTTACAACTCTTCTTGCAAAGCATGGCATTACTGAGCATTGTTAAAGTGCCTCAGTCATGTACTTTTACTCAGTGATACAAGTCATGGTTTTCCATTCAATATACATGCAGTAAAGAGGCCCAGTAGCGAGAGTGCCCAAACCACAGATGAGGGCAGTTGCCTTCCAGCACAAGTGAAGAAGAACCCCTCCCAGCTGATCTCACTGGCCAAGAATAGTGTCCACTCTACAGACTCTGCCCGACCGGCACCATTAGCCACACTGCAGCTCCTCCCTTGCATCAATTCAAGCCTAAAACAGCGGTAGCGACAAGGCTCATGTAGCACTACTGCTCCACCAGCCCCCACAAACAGCTGGTCGAGCTCCTCCCCACCACGCAAATACTCTAATCTAATAGACTCACTTTCTGCCTCAGATGAACTCACCAATGCCTCCTCTGCCCCACTGCAGGCCTCACAGTGGCACAGCAGGCCTCACAGTGGCACAGCTCTCTTGTACAGATTTTCACAGCTTCACCTACAGCTGCAAATCAGCACCTTTGGCTGAGACTAGAATACATCCACGCCAGCTGGTAGTATTTGGAGTTTGAAAGGCCTGATTCCTCCCCACAAATCTCAATTAACAGGCAGATTACATGAGCAGCCGAAGGAGCCACATTGGTGCACAACTATCTTTGAACAAGTTAGACTGCTGTCATTTATTTTCACGGAACATTTTATTAAACTTAATAATAGTATAGTTGTATATTACCTCACTTTTCTAATGTTTGGTTTGCTAAATCCCTTAAAGAGTTATTTAATCGGTGACCAATTCACTGCCTTGGGAAAGGACGCCATTGAGAGGTAAAGAGTGGATGTCCGCGTACTGTGTGGCATGTTATGCGTCTAATTCTAATGTGCATTATCTAGTGTAAGACTGATGGCTTCATTTCTCTGATATCTTTTTGAGAGCATGTCTCACACATGACTGAAATAATAAGCCTAGTATGAAATATAAGTTCACTGTGTTAAGGTGACAATCAGTGCTAAATAAATGTGCAGATGTTGCACAATGTAGTCATGGATTTTTTTTATCTGCTCCGTGATCCATGCTAGTCAAGGACATTTAGTCCATGATGTCTCCAAATGTGAATATGTTTGCTTTGACGACCATGTGCTAAGTAACCAGGGATAAAATAATAGCAGAAGATCGTAGGCTTTGTTTGCAAGTACTATACAATTTGCAGGTATTTTGACTTTGATGAATACTTGAAATTTGTTGGAACATTTCAATATCCCCCTACGTTCCGATGCTTTTCATTGCGTAAATCAGCCCAAGAAGGGCTGATAATAATCTCCTTGGTGAATCGTGCAGAATTGGTCTGGTGACTTCCACGTTTTGTTTTCATTCTTTCAGTGTGAGTTGTGCTACATTTTGCATTTAGTTATCGAATCTTTGATTGCAAATGCTTCGTTTTCTGTTTCTCGGTGGTCTCTGGCGGCGAGCAAAAAAAAGAAATTCGGAGGCCAAAGACAAACTCGGGTATATAATGTGCGTTTCTCATGGGTGGATCTCAAGAACGAGCAAAAACTTAATAGGTGATGTCCAAGGAGAAATGTTTGCCACCAACTTCACAGATGTGGACTCTGGACATTGCGGTAACTGAAGTAACAAAGGTTATTTGGAAGGGGTATTTTGGAACGACGAGGCAACTAAGAGTGTCCTAAAATTCCTTTAAAAATGCAAATGCCCAAGATTAATGTTAGATGCGAGCATTAAACATTTTTTGTGTGCAGTGCAATCAAACATTGCATCGTATCTGCAAAATGTGTTACATCAGTCTTAACTGTAAAGGATACCTTAATCGCATCTTCGTAATGTTATTGGCTCGAATGCGCTGGTGCTGACCAGGTGGCGTTACATTTTAACTAGGACAGCTGCCAGTGCCAAGCCGTGTGCTATGTTTAAAACAGACGGGGGAAAGCTCTCGTGTTAGAGACAAATTGATAAATAGTAATGGTAGATTCCGCATACCCTTGGCAAAGATGCAACGGATCACTGCTCTCTCTCCCACTTGTTGGCGAAATTCCCACACTAGTGTCCTCTGCTGCAGCCCTACTGGATAATCTCGTGCTTGTAGGTGTTCGTGCTCATGTGATGATAGCTACTAATACGGTGCATTTTTCTTTTTAACCCCTAAACTCACTGCAATTGCTTTGTATTTAGGGCTATTTGGCTTGCTGCACCTTTCTACTAGTTAATCATCTCGCCGTAGCTACATGCCCCAAAGTCCCAGTGGAATATGGCTAGTGATGTTGTTCTGCCTGACCAATCCATCACTGTATGCGCATCTACAGGGAGGCTATTGTTCACTGCCAATCCTTATTAAATGCAACTGCTGCGGGATTTAAACGAGGGCTCTATACACTGCAATTGACCAGTGTTTGATCCAAATGTTGCATTTTTCCTGATTGCCAATGTTGTTTGTTGCTCTCTTTGACAATACTGTTGCCAGATAGCAGATTGTTCTTTGTTTACGATGTGATAACTAGCTACAGAGCATTAACCATACAAACATTACTAAGCCTATGGCTGAAACATGTTTACATGTGACTTTATAGAATGGAGAGCTTGCAAAGTTCGAACACATTTATTTATATTCTCCCAAGTTTCAACTGCATTGTAGTCTGTGCTGACCTAGAAGATATGTATAGTGATAGTTAAATTCATTTGCTCACCCGGTTGAGGAGAAGTATCCAATTGGTCAGGATGTTTTCTGTAAATTGAAAATATGTGACTGAATATGAAAACCTACAATCATCAAATGTTGTCTAGCTTGGCTCTGATCTTATGTTTTTGTCACAAATTGATTTTAACATTTTTATAATGTAAGGAGAAAGCTCGAGAGCAATATAGGGATTTCTTTGGGAGACGGTATGAAATTGTAGATTTGGCTCTGCGTCTTTCGTACATGCTGAAAGGATAAACAAATCCTTATCACAATTTTACAGGTTTCACGGTTCCATAACTGAAAGTTAATATCTAGATAGGATTGATGCCTTTATAACTGCTTTCTGGGGCATGGAAACGTCTATGGGCTTATCTGTAAGCTCAGTAGCCTTAAAACCAATCAAACTAAGTGGTTAATAATTAGGTACATGATACAAGTGACGGTCAACATGGTCATGCAAAATTGGGGGAGAAGTATAACCATCTACAGCTTCACCTTCCAAACTAGTAACTACCCCCTGCTTGCACACATCTATCCAAACAGAATTAATCTGCACTCCGTTTGAAGGCAGAGTGTGCTTAGCTGTGACAGTGACTAGCAGAGCTGAGAGGAGAGAGGCAGCTTCACAAAGAGAGGTGTCCCACAATAAGAATTGGCAGCCTCATTCAGACTTGAAATGGCCTTATCACAAGTTAATCTCTCAATGCAGAATAGGAAGGACCACATGGATGGATAATGTGAATGCAAAGCATTTATAGATAACTGCATGTTTTGAGCAGAATGCAGTTTTCTGGCGGGTCTGTCATGTGTACATGGATAAAACTATAGGCGGATAATTTCTACTGGTGCCCAAGGTCCCCCCAGTGACTGCAAAATGTCCTTTTCTGTTAAAGAGGTAATGTTTGAGGAGGATTTGAACTTTTGTCTTTCACGTGTGGTATTCATAGGAGGTATATGATTAAGATAATGAGATGATAAGGGCCCCTCTCATTTACTTTTCATTTTAGAATTTTATGTTTGACTTCCAAGAGAGTGACCTTACTCTGTAAACTTGGCATGTTTCCTAGGAAAGCATTGTGATGCAAATGATGCTCACAGTTTGGCAGTTAATCATCAGTTTTCGGTTTAAACATAATTGCACTTTTGGAGGCATACTTTTGTATGCCCCTACCAATAACTAGGCAGATTAAAAGTGTGGTCTCAAGCCATGGCTAAACATCCTTCCTCAGGCATAAATCGGAAAAGTGGGAAAAAGTTTAAAGAAACACTGGCTTAAAGAACCACACTTTCTCCTCAAGTTTCCTCACCTTTAAATCACAATTTACACATTATAAGTCACATCTCACCACCCGTTTGACGCCACTGTGGACATGATTAGAATTAGAGGAAAAAGTGTGAAGAACAATGCACCATTCCATATATACTACTAATAGAGCTAGCATAAGCGAGGGCCTCCATGTTGAACTAAGATGTGATAAATCTTTTAGGATAATAATGGAGCCTTTGTTTATGCAGGTAGGGCTGTGAAGGCACACAAATCTAAGGCCAGCTGAGTCAAATCACTAATACTAGATGTACCAGGATATGGTTACTAAGCACAGCAGAAGGAGAAGAGGGACAACACAATACTGATTGTAGAATATAAAGAGTGACAAAGAATCAATCAATTCAGGCATAACAGTGGAAGTGTACAACAACACCTCTAAAGGAAAAAAATAGTCAGCTCTAAAATGATACAAGAAGGAGTAAGGGTACTATATCAGAGATAGGTTAAGCCAAGATTGCGCTAATCAATTGAAATTCATTTTGCTTTAGAAATTCATAAAGAATTAGGAGAGTGTGATGAACTTGGAAATAGCTGTTTCATTTTATCACTGATGACTCTTTTGGGACATAAATACACAAAAAGAGAGCAAGGGAAGCAAGGCTATCCCACACCGCTTCCCAAAAGAAACTATATAATCACAAAAGGTGTGGGGTAGTGGGAACAGGGGGTAAGACTGGGTTAGTCTTTTAACCAGTGTCTGGTTATTTAAGGTTGCTTGATATGGGGTGCTGTGTTGACCTATAGGAATGACGGGGGATTTTCCTTTACGGACTAGGTGGTCTCACACACATAGTAGTGTCATGCTTCATCATATGACCACCTAGCCCCACCTAAGTAAGATGATACTACTCAGACGGACTCGACCTCTGGTTAAAAGAACCAGAGGGAGTGCTGAAATTAAATTGACTGGATAATTACAGTGATCCAGAGGGGGTAAATAATAAAATTACCTAACATGTCACCGGTGGCTCTTGTTAGTTTTAATAGTGGTGCATGTTGGTAAGACTAAAACTAAGGGGAAAAGGCTCCGGCACGTAGGTAACCCCCATGGTATTCCCTTTGGCGTGAGTGTGACTACAAGGGAAACCCCCCCCCCCCCGGTTCTAGCCAGACCAGAGGCAATACGCCCCCAGCTCCGGGGCATACCCCACCGTGAACTACCTGTTGAGGTAGGACACACACGTTTACTTTGAGCACCGTACTTATCACACGTGCTCCGACCCTGACGAATGCCCCTGACCTACCAGCACTTAGTGAGGGCAGAAACATGTTGGTCATGTACAACCCTTTTAGACTCCAAGAGACATTATCCTCTAACGAGCCTTTTCCCCTTAGTTTTAGTCTTACCAACATGCACCACTATTAAAACTAACAAGAGCCACCGGTGACATGTTAGGTAATTTTATTATTTACCCCCTCTGGATCACTGTAATTATCCAGTCAATTTAATTTCAGCACTCCCTCTGGTTCTTTTAACCAGAGGTCGAGTCCGCCTGAGTAGTATCATCTTACTTAGGTGGGGCTAGGTGGTCATATGATGAAGCATGACACTACTATGTGTGTGAGACCACCTAGTCCGTAAAGGAAAATCCCCCGTCATTCCTATAGGTCAACACAGCACCCCATATCAAGCAACCTTAAATAACCAGACACTGGTTAAAAGACTAACCCAGTCTTACCCCCTGTTCCCACTACCCCACACCTTTTGTGATTATATCTTTTGGGACATAGTCAACTTCCCTCTCAATTTTTTTAAGGTGGAAACACTGATAGGAGTGCATGACGTGTTACAGATCTTAAAAGCATTATATCTAAATATGCAGATCTTACCCTTTCCTGAAGTGCAGAAAAGATTACAATTTAATAAATAGGACAACTCTATGGGGGTTATTACAACTTTGGAGGAGGTATTAATCCGTCCCAAAAGTGACGGTAAAGTGACAGATATACCACCAGCCGTATTACGAGTCCATTATATCCTATGGAACTCGTAATATGGCTGGTGGTATATCCGTCACATTTGGGACGGATTAACACCTCCTCCAAAGTTGTAATAACCCCCTATATCTCTTAAATTACCTGGTTACAGAAAAGTCAGATAAAAATAATTCTAAGGGGTAAATCACTTTAACAAGTAGTCAAGTAATCACTTTAACAAATATCACTTTAATGTTGAATAAAATACTAAGTCAACCTTGGGCCAGATGTACAGTAAATGTATTCACAAAAATCAGTTGCAAGATGCACATCAGTATTGAGCAAATCATTTTAAATGTTGCAAACCGTTCTATGTACTAATAAGTAAGTTTACAAAACTATGAATCATAGTAAGTTGCATAAAGCCCTGCCAAATGTATATTCATTATGCAGGTCACAATTCACAACTGACTAAGATTGGTCGCAATCACAGGGACAGTGGCCTGTAGAGCACAATTCATGTGATTAGGTTTCCAAAAAGGCCTTCTTTTCGTTTTTTTGTATTTGTTATAGCAGCCTGATTTGTTTAAAGGAAATGCTGCTGGTTAAAAAAAAGGTTTTCTTTTTTTAAACATTTCAGTGACAGCTTTCCCCCGAACCACTATCTACTCCTCCTGAAACTTGCACTCAAATTCACAAAAGGGAAAGGATCCAAAGAGTATTCCTTCCTTTTTGTGTAATTTTGCGTATGTTACCACCTTAACTTGGAAGTAGGTAACTTTTCAATGGTTTGCAATTAGAATTACAGTTACAAACCGTAGATAAATGAGGACATTGTAAGAAATGACAATCTTCCCTGTGGTGTACCCCAAGATCTTTGCCCTGTCTGTATTTTCTGGCCCTGTGAACTTTACCCCAGCAAACCAGTAGTAAAATGCTTTCGCTCTCCCTGTTAACATACTTGAATTGACATATCCCTACTTGGTATATTTAACTTACCTATAACGCCCAAGTATATAGTACAAGGTGAACCCATGGGCTATAAGTTAAATGCCATGGGTAGTGGACTGCAGTGTCTGTTGTGCCATCCACAATAGCACCAGTGCAAACCTGACTTCTGGCCTACCAATGTAGTCTGACTAGAGAAATTTTAAAGCTGCACTTGTTCTGTCAAAATAAAACCCATTTGAGAGATCTGAACTTTCATAGTAAATATTGCTAAGTCACTCCTCTGTAGGGCGTATAGCCTATAAGGCAGGGTGCAGGGCACTTAAAAGTAAGGCATGTAGAAATGTAATGCTAAACATATCCTTACCGTGAGCAGCACCTAATAACTATTACCACAGTAGAAAGGGTGACTGTTCTATCGAGAAACACTTGTGCACACTATTACATTTAGTGATGCTTTCTTTGGCTATGAAACAGCTAGAAACATCATTCAATAACTCTTTGTAATATTTAATAAAAGCCTAAATCAACAGTGAGGTATTTTTAATAAACATTAAGGAAAAGGTACTTTTAGAAAGTTACTTTTTCCCTTTCTAAAGTATCTGGACACTAACTTACAGCAGTCTTCAGCTGCAGCCCTCTTGGTGCTCACATCTTGACTGAAGTGTGAAATCTGGTTTCAGAGCAGAGACAAACGCCTGGGTGTAAAGTGTTATTTTCTGTTCCTCTGGCATGATAAGATTAGCACAGTACTTAGGAACTTAATCTACTTCCAAGAGGTCTCCTCTGTCACTGGCGGATGTCAAATGACAGCCTGATCAGCTATTTCTTTTGTTCTGTCAGTCAGACAGGCATCAATCCTAGTGGGGTGGTAGCTGCCCCCAGAAGTGGCTTAGAGTGAGCAAAGAGGAGGGACTGCCTATTTCCCTAGCCAAACCTGTCGGGTGGACACCCAGGCTCTGAGCCAGGGGAGAAGAGTTTCACCATATTGGGTTTAAGCAGACAAAGGCACTGTGGTATTTTTTGCAGTTTCACACACACAGAGTGTTTTAAATGTGGGTAGGTAACTCCTGGGAACTGTTACCCCTTTGAATAGACCCAGAAATCAACCTCACCAATCAACTGGTTCCAGGAATAAATTAGGAATCCCCACTACCCTCCTCAGAACACTACTGGAGCTGAGGAAGATTAGGGAAGCAGCTAACCTGCTGCATGTGACCTGGAAAATGCCCTGAAGGACTGGACCTGCTTTCTCTTATACCCAGGACAAAGGATTGTACACATGGGGTCATGAGGCTGATCTCCTGTTCCAGCTCCAGTGACACAAGATGCCACAAGAGGTCTTTTCCGAAGATTTGCAGCATCTGACCCAGGCTGGTGGCCTCTGCTCGAGTGAGTCTTGACCCAAGATGATGTACCTGATGTCCAGGAAGCCTAGGCTATGTCTGGCTGGAATCCTACTACGACCCCTGAAAACCTGGGATTTAGAAATTGGGTGGCTCCAAGGACGTTCAGAGGACCAGGACATACCTGTCAAGCCGACCCAAATAGGGTAAGTTGCTGCTGGGCTGGAAATTCAGGTTTCTCCACTCTGAGTTTTTTTTAAACAACAAACCCCCTGCAGTCGGACCTCACGGAAATGGTGTTTAGCCTCATGGTACCCTGTTAGGATACAGCCTGCAGCCTTGCCCCATTCAAGAATTCTGAGCTCCAGAAATGTGACTAAGTGCAAACAAAGACATCTTTACTGGACGAAGGCACCAAAAGAATACAACTGGCGAGGAACCATGCCTGGATGCAAACTTCTCCTGCTCTAATCTCTCCCACCAAAAACCAACAGTTTCACCATGACCTGGTCCAACATGTAGTCAGCCTCACAGAGCTCTCTTTGGCTACTGTCTGCTGTCTTTCCCAGCTGAGGATTTTTTCAGTTCAATTTTTAAGATCCAAGGTAAACCTCCAAACTTTAGTGCTCTATCTGACCTACGCTCTATCACCTTTGGCTTCAAATTGTGCATCGGTCCTGATCTATCACGGCCAGTTGACTGTGATTGGGGCTTACTGGTTTTTGGTGCTATTTATATTCAAAACTTTAAACATCAACACCCCTAGGTCCCTTTACTGGATTTGTGTCATTTAAGTGTCAGCTGTATTTATTATAATTAACTCTAAATTGGTTTGAGATTTTTCTTATGTTGGGTTTTGTCTTTATTACTGTTTTGGTACTCCATGTATACTTTACTCATTGCCTGTAAGAAAAGCCAGTCTACTATGTGCCAGCGCTACCACAGGGTCGAGCTGAGGTTAGTGGATCACTCTGACAAGGACTGTGTTTATTACTCAAGGTGAGTTGTCACCCCCTTTACTAAAACCCAGTTTCTTACATGTGTGAATCGCAGTTTGGAAGAATCACCCCAGCATGCCCATTCCAATTTGCAATTTATAATCCACTTCTAAATACATTCACCAACTTGGAAAGATGTTTTTCGATCAGCTAATAGGTTTAGCAAATCCGAAAATGCTTTCAGCAGTTCCAAACCCTCTAAATTAGCAAATCCGAGGGTATACACCTGTGTAAATATTTTGCTCACCTGGCCCTTAATTTGAAAAGCACTAACACAAACATTATAGAACAACTTGAGATACTGTTACGATGTGATCAAACACACAATTTATTAATTAGTTACAGCAGTATGTATAGCAGGAGTGTGAGAACATGTGTAATATGTAATAGCTACACAAGTGTCATCTATTTAAAGATTTTTAATGACATTTAGTTGCATTGTAGAACGTTTCCACAATAATAAAAACATCATCAAAAACAATTTAATTCTAGAGGTGGAAATGATTATAGAAGAGCATCTATTCACAGATATTTTACAATTACATAGTACATCATCCACATTCAGGTAGTTTTAGTGTTATAGTATCATGTGTAAACATGTCTCTACGACAGCAAGAAATACAACCAGCTACTCTAACATGATGTTCTGCAATCCTCTGGGATCGCCATTTCTTGTGATGGAATCTTGCACTTTTCCAGCTCCTCTGTCAGTTTACCATAAATTCTGACGTGCACCATCTGCATTTCTTCCGCAGTGGACCGTTTGTTATAATCCCTTAGCCGCTCTCCTGTCGTCGGTGATTCCGAGCTCAGCCCCGCAAAGCGATTCTACACCTCACTAAGAACAGTGCTAACATCTGACCCTTTATTGTTATTTAAATGTTTTATCCAGTGTCTGCAGTTAGCTAACATTAACCTCGATCCAGGACAGGAACCACATTTTCTATCAGGAGCCGCATGTCCTCTCGTGACACGTTCTGTGTCTTGGTGAAATTTATGTTCTTGGAATTCCAAAAGTCCTCATTCTGTTAAGCAGTGTGACAGAATTTATACACATAAATGCATATTTTGCACGCCCTAGTAACAGACTGGTAACCCGTTATCCAGTTGCAAAAGATGTACATTTAAGGATGAACTGCAAAGAGTGCCCTGCAGCAGTAAAAGAAGGATCTTTGCACAACAGGGCATCCGTTTTAAACTGTTTCTCTGTCCTTCACTGAAGCAGGGCCAGTCTGACTTTTGAGCGTGAACAGCGTACCACACCAGGCAGGTGGATCTTGGCAACAATGTGGATCTTCTCTGCGACCCACCGAAAGGCACGCTAAGGTTGCACCACTTTTTGGGTGATGTACAGTTATTGTGAATCTCAAAAAATCTAATTGATATTATGGCACTAGTGCAAAGGGAAAAGTGCTCCGTCGTGGCCATATCGCCTCAGGCCCATGGAAGTGAGGGAACACCTTATGGGCTGCCTGCCATGAGCAAAATATGCAAGCCCACCGCGGTGTGGAAGAGCCTTCACACCCCAAGCACGCAGAAACAATGAAAATGAAGACAACGGCAATAAAATGTGAGCACAAAAGCCTAAATGTACCTATTTTATTATGGCGCTACAGTGCCTTTTACATTTAAATTAACAATATATCAACTGAAAAATTCTCAAGATTTTTGTGTGAAGTACTGAAATTTAGTTGTACTTTATGCTCAGAAGCCATAGAATTTTCAAATGTGTGCGTGTTGATTTGAGTTTTCTTATTCATTTGTTTATTTTTTAATTTGATTCTTTGTTTTTCTATATTTGTTTGTTTGTTTCTTTCGTTCTTTTGAGCTTGACCGTTCAAGCTGGGCTTTTACTCATAATTAACCCTTAGCTTGTTTCTAGTGAATGACATACTCAAATCAATTATTTTCAACTTTGAAATGAAAGAGAACAAATGAAGAAGAATGACAACGCAGCGCGACCTTAGAAGGCAAAGAGAATTACCACATGGTTCCAGGTCCGTAAAGAGCACAAGGGCATGGGTCATTAATTCCTAGCCAGCACATTTCACAATCACTTTTATACATATGTGTATTAAATGATTCATTAAATGGTCATTTATTTCTGTGAGATTTACCTCTTGGCAACCAAATGTAGTGCTTCAGTCATCAGACAGTGCCTGGCCAAACAATTCCAGCTGGTTTAATATGCACATACCCTTCCAAGTCAAAAAAGAGCTGCCAAGTGCATCAAGTCAGCCGCACTCAAAATTGTTTTTACATAATTCAGTGCTTCTTACATGGCGTTAAATGTACGTGGCAACTGTTTTTATCTATAAAATCCAGTGTTTCTTTGATTCTTGGGAGCACTTATTAACCAAGGAACCACTTGAGTTCGTTCTTCCTTTCTTTCAATGACCTGCGATCTCATTTAAACAAAGAGCTCTGTGAGCAACCCCTACCTTTCTAATGTTTGATGTTGTTCATCATGTATAGTTTGTGTGAGTTTGGTGCCTTTGCCAAGAATCTTCATAAAGATGAATCACTCCCTTCTCCAATTAAATATTGTTCAATAATGTCAGGTTGATGGTTTGACCTAACAGAAAGACGTCTGTCTCTCAAATGCCTAAAATTCTCATCCTATTGTTTTGGTCACTGATTGTTCTGCTACTTATGCTGGCTCTGGTGGCTCATTGAACTAGTGCTTTTACTGCAGGAATCTGTGTTTGAAATGATGATCACAGGTTCAAATCTCAAGATGTGTACTCTGCCTTTCATGCACCCACCTTTGATCAAATGAGTACCATCAAGTTGGGAAATAAAAAGCATCTGTTGTTTCAGTGCCAAGATATCCTTCAGGGTAAACGCGTGCTTTACAAATACACAGGTTGTATGCACCTTCGATGACAGTAATTCATTTCGGGGCTCCATTCATCTTAATTAAAATGAGCATATGGAATTTTAGATGGCTAGCTAACAACAGGGGTGTTTCCAGTAAGGTGAAACCAAAGACAATGATATTGAAGCTACATTGTCCGTGTTGCCATTTGGTACTCCTTGTTGGAAAGCTTCATGATGCTGACAGCTGCCCATCAACAAATTTATGTTGTACATTCGAAATGATTACTCCCCTGTGAGCTGGTTCTACAGATTAGCAGAGACAAGGAGAGTCACAAATGAAGTGCTATTTCTTTGTCCAATTCCCACCTGTTCAAAGCGCTCCCAGTTACATCCTTCTGCTGTCAGTGAGGCTGCCCTCAAATATATATATATATATATATATATATATATATATATATATATATATATATATATATATATATATATATATATAAAATAAATTAGGCATCCCGCCACCCTTCCTGACCTCTCTATGACCAACCTTTCATTTTTCCTATATAATAGATATGAAAATAAATAACTGTGGTATGGCTACCCTCCTGTCTTTCTTGATAGCAAACCTATCCTCATCCTCCCAAACACCTGGTGTTCTGCTACCCCATCGCCCAAAACACCAGAATCAGTTATCATGGTAACTTACAGGCATACTCATCAAAAATATAAAGTGGCATCCTGCCATGCCTTCTATCCTGAGGGTCAAACACTCTGGGGCATATTTATAATCTTTTGGCGCAGGGGAGTGCTACAAGCCTTCTTGCTGCACAGCCCTGCATCAAAAGAAAGGGGCAGGAAAGTACCGTATCTGCAAGATAAAGTGCATTCCTGTCTTTTTCCACGGTGCTGATGCACAGTGGGCTGCCATGCTCCAGCGCAGGCACCATTGCACTATGGTGCAAAGGTGTCTGAGTTGCGGTGATGATTGTTTTTGTGCAGAAAGTACACCTTCCTGCACCAAAACAATCACAAGAGGCATTTTTCTCTTTCTAAATGTGCTGCAGCATGCCGCACTCATAGAAAAAGGAAACAATGAGACATAAAGGTATTTCTCCTTATTGCACCTCCCTCATGCCTACCCTGGGTTGGCTTAGGCTTTTGATGCATTTCCAGGTTTATAAGTCCTTGTAAGTCTGGGAATGCATCAAAATCCATGGGTGATGCATGGGAACGCCCACTGCAACACCCATGCAACACCTCTTTGAATCAGAGTAAGGTACTCCATATCTACAATGCCATGAAAAGCCATGCAAACTGGCATTGCATGGCCTTGAAGATGTGGGCCTGCAACCTGTGCCATTGTTGTGTCAAAAAAAGGTGACACACCGGCAGTGCAGGCTGCTTGTAAATATGGCTCTCTGATTTTACTGACAGGAGCACGGATACAAGACAATAGCAGCATCAAGAGAAATCCTACATTTGCCACAAGTCTGTTCAGAACCTTCGGAAACCATGCAGAGAGCTGCTGGTGTCGGTAAGGCATCACTTTTCTTCCCAGTCTTTGGAGAACTTATGAAGGTGGGGGAAAGGAGGGAGAAAACAGACCATCATCTGCCATCCTTTGAATCTCAGGAAACACAGGTGAGGAGGTTGGGCACTGGTCCAGTCTATGTCCACCTAGACAAGATGGGGAAAGATGTGGGAAATAATATTTTCCCCATATGATACCACAACACTAATAGACATATTAGGATTTTCACTGCTGTAAACAACACTTTTTCATATTTGATATTCTTACCCTAGACATTCTAATGCCAGGCATATCGTTTTTACCTACAAAATGGAATGCAAGCCCACCATGCGTGTCTGGTCCACTTTTACATTCCCAATGCTTTTCATGGTTTGGGAAGTGCTGTGGTGGAGTTATTTTAAATTACATGATTTTGTCGTGTTGCATCCTTCAGTCAGGTGTTTGCCTTTGTATGCCAAGAGAATCAAAGGTGAGACTGTTGGTGTTCCCGAACAACAAGGACTCTGGGTAGTTCATTTGTGACAGAAAGTTGGACACCTAAGTCTGCTTGCCTGTTTATTTAGTCGTGGATCCGCAGCAAAAGCCTAGCTCAAAGCAGATGAAGTAGGTTGAATCTAGGTACAGTACGGCCCTCATTACAACCCTGGCGGTAAATGCCACCTACGGCCGTCAACATACCGTGACCGCGGCTGTATTCCGGCACGGGTAATATGACTCACACAGAGAAATCCGCCACTATACAGACACCGACACAAGTCCGCCACACCAAAGGTCAGTGATAAACTGGCGGTACCAAAATTCACACTGTTACACCAACAGGAATACGCCCACAGAATCACGACCCATGAATCATTGCAGCGGTCTTTCAACTGCAGAAAACCATTAGCGGTGCACATCGCTGCGCTCAAAATACACACACTCTAACAAAACTACACCACATTGGACAATTCAAACTACACACACCTGACACACATACACACACCGCACCCACACAGCCAAAACCCTATAAAACACACACCCACATTACCCACAATCCCTTACAGCGAAAAAAATGATAGCTCACAGAGAGAGAGACAAGCCAGGAGCACCCACTCAATCAGAGGCAAAGAACACCATCACCCACACACCATCCACGCACATCACATCATACACCACAACACATCACCCCACACATACTCACCAATATCTCTCTCACCACATCCATGGTACCCTAAAGACTCCCCAGGTTTTCTGAGGAGCAGCTAAGGGTAATGGTGGAGGAAATCATCCGGGTAGAGCCAGAGCTTTTCGGATCAGAGGTGCAGCAGACGTCCATAGCTAGGAAGATGGAGCTATGGCGGAGAATAATGGACGGGGTCAACGCCGTGGGACAGCACCCCAGGTGGAAGAGGAGGAACGACATACGGGGGACGATGCGTTCCGTGGTTGCAAGACACCAGGTAGCTGTACAGAGGAGTGGCGGTGGGCCCCCACCTCCTCCCCCACAACTAACAACATGGGAGGAGCAAGTCTTGGTGATAATGCATCCTGAGGGCCTGGCAGGAGTAGCAGGAGGACTGGACTCAGGTAAGTCATATCTTTACTATTATATCCCCCACCCTACCTGCATGCCATCACATACCCCCACCCTTACCCTCACTCCCATCACTCCATCACCTCACATATACCCCACCATCACAACCCACCGATCCCAATACCAAGCCCTGTATACAACACCGATGCATGGACCCCCATCACAGACCTACATGGACACCCATCACCACAGCATGCCCAGTAAAGCACCACTCACACTAGGCCAAGCTGACAGGGAAATCACAATCATAGAGGGAAATACACCAATACACAATATGGCCCATGCAGATACAATAACACTGAATTTGCATCCCCATAGGACCCATACTCAATGTCACCGGAGAGGAGGTGCCAGCTACATCTAGTCCCCCCACAGAAGAGGCCCACAGTGACAACAGCAGCTCTGCACGCCTGGATCTCGATGACCAACCTGGCTCATCCGGGACCTGTGGACAGTCGGGTACCCAGGCACAGTCCCAACCCAACACAGAGCCTCCCCCCTCAGGAAACACCACCACAGCACCCACGCAGCAGGCCCATGCCACTGTCCCCAGGACAGGTCAATCAGCAGTGTGTCCACCGCTACAGGGTCCCCAGGCAACCCTACAAACCCAGGACAACCAGGGACCTGGGGTCAGTGACAGTGGGCACACGGTTCAGGGGACAGAGGCACAGGACAACAGGGAAGCTGGGAGGACTGCTGTGCGACAGGGGGAGGACAGGCACAAGGAACCCACTCTCCACAAGGCACTCTCCAATATCCTTTTAGCATACCATCATTTCCAGGAGACCGTGGGCCAGATACTGGCCAAGTTGCAGGAGACCCAGTGGCTGTAGGAGGGACAGTACCTGGGGAACAGGGAGGACCTAAAAAAAATATACACCAGCCTGGTCACCATTGCAGGGGTGCGGGCAGACATGGGCAAGACCATGAGGGAGGCAGTGGCACAACAACGGGCGCCTAACACTAGCCAAACTGAGGAACAGCCTTCCACCTCCGCCGGCGCTAGTGGACAGGAGGCACCGCCACAGGACCAACAGGCCACCAGCACCCCACCCCCTGCAGAAGGAGAACCACCCCGCAAATGGTCCCTGCGATCCAGGCAGAAGACAGAGAACATTGCCAAGACCCCCGTCAGGAAATAAGACTCTCCTCATCGTCACCCTTCTGTCTCACTCTGTCACCCTGTCCACCTTGAACTGTCATTACTCCCCTTCCTATGCCCCATTGAACAATGCACCTGTGATACCAAGAGAGTGGACTCTACCCTGAACTTCCTTCCACCATCAGCCCAGCCCCTTGCACCACCACCTCTTCTTATGAACACCTAAATAAACACCCTTGGAACAAATACCAATCTGGAGTCTGTCAAATGATTCAATTATGTATTAGTACAACATTATTAAAGCATTGCAACTCAAAGTTACAGTGAAATATACCTTAGGATGACCTCTGGTGAGCAGCAGTACGCATAGCAGGAGCCACAGTTGGGCACAGAGATCTGAAAATGGAGATGCCAAAGGGTACAGTCAGTGGCCATGGACATAGGGAAACAGGCTGCCTTGTACAATGTCCAACAGATAACTGAAATGTTAAGTGAAGTTCCAGTGTCTTACCTGTGTGTCACTGGAAGTACTGCCGAATAATATTGGTTCTGTTGTCAACATCTTTTTCCTCTGCCTCCTCTTCCTCACTGTCCAAGGGCTCCACCGCTGCCACAAGACCATCTACAGGCACATCCTCCTACAAAAAAGGCACTTGCCGTCTCAAGGCCAGGTTTTGCAACATGCAACATGCAACGATGATCTTGCACACCTTCTTGGGTGAGTAGTACAGGGATCCACCTGTCAGATGGAGGCACCGGAACCTGGCCTTCAGGAGGCCAAAGGTTCTTTCTGTAATCCTCCTTGTACGCCCATGTGCCTCTTTGTAACATTCCTCTGCCCTTGTCCTGGCATTCCTCACTGGGGTCAGTAGCCATGAGAGGTTGGGGTAACCCGAGCCACCTGCAAATATCGAGGGGCAGCTGTTAGACACACACTAACCCTTAAGGACAACCCCATACCCAGACACCTACTTATACTGTGTGGGGACCTTAGGCTCACCTACTAGCCACACCCGGTGCCTCTGGAGTTGGCCCATCACATATGGGATGCTGCTATTCCTCAAGATATAGGCATCATGCACAGAGCCAGGATATTTGCCATTCACATGGGAGATGTACTGGTCCGCCAAACACACCATCGGGACATTCATTGAGTGATAGTTTTTCGCATTCCTGTAAACTTGTTCGTTTCTCTGGGGGCGCGATCAAATGCCACATGTGTAACATGAATGGCACCAATGATGTTGGGGATATGTCCCAGGGCATAAAACTCAGCTTTCACTGTGGCCAAATCCTCCACCTGGGGGATACACGATGTAGGGCAGACAACACGCTGGACAACACGTTAGAGAACATTGGCTGAGACATCCCTGATGCCATGGCCACTGTTGTTTGGAAGGAACCACTTTCCAGGAAATGGAGCACTGACAGGACCTACAATAAAGGGGGGATACCTGTGGGTTGGCGGATAGCAGACATCAGTTCTGGCTCCAATTGGGCACAGAGTTCTTGGATTGTGGCACAATCAGGTCTGTAGGTAATGATAATGTGTCTGTCCTCCATTGTCGCTAGGTCCACCAGGGGTCTGTACACCAGAGGATGTCGCCATCTCATATTCTGCCTCAGCGGTTGAAGCCTATGGAAGAGAACTGTGAGCAGAGGGTCATATTCACACTTATATTGCACTAATGATGAATTCTTGACTTTACAGAAACAGTATGTGAACTTGAGAGTCAGTTGATGTGCCAATGTCTGCTGTGATGCAGTTAGGTGCCATGCCCTGTGCCCCCCTGAAATGGCAGCTGCCTGACCCGTGAGGAGTGACAACTGGAAATGAGGTAATTGCGCTGGCGTTGTGCGCCGTCACAGTAGGCGGTCGATGACTGCCATGCAACTTTGCATTGGTTATCATTGGGCCCTATGGGTTCAAGAAGCCAATGGCGATGTACGCCGCGAATGTCACCACTATTTTCTACCTAATCACTCACTTGCTACCTGGCCTTCAACAGGAGAGGACCTACACTGGAAGTGCTGCTGTGACCTGTGTCTGAAATCGACAGTTGCTCATGAGTCTGGGGAAAGGGCCCCTGCCTTCAATGCGAAGGAGTTGGAGAAACTGGTGGATGGGGTCCTACCCCAGTACACGTTACTCTATGGTCCTCCAGACAAACAGGTGATTACACTGTGAGCATGATGCGTGGGTCATTAATGTATGGACTGCTGTGTGTGTAAGCCACATGTAGGGGGGCAGAGGGTTCCTGGCCAAAGTGCAGCGTGTAAAGGCGTCAATGCATGTGCATCAGGGGATGTGTGGGATCTGGTGGGCAATGAGTGTGATGGTCCGGACGGGTGAATAATTCCCTTTTCTGCTGTCTTTTCCCTGCAGGTCAGCACCCAGCAGAAATAGGCTATTTGGCGTGCCAGCGCCAAGGAGGTGCAGACCCTGGGGGTCTTTAACAGGCGGAGCACCCACTGCCACAAGAGGTGGGAGGACCTGCGCCACTGGGCAAAGAAGACGGCAGAGGCCCACCTGGGGCTAGCCTCCCAACAAGGAAGGGGTGCCAGTTGCACCATGACCCCCTTGATGTTCCGCATCCTGGCGATGGCCTATCCGGAGTTGGATGGGCGCTTGAAGGCATCACAGCAGCCACGAGGGGGTGAGTACAGAATCTGAAACCTGACTTTGCGCTCATTAGGAGGTACCTGGATGGGGGGGGTGGGCTGTGGGTGCCCCTAGGCCAGGGAGAACATGACAGGGTAGGTCCCTTGTTGTGCAGGCTCAGAATCACTTCTACCTCAATAGTGTTGGCGGCCATCTACTCCTGGGCAGGGTCCTGTGGGTTTGAGGTGTGCAGCTAATGGCGTTAGGCATTGAACCCCATGGGCTGGTGACTGTCTTAGTAAATGGTTGGGCATGGCCTAGTGCATAGGGCTGTTCCCTATGTGTTGTGTATGCCAACGGTAGTGTTGTTGCTGGCATTGACCAAGTGTATCCTCTGTCTCTCCCCTCCCTTTTTGTTTTTTCACCCTCTCCTTGTGTGCATTAGCATCATCTGGCAGAGGAGCAGAGGCACGGGTGACAGAGGGAGGTTCATCCCACATGGGCCTGGAGGCCGAATCCACCAAGGGTGAGGGACCAGTGGGACGGGGGTGAGGGGAGCACCACGACTGGGACAGGAGAGGAGACTACAGACAGTGACTCCTCCTCCGATGGAAGTTCCCTGGCGGTGGCGGACACCTCTGTGCCCACCCCAACAACAGGTACAGCCGCCACCCCCTACCAACACTGCCTTACCAGCAGCCCCTCAGCGTGTTTCCCATGCCCGCTCACCTAGGAGGGTGGGAATCTCCTTCACCCCAGGCACCTCAGGCCCTGGCCCAGTCAGCCCTGCTGCCCTCAGTGAGGAGGCTATGGACCTCCTGAGATCCCTCTCTGTTGGGCAGTCAACCATACTGAATGCCATCCAGGGTGTAGCAGGGCATTTGAAACAAACAAATGCATAACTGGAGGGCATTCACTCTGGTGTGGTGACCCAACAGAGAGCATTTTAGGCTCTGGACTCAGCACTGATGGCAGCCCTTGTCCCTGTGTCTAGCCTCCCCCCCTCCAACTTCCTCTACCCAGACCCAATCCCCTCAACCCCAGCCTATCCCAGGCACACCTTCAGACCAGCATTCACCCAATACAACACACAAAGGTGGCTCAGGCAAACATAAGCACCACACGTCATCTCACAGGCACTCACACAAGCACCATACCTATGCAGACACACCAACATCCACTGCCTCCACTGTGTCTTCCTCCTTCTTGTCTTCCACCTCCCCCCCAGTAGCGTCTCCTCTCACACCTGCATGCAATACATCCTCATCCACAACCTCCATCACCAACACGCCCATCACAACACACCCCTCACTGGCAGTTACCAACCCCACAACTATGCACACGTCCCCTGTGTCCTCTCCTAGTGTGTCTGTGACCCCTCCTCCCAAAGTACACAAATGCAAGCACCCACCCACCCAACAGCCATCCACCTCACAACAGCGTCCAGCCCATGCTCCTTCACCCAAACTCAGCAGAAAGACACCTCCTACAACCACTCCCTTTTTCTCCACTCCCAAACCCTCTCCATCTTCCCGCCCCAGTGTGTCTAAAAAACGTTTCCTGGCAAACTTTGACCTGTTCCCTACCCCTCCACCCCCTCGTCCTTCCCCTCGGGCAAGGGTGTCCAGAACCCAGGCCAGCATCTCAGCCACCAAGGCGGCATCCGCTCTGGTACCTGCAACTCCCAGAGGCTTCAAGAGGGCACCCGTCAGGCCAGACAGTGTGCCACCGACTCCTGCAAAGGACCATACCATCCCACCACGTGCCAAGGTGAAGAAGGGGACAGCAGGCACCAAGGGCAAGGAGCACGACCACCCAGCAATGCCTCCTCCAAAACTGCAGCTGCCAGAGCCAAGGTACCAACAGCACCTACCAATGTGAAGAAGGGGCAGAAAAGCGAAGGCAAGGTACCTCAGGCGTCGGAGCCTGCAGGTGGGGGCCTGGTGGCCACCATCAGAACCGACAGCCCTGCCACCTGCACCGCAGGCAGCACCCCCAGCATCCCCGCCACAAGCACCGCCACCTGCACTGTCACCAGCACCACCGCTGCCATCACTACTGTCAGCAGCAGCATCCCCAGTGGCCAGCCTTCTGAGGCTGCAGGAGATGGCTGGTGCCTCCCACCACCACTGGCAGCACCCCCACCAGCCATGCAACAACCACCAATTTGCAGCCTTAGTCGCCGCAGGATGGAGTCTGGCCCTGCCTCCATGGACTTTCCTGCTACCTGTCCTCTGCAAATCTCGTGCCTCAGACACCCAGGTGAGGGACTGTGACCTTGCACCCCCCAAGTGCTGCATCAATGGGCACAAAGCACCCTCCAGAACCAGTGGAGATATGCACCCACTCACCCAATCCTTGGCAGGATGAAGCAGACTGGGCACAAGGCCCCCTCCAGGACCAGTGGAGAAAGGCATCCACTCACCCAGTCCTTGGCAGGATGAAGCACACTGGGCACAAGGCCCCCTCCAGAACCAGTGGAGAAAGACATCCACTCACCAATCCTTGGCAGGATGAAGCAGACTGGGCACCAAGCTCCCTACAGAACCTGCGGAGAAATGCATCCACTAGAGACACTGTGGCCTTGTACTCCCCAGGACCAAGCACAGGGCATGTTGCCCACTCCAGAGCAGGTGGGCAAACCACCCACTTGAGAGACTGTGGCCTTGCACTCCCTAGGACCAAGCAGTGGGCAACCCAACCACTTGAGAGACTGTGGCTTCAAAGTCCCCAGGAGCAAGCAGTGGACAAACCACCCACTTCAGAGACTGTGGCTTTACACTCACCAGGACCAAGCAGTGGGCAAACCACCCACTTGTGAGACTGTGGCCTTGCACTCTCCAGGACCAAGCAGTGGGCAACCCACCCACTTGAGAGACTAAAGAGACTGTGGCTTTGCACTCCCCAGGACATCGCTGTGGGCATGGAGCCCCCTCGAGGAGCAGTGGCGTTTTTCCATCTTCCGGCTAAGGTGCCTCCCCATCCTCATCCCACTGAGGTACCTGTGTGTTTTCGACCTGATGCCCCTGCTCTCTCCGTATTGAGGCAGGAGTCAAGTGTGGGCTTGGCCCATGATTTTTGGCTCAGTGGCCCACGGACATTTGCAAAGGACAATGTACGACCTTATGTACATATTGTACATTTTTTTAAATACTGTTTTTTAAATCGTTACTTATATCTGACTATTTCTAAAATATCACTGTTTAAATCAATTCCTTTTGTCCTTCCAGGGGGTTCCGGGGTGTATATGTAATGTTGCTGCATGTGTTTGTGTGTATGGTGTTGTGGGTGAGGGTGGGGGTGTTGCATGTTGCGTGTTGCATGCGTGTGTCACTCTCTTTTTCCTCCCCCCCTCCCCTGTGTGGTAGTTGCAGTACTCACCATGGTTGTCGCCGCCGCCTTTGATATTCCTGGTGTATGAGGAGGTACACCAGCATGGGGAGGAGCTGTAACTCGGGCTCCATGGTGTCCTGGTTCTTCGTTGAGTGTCGAGAGGTGAGTGGTTTCCCTTCCAAAGACAGTTTCCACCGTGCTTTAGATGGTGTTGGTACCGCCCCGGAAAAGCTGGTGGATTGGTGGGTTGTAATGGGGTGGGCGGTACATTGTCTTCCTCCTGTCTGTTGGCGGCGACCACTGCGGTGTTGGGTGCTACTGCCGTGGCAGACAGCATGTTAAAGTGGCTGTCTATGATGGCGGTTTCCGCCGTGGTCGTGATCCCATTTTTTTTACCGCCGGCCTGTTGGCGGTATTACCACCGCTTCAACACCGACCGCCAGGGTTGTAATGAGGGCTAATGTTCACTACTGTAATTAAGATGTGAACGTCCCTCAAGAGTTGTGAGAACACAATTATATGTCAAAATATATACATTTGCACTTGAACAACACATAAAAGGTACAATGAAAACGGCAATTCAGCACAATATAGTGAGAGCAAACATGTGGCTTTTTCGGGTTTGGAAAGTGAGTTATGTGTTACAGGGATGTAAGCTTCCGTCCTGGATTTAAAGTTGTCTTTTTGTTTCCTAAAATAGGGATATTTCACTACTTGACACACGTGTGTATTTAGTTTACAGTTTAACCTCTGTAAACTTTAATTTTAGTGCTAGCGTGCAGTCTGACGTATCAGTTCGCTTTCTGGCTGGAAGAGGAGTGAGCCTAGGGGACCCAGCTCGGAACTAGTCATTCACAGTGCAGTCCTGACGGGACCCTGCCGCACACGTGACCTCTTGAAGTTGTGCTGCTTTTTCTCCAGCAGCTCTCCTGTGCACGTCATCACGCCAGCTCACGTTCGCCTGGTTTGGTAAAAGAACGAACAGTCATCGGCATGTGCTGTGGACTGCTGTGACGTTGGCAATGTACCTGACAGGCAGGGGCGATGGAGTGGCTTGAGGTAGAATGTGCTTTGTACTCTAACTACTGCCTTCCCTGGATCACACTCGCTAGCTGACAAACGTGATCTGTGTGTCTTTCAGTTTAGTTCCCGTTCGTTTTCCAGGCTGAAGCAAGTGCCCCTAATACTTCTATGTCCCCAGACACGATGCTGGAGGACATTGTGGGACAGAGCAGCAAATCGTAATGATGGTGAGGCAAGGTCGTTGAGGGCCAGAGTCTGGCTGTGACTCCAGCCAAGCTTCTGAGTGCTGTGGAGTGAACTAAGGCCCAGATTTACTCAGCACTTGCATTGCCATTGCATCATGCAAGGCAACACAAGGGCTTAAGTGATATTTACTAAGGCATGGAAAGCCACCTTGAGTGGCTCTGCATGGCTTAGTAAATCCAGTGTAACTTAAGGTAGCACAAATCACTGCCTTGAATTACTCTGCATCTGGAATGCCTTCCTTGGGTAGAGTGTGGGCTTTTTCACACATCCATCCATGGATTTTGGCACATTACCAGATTTACTAAGGATACTAAACCTGGGAATGCACCTAACTGCTACAACATAACAGAGGCATAACGTGGAGAACTATGTTTATTTCTCCTCGTATTTCTTCTTTCCACATGTGCTCCATTCTACAATACATATAGAAAGAGGAAAACGCCTCTGTGGATTGTTTTTGTGCAGGAAATTGTCCCGAACCTGCACAAAGCAATCCTGCATGAAATGCAGTCACTCTTGCACCATGGTGCAGGGGTCCCTGTGTTGGAGCAAGGCAGCACTCAGTTTGTCACCTCAGCAGACAGCAGGAATGTGCAATAGTTTTTAAAATATGGCACATTCCTTCTCTCTCTTTATTTGATACAGCGCATCAAGTTGTCTTCCTGCGTTGTGTTAAATGTTAGTAATTCTGAGCCAACCTTTCAGTTACAAGTACCCTCTGCTGCTGAAGGTGAGTGTGCTAGGTATCTTGAAGACCATGTGTGTGAAAAAAACGGATAAAAGATCTAATGAAAGAGTGTTCATTACAACTAAGCTTCCATACTCTATTCTCTGTACGTTAGTGACTGTTAGACTTTTCATCCTTGGCGTGGTCTCCCTTAACATTTTGCCTCTGTTTCCAAGGTTGTTGATGTGTGCTGGACTCATTTTTTGCTGTTTTTGTTACTCTGGGCTCTTTACCACTGCTATCCAGTGCTAAAGTGCAAGTGCTCCTATACAAAATGTGTATGTAATTGATTCATCCATGATTGGCATATTTGATTTACTGGTAAGTCCCTAGTACAGTGCACTAGAGGTGGCCGGGCCCTGTAAATCAAATGCTACTAGTGGGCCTGCAGCACTGGTTGTGCCACCCACATTAGTAGCTCTGTAAACATGGCTCAGACCTGCCACTGCAGTGTCTGTGTGTGCAGTTTTAAACTGCCAATTCAACTTGGCAAGTGTCCCCACTTGCCAGGCCGAAACCTACCCTTTTCTTACATGTAAGACACACCTAAGGTAGGCCCTAGGCATCCCCCCTGGGCAGGGTACAGTGTATGTTTAAGGTAGGACATATACTAATGTCCTAAGAGTGAAATACTGGTAAATTCAGTTTTCACTGTTGGAAGGCCTGTCCCTCTCATGGGCTAACATGGGGGCTGCTTTCAAATATGATTAAAGTTTAGATTCCCTTTGGGAGCGGATAGACATGTGGAATTTGGGGTCTCTGAGCTCACAATTTAAACATACGCCTTTTAGTAAAGTTGATTTTAAGATTGTGTGTTTGAAAATGCCACTTTTAGAAAGTGAGCATTTTCTTGCTTAAACCATTCTGTTTCTCTGCCTGTTTGTGGATTCCCTGTCTGAGTCAGTTTGACAGTTGGGCTGTTTGCACCTCTTTCTAGACAGTGACACAAAGGGAGCTGGGGTGTAGCCTGCATATCCTGATGAGCCATCTGTGCTAGGAGGAAGGGGAAGAGTGGTCACTCACGCCTGGAAGGGCTGTGCCTGCCCTAACTCAATGCAGCCTCCAACCCCCTGGTGTGTGTCTGGGGCCTGGCATGGGCAAGGCAGAATTTCACAAACAAGAGGGACTTTTCTTTGAAGTAAGCCTACCTCAAAGGGCAAAGTGGGTATAAGAAGGGCACTCAAAACCACAGATTTTAGATCACTTCTGGAAACTAAGAGGAACCTCTGCCTGGAAAAGAGCTGAAGAGCTGAGGAAGAAGAGCTGCCCTACCTGTGACTGTGCTTTGTGGAGCTATCCTGCAGTTGCTGCTTCTGCCTGTGCAAGAGGACAAAGACTGGACTTTGTGTGCCTTCCTGTTTGTGAAGAACTGGCCAAAGGCTTGACACTGAGCTTGACTCCTGTTGATGAAGTCTCAGGGACAGCAAAGACTTCTCTCTGCCAGCACCTGGAGGCTCTGCTGAGACTCCTGTCCTGCCAAGTGGTGACCTCTCCAGTTTCTGGGGCCTTGACAGGTGAAGCTGGTGGACCAAGGTTGGAAATCCATGCACAGATTGTTGTGCGGAGAAATTTCCGACGCAACCTCCGAGAGCTGCTAAAGAAACGACGCGCCACCGGCTCAGTGGGGGATATCGACATAGCGCTTGCAGCGCAGTGGGGAAATCGACGTATGCAGCTGGAGAAACAACGCTCTGCATCACTTACAGAGGCTGCAATGATGCAACATCGCTGGGTGCGGAAAAACAATGCAAGCCTGCCCGGACCCGAGGTGCTTTGTCCAGATCAATGCATCTCTCTCCTGCGGGGAAATAAATGACGCACACCGATCAGACCGGAGAAGGATAAACGATGCACAGCCTTGTTTGCGGGTGAGAAATCAACGCACCGCTTACCTTTTTCAATGCACACTCACCTGTGCGGGTTGTTTTGATGCGACCCAGGTACATTTTCACGCTAACAGCGTTAGCGTTGTGTTTAAAAGAACATAAAGCCTCTTTTTGCATTTTAATTAATAACTTGACTTGTGAAGGGTGGATTTTTGTCGGTTTGGTCTTGTTTTGTTCAGATAAAAAAATTCTATTTATCTAAACCTTTGTTGTGTCATTTTGTAGTGTTTTCATTGAGTTACTCTGTGTGTTGGTACAAATACTTTACACCTAGCGCTCTGAAGTTAAGCCTGCCTGCTAGTGCCAATCTACCAAGGGGGTGAGCGGTGTTCGCTGAGGGTGATTCTCTTTTACCCTGACTAGAGTGAGAGTCCTTGCTTGGACAGGGGGTAACCTGACTGCCAACCAAAGACCCTATTTCTAACAGTGACTTGTCCAGTGATTTCCTTCATTATAAAGCTAAGGGCCTATGTTGACTGCAACATCTAGACCTGACTTCATTTCCAAATCAAACGTTTTTTTATTTTCTTGATAAACATGTGAAATATGTGTAAATAGCTAATCGAGCAGTGCCTGCTGTTCAAATCCATATGTAAACTGCCTCATTTTAAAACTCTGACACCACTGATTCAAACTTTCACACATTCCCCTAGGACTGCAACATAAAATACTGAGTTGACTACTAGTAGCATCTGTTCCAGTGTTACAAAAACCATGAAGTAAAACACTGTGTGAAAACAAGATCATTTTTAAAATTGTCAATGCACAAAGCACTTATACTAATGGACAGAGCAGGCCAGTTTGAAAACCAAGCTTGTGCCAATGTAGGCAATTGTGTGACGCATTTTATGCACTTGATATGGTTGTGTTGAGTGCTGTGTTTAATTCCTACAGTAAAAATGAGACTGGGATTAAATAGCAAAGTGCAAGGTCAGTGGTGTCATGTTTCCTGTACACCTAATGACACTAACATCTCATCTATATGGGGGAATTAATAAAGGTCCCCACCCAGTGCTTCAAAACAGCATTCTTGTGTCTGTTTTGAGATTTGTGTGGCCACTAACTTCTTGATATCTGTCCACGAGGTGCTAAGCACCTTTTACTCCTCCACTGGCATCTCACTGCTTATCGTAGATGTGCTGAGGAACCAACAGTAAGCATAATATTACAGCACAAGCAAATTGGTTTTCAGAAGCCGAGAGAGATCCATCACATCAATATAGAGTATCAGCAGAATGGTGTAGGTGTGAACTAGATACTGAGATACTCCCTCTAAAGGCCTCTGCCATCAACAAGGCTATAGCCATAAATGTGGAAACTTATAACACCTACAAGCTATCCTGTCACTTTGCATAGATGTTGAAAATGGATATCAACAGAACTGAACATTATTGCAAAACTGTCACTCAAGTGCATTCATCTGGATCTAAAGGATTCCATCTTGATGAATTGACTGTATATGGAGTAAGATAACTACTCAAATGAACAGTGACCAGTATCACACACAGAAAAACAAATAGTGTTTATTGAATTGTTTGAAATACTCTCAGCAAGTGGTAATTACCCTGTGCCACTATTCAGTCCATCTGTTTTTGCCCACCATGACACTTCAGACAGGAACCAGGTTGTAAATAAGCTGTGAGCCTGCTAAAATATGAACAGTCCAGCCATAACTGCCAGTTCAGGTCCCCTCTAAATGGGATCACAAGCAACCCCAGACCATTTTCAGTTGAGAGGTATCGCATCAGTGAGGTATCACACATTGAGCACAGAACCAACATCTAGAAATACCCGTCACACTTAAGGAGTTGCACTGAAAAAAACAAAAATGGGACGGTTGGAATACTTGACTAAATATCAGCCACTGGTCATTACCAAAGGCTGTATGTCAGTCTATCATTTCTTGGCCCAACGAGCAACATCAGAAAGAAACCTACAACATAAAAGTCAGCCTTGATCTTGTTCCAGTAGGAACAGTCTAGACAGAATTGCCATGTCTTAACACCAACCTAAGCTGGGGTTGCTTTTATTGCCATCTAAAGATGACTTGGCCTCATGAGTGAAAATTTTATGGATTGGAATGACATTCTGAGTGATTTTTTGCTGATTTGTGATTTAATAATAACATGATAAGAGATGGGGCATATATTAATCTGTGCACATTCATCAGCTCACTGCTATGTGAGCACTAGTGAGCTCTCCACTGCCATAGCCTGAGGTTCAGTCAGCAGTCAGTGACAGATCCAGCTTTTGACCAATAGAATTTGTTCTGCCAGACTGATGTTTATGGTGCCTTAGAGTCCTAATAGCTATGGTCTACCGGGCTCTTGAACAGAACAGCTATCGCTCCCATTGTTGAATTTAAAGAACTACCAGATCTACTCTGTGTGCCTACCAGTGCAGGCACTAAAAATATTAAATGACACCCTCAAACTCTGTGGCCATCTGAGGCTGCAGATTGTATATACATAAGACAACAACTGACAATGGTGAGAAACTGCTATAGTTCAAATTAGTTTTTAATTGGAGTGGTGACACTAGTTCTGAGTTGACTGACTCTTTTCATGATTATTTCCTTCTCTTCTCCCTGGTACATGGCAGACCATTAATTTACAAATCTGTATTTGGGACATGAACTTCATTGGCCATTGCCGACTCTTGCTGGACTTCAGGGATCATGAGTTAGAAGAGCTCTGGGCAGACAGCAGGCTGCAACACTGCTGAGCAAAGTACCTGCTCATCAAGTGATGGCAGCTCACCACCTGAATCAGGCACATTGAGAAATCATTGGTAGGTGGCTACAACCCTAAGTACATAGGAGGTTGGTACACCCACTTTGTGCTTCACAAAGTCTTACTGATCCACAGAGTGGAACATACTGCAGTGATAGACAGTGAAGGACTGTTAGAAATTGGGTTTCTGGTTAGCAGAGGTATTCACCCTGTCCAGGGAGGAACTACAATTCTAGTCAGGGTAAGTCACAAACACACCATAGGTTAACCTATGCTCAGTTGGTATGTTGGTACAGAGCAGTCAGGCTTAACGTAAGAGGCAATGTTTGTGCAACACTTCAAACAGTAAAACAGTGACAACACCATGCAAAAAGACAACACACTTGGTTAGAAGCATAGAAGGTTATTTAATAAATAAAACAAGACCAAAATGACAAAAATCCAATACGCAGAACTTGAGATACAACTTTTTGAAGAATAATCTGTGCTTAGAAACAAGAAGCACAAACCAGGGATATCGGGTCCTGCCAGACCGGGCAAAGTCAAAAGATCAGTGTTAGACCTGACATGCCTTAGGGTGGTCACCCCTAACTTTTTGCCTGCCTCCCTCCACTTTTTGGACCCTTTTTTGCTGGCTTTTAGACTCTGCACACTTTACCACTGCTAACCAGTGCTAAAGTGCATATGCTCTCTCCCTTTTTAAACATGGTAACTTTGGATCATACCTGATTGGACTATTTAATTTACTTATAAGTCCCTAGTAATGTGCACTATATGTGCCTAGGGCCTGTAGATTAAATGCTACTAGTGGACCTGCAGCACTGGTTGTGCCACCCACTTAAGTAGCCCCCTTAACCTTGTCTCAGGCTTGCCATTGCAAGGCCTGTGTGTGCAGTTTCACTGCCACTTTGACTTGGCATTTAAAAGTACTTGCTAAGCCTAGAACTCCCCTTTTTCTACATATAAGTCACCCCTAATGTGTGCCCTAGGTAACCCCTAGAGCAGGGTGCTGTGTAGGTAAAAGGCAGGACATGTACCTGTGTAGTTATATGTCCTGGTAGTGTAAAACTCCTAAATTTGTTTTTACACTACTGTGAGGCCTGCTCCCTTCGTAGGCTAACATTGGGGCTGCCCTCATACATTGTTGAAGTGGCAGCTGCTGATCTGAAAGGAGAAGGAAGGTCATATTTAGTATGGCCAGAATGGTAATACAAAATCCTGCTGACTGGTGAAGTCGGATTTAATATTACTATTCTAGAAATGCCACTTTTAGAAAGTGAGCATTTCTTTGCACTTAAATCTTTCTGTGCCTTACAATCCACGTCTGGCTGGGCTTGGTTGACAGCTCCTTGTGCATTCACTCAGACACACCCCAAACACAGGGTCCTCAGCCTCACTTGCATACATCTGCATTTTGAATGGGTCTTCCTGGGCTGGGAGGGTGGAGGGCCTGCTCTCACACAAAGGACTGCCACACCACCTACTGGGACCCTGGCACACAGGATTGAACTGAAAGGGGACCTGGTGCACTTCTTAGCCATTCTTTGAAGTCTCCCCCACTTCAAAGGCACATTTGGGTATAAAACAGGGCCTCTGCCCTACCTCATCAGACACTTGCTGGAGAAGAAACCTGAACCAGAAACTACATCCTGACAAGAAGAACTGCCTGGCTGATCAAAGGACTCACCTGTCTGCTTTCTACAAAGGACTGCTGCCTTGCTGAACTCTTGCCTGGCTGTGAAAGTGCTCTCCAAGGGCTTGGATAGAGCTTGCTTCCTGTTCCCTGAAGTCTCAGGACCAAAAAGACTTCTCTTTTTCACTTGGACGCTTCGTGCGCCGAAATGTTCGACGCACAGCTTGTTCCGCGGCGAGAAAAACGCTGCACACCGACGCTGATCGACGCGATGCCTTCGGGACGACTGGAACTTCAACGCACTGCCTCGCAAGGACAACGCCGCCCGACCTCCAGAGGAGAAATCGACGCGCAGCCCCGCAGAACAACGCGCAGCCGGAAAACAAGTAGGAGAATCCACGCACAGACCCGGGACATCTGGTAATCCCCGCGATCCACAGAAAGACACTGTCCGCGCACCGGAAAATGACGCACGACTTCCCCGCATGAAAAATAACGACGCAAGTCCGTGTGTGCTGGGGAGAAATCGACGCACACACCATTTTTCCACATATCTCTTCTTCTGTGGCCCTCTGAGGGGATTTTCCACTCCAAACCAGGTACTTTGTGCTTGAAAGAGACTTTGTTTGCTTTTTAAAGACTTAAGACACTACATATCACTTTTCAGTGATATCTCTACAAATTCACTTTGCAACTTTATTCGTTTTGACCTACAAATATCCTGATAAATATTATATATTTTTCTAAACACTGTGTGGTGTATTTTTGTGGTGCTATATGGTGGTATTGTATGATTTATTGCACAAATACTTTACACATTGCCTTCTAAGTTAAGCCTGACTGCTCGTGCCAAGCTACCAGAGGGTGGGCATAGGCTAATTTTGGATTGTGTGTGACTTACCCTGACTAGAGTGAGGGTTCTTGCTTGGACAGAGGGTAACCTGACTGCCAACCAAAAACCCCATTTCTAACAATCAGGCACACCACAGTGGAGTGCGGGCCTGCTAAAGGGACCCGGTTTGGCCTACTGAACAAAAGTACCTTAATCTTGGTTACGTTGATGTCAAGAATGCAATGGAGCAGGCTGAAGCGATGCATCGGTGTTGATCTCCGAAGGGAAGGTGATGCATCGACCCTTTCCATGGAGTAGTGAAGATGTGTCAATTTTCTCTGTGCAACAGCGGTGATGCATTGGGTTCAAGATGCAGTGGTTCCGAAGGTGATGCTTGGGGTCAATCTGTGCTGGGAAGGTGATGCATCGACTCCGATCCATGCAATGGGACTGAAGCACGGGTCTGATCCATGCAACCGGGGATACATTGGTCCTGAATGGAGCAGCACATTATATCCACTTCCAAAGGCTCCAGACTGGATTGACACCACTTGGCAGAGCAAGAGTCACAGCTAGAAGAGTCCAGGTGCTATAGCAGGTAAGTTGGAAGCCTTTTGTTTCCCTGAGAATTCAGAAAACAGGACTCAAGCCAGTAACTCCTTTGAGTCTCTTTGGGTCTGGGTTGTGAGAAATGCAGGTCCAGTACTTCTCACTCCTGGGCAAGAAGGGAAGCAGGTGGCAGGTCAGCACAGGAGAGCAGGAGTGCTGCATAGTAGCAATTCAGAGAGTGGCAGTCCTTGTAGCAGCACAGCAATCCTTCTTCCTGGCAGAGTATCCTTAGGTCCAGAAGTGTACTGAAGTGGTGGTGTGAGCGGTCCAGCACTTATACCCAGTTGTGATGTTGAAGTGGGGTAGACTTCAGAGAGAGGCCTTTGAAGTGCACAATCCCTGCCCTTCCTGCCCTGTCTCCAAACTCACTTAAGGGGGTTTGTAGCCATTTGTGTGGGGGAAAAGACACAGCCTATTCAGGTGTGTGAGCTCCTCCCTGCCATCCTGCCCAGGATGACCCATCGGGCTGTGGATGGCCCATCTGCCACACCTCAGCTCCCTTTGTGTGTGGCTGTCTAGAGGGCATGCACAGAGCCCATCTGTCACCCTTGTATTCAGGGAGCCCATCTGTCACCCTTGTATTCAGAGAAAGGCAGTAGGCACCAAATAGCTAAAGCAAGAAAATTTCACCTTTCTAAAAGTGGCACGTTCAGAACTACAATTTAAAATCTGACTTCTCCATACCTTTTGATTTTAAATTGTAATTTCAGAGTTACCAAACTTGGAGGTCCCAAATCTTACCCAATTGGAAATTACACTTATAAAATGCTATAAGGAAATCCC
Source organism: Pleurodeles waltl (assembly GCF_031143425.1). Lineage (NCBI taxonomy): Eukaryota > Metazoa > Chordata > Amphibia > Caudata > Salamandridae > Pleurodeles > Pleurodeles waltl. The sequence goes on from NC_090447.1 coordinate 298,931,471, forward strand.
AATGTTATCCTACAAGAGAGATAGGTCTTGCAGTAGTGAAAAACAGATTTTAAAGTTTTTCACTACTAGGACATGTAAACCTTTAAAGTACATGTCCTACTTTTTGAATACACAGCACCCTGCTTTTTGGCTGTCCAGGTCCTACCTTGGGGTATCTTAAATGTATGATAAAAGGAAGGTTTGTACCTGGCAAGAGCTTTATCTTGCCAGGGCGAAGTGGCTGTTCAAACTGCAACAGACAGGCTTTGCAGTGGCAGGCATGAGCCATGGTTTGGGGGATAACGTAAGTGAGTGGCACAACACGTGCTTCAAATCCACCTTAACAGTCCCTGAAAACATATAGTGCACTTTACTAGAGACGTATAAGTAAAATAAACATTTCAATTACGGCTAAGACAATGTTAAAGTGATTTAAGCAGAGACTACAAGCAATTTAGCATTGGTTAGCAGTGGTAGAGTGCCCAGAGTCTTAAAACCTGCAAAAATGAGGTCAGCAAAACAGAAGGTCTGAAAGCAAAAAGTTGTGGGAAACCATGCCAAGGATGTAAGGCCTAACAAGGATCATGGGAGGGAAAGAAAGAAATGAGAGAGTTGGAGGAGGATGTAGAAGTAGTAGAATGTAGAAGAGTTTAGATGGGGTAAGAGGGAGAAAGGGGAAAATGATAATAGAATGGCTTGAGAGATTCAATGAGAGCAGTGGGCAGTGGTGACAGGACTGTGGTAAGGGGAAAAAGTGAGTGGCAACAGGACAGCAAAAAGTGTAGGAATAAAGGGAGATAAAAGTAGAATATTTGCAGGAAAGAAGAGGCAACGACCAAAAGAGGGAGAGCAAGTAATTAGAAGGGAGAGAGAGAAGGAACAGGAGATGGAAAGGGCCAAGGCATGGAGAAAAAGTTATGTAGAGAGAAGGTGCTGGACAAACCAATACATTTTTTCTCAAACACGACCACAGAACATGTAGAGCAGTATTCCCTAAAACATAGATGCAGGATTAGTTGCTCAGGAAAGTGTGCTGTACCTGTCATACATTTGTGGCTTAGGGAAGCTTGCTCTTCCTGTCATGCACGTATTATTTAATTATGCTTGCACTACCTGTCGTGCACTTGTAGTTCAGAGAAGCTTACTCCGTCTCTCCTGCGCCTATGGTTTAGGGACTCTTGCCCTGTGCCTGGTAAAAGATAAGCTTATTGCTGGCTATCTTTTGTGGCTCCCGTTCCAGCCTGTTCTCACTGCACTCTGCCTAGACTTCTCTTTGTCTCACTCTAAGCTACCTCGTCTCAATCCTACTTCAAAAGCATAGCAGACAGAGGACCTACCCTTGAAGGATAGATGGACTGAGAGTTGCCAGAATCAGGCAGGCCTGAAGCAGAAACCCTTAGTATCACAATGTACAGCATCCTCTGAAATGCATCATTGGCCAAGGAAAAATTAGGTGCATAACCTTCAATGACCAAGGCTTATCTCTAAAAGTCACTGCCTACTTGAAGTTGGCCACATGCAACCTCTGACAAGAATTCTTAATAGTCCCTTCAGACTGCAGAGAAAATGGCCAGCAGCGAAAGAAATGGATAAGGGCATTTCTTCTGTGGACACCATTCATCCTTTATTTTATAACTGTCATGCTTACAAAAATGAAGTCCACAAGTAACTATGGGTCAGTCTAACAACAGGTTCACTGCTATTGCTTGTGAAATGTTTACTGTGCATACCCACGCCAATAACTATTATTGATATTTAAAATGTTATTTTCAAATGATTTCATATTAACTACCCATGTGTTAAAAAAAACATAAATAATAAGGGCTCCATTCTGACCCAAGTCTGGAATCATCAGTAGGTGGCTCCACTGGATGTAGCTATTGCAGCCACAAACAAATAGAATTTGCCACCACCAGCCAGAGCATGTTCAGTTGGCATCAAGTTGGACTACAGAGGTGGGGGAGATAGGACTGCCACTCCTCTTAGAGTACAACAAGATGTGCCCCTGTGGAGCAGTAATTTAGAGTTTAAGTGACCATTCATGATCAGGGGCAACCCAAACTGTTGACAAACCCCAAAAATACATGAGAACATACTGGGGTAAAGGAAAAGTGGCAGAGACAGCACAGGTGCCCCACCGTTTCTAACTGCTCATTTGATTTGAAATTTATACACAGGACGCTTAGTGGTGCTTAGATAATTTTGTGTTTCATAGCTTATTTTAGATCTTAGCTGGTTTGTGCCTCTTTGTTTAGTAAATATGTTGTTTGCAACTATCCCATACCATACACTGGTCTAGGTTTAATGCCATTACATTTACAGTGCTCAGTCTTGTAGAATCCAGAATGTCTACAGTGCAGGATAATGAATATCTATTGGGAGAAACGTAGTAAAACATGGTTCAGAGGTCTAAAAAAAGAAAAAGGGCCAGAGTGAGGTTAAAGATGACATTTAGTACCATATACAAGAATCTATGTTGCCAACCAAGCATTAGTGTGGTCTGTGTCATTGGATCACATGATATCATTCAGGACCAGGTTTAGCGCTGAAACAGTACCTTGGTTCGGTGATGCGTCGATGTCTAGAACAAGATGTGAGGAGCAAGGGAGTAGATGCGTTGGCATCGATCCTGAAGATGAAGGCGATGTATCAGCTCCGAGCTGCACAAAGTCAGAGATACATCAGGAATGGAAGCAATGCATCATGCAGGTGGTCCTGATCCTTGCGGCAGCAGCCCAGTGCCAGCATCAATGGCAATGCAAGGTTCTCAATCCTTGCAGCAGCGGTGAGACATCAGCATCGAAGGAGATGCACTGGTTCCGACCAGTGCAATGGCATCAATGCACAGGTTTCGGCAGTTGCTGCACTGTATACCTACTTCCAAGGGCCCAGTACTGGATTGGTACCAATGGGCAGGACAAAACTTGTAGCAAGCAATGTTCAGGTGCTATTGATGATAATTAGGATGTATTTTTTGTCCCTGAGCATTTAGTAGGACAAGAGGCAAAGCAGCAAGCTCTTGGAGTCACTCGGGGTTCAAGTGCGATGGGTCCAGTCCTTCCTCAACAGGGCAGATGGCATCAGGCAGCACAGCAGAGCTGTAATTCCTAATTGAGAAGGAGTACATATGCTCCAGAGCAGCAGTCCAGAGTGGCAGTCCTTGTAGCAGCACAGCAGATCCTGGCAGAATTCTGAACAAGTCCAGTGATGTGCTGATTTGGTAGGCTCAGAGTTCCAGTACTTATATCCAGTTGTGGCTTTGAAGTGGGGGTGACAGGCAGCAGGTCAGCACAGGAGAGAAGGAGTTCTGTAGAGTAGCAGTCTAGAGAGTGGCAGTCCTTGTAGCAGCACAGCAATCCTTCCTCATGACAGAGTAGTATCCTCTGGTCCAGAAGTGTACCGAAGTGTACCGTGTGCAACTGCACCAGTCGCACCCTCCTAATGCCAGCCCTGATAACATTTAAAAGTCACAAACTAGAGATCTGAGACTATTGTGCTAAATGTAACTTATATGTTCTACTGTACTCTTCTTCTAAAGCATATAAATCTATAATTTCGCAACTTCAGGGCCCATATTACAGATAGGGTGCGCTTTCATGTTTGCACCATGACGCACCTTAAAGCAGGTGTGCCGAGTGCAAACATGGAAAGTGCGCCCTATTTGGAAGAATGCAGTGCCCTTGAGGCAGCTGTGAACTTGCGCTGCACATTCAAGAGTAATACAGAGCAGCTGTTTAAAAGTGCCCCTTTTTCCTCTGTGCAGGCAGCAACCCACTTGCACTTTTAAAAGGGATTAGAGATCACCTTGCAGACGGGTGCAAAGAGTGACTGCCCAAGCCTGCAAAGGGATATCTGGGGGCTCCATGTGACCCCCCACTTTCATATCTATAGAGGGCTGCATTTAGAAGGCACACAGAAAGTGTGGCACCTTTTTATGGCACAACTTTAAAGCACCTTCTAGAGGCGTGTTTGTCTCTGTGCCCACACCAACAATACAACGCGGGTGATAAGGCAAAAAGATTCCTTCATTTGAATGGGGCCGAGCTCCCATGCACCATTAGGGAACGCTCTCTAATGACGGTGCTACATGTGCACCAGCGTTATCTGTATTACAGAAAGGGCCACACAAGCATTTGCCCCAGAGGTGCACAAAGCAGGTGCAAACGCCTGCTGCACACCTGGGGCACTTATGTAATACGGCTTGATGTCAGTCTAAGAATACAGAATAATGGACAGACGCATGTCATGATAATTATTGTTATGGCTAATTAGTACTTCTATAGAACACAGCCTGCTATTTGTACGACAGCTCGTTCCTATTTGGTAGCCTTGGGTACTTCCTATCTTCTAACACATGCCTTGGAACAGCTGATGTCTACATGCACATTATTACAACGTGTTTCACTTGACTTTGTGGTAGGTGGTGAAAGACTACCCTGGCATGTTTTTTTCTTCTTTTTTTCTTTCTATTCTGATAAACATTAAACATGTGATTGCAGATCAAATACAAAAACCCTGGACCTGTCTTTTCTAATTTTAGCTTCCTAATCCATCAGTACACTTTTAGAATTTCCACAATGACAATACAAACGATCTGAACATCAAAGCATGCAAATATTAACAAGATGTGTGAAAGTCTGCATATTTCACTCATTTTTGAGGCATACATGATCAAAAGCGGAAAACCGTAACATTTAGCACTCTGGCTTGTGCTTTCATTAACTAAATTCAGTTTCTTCAGGAAATCTCCTAGTTGCCCGTCATCAATGCAATATAATTAAGGCTCTGCCACCCCATGATAGATGAAAGCTGGGTGTCAGGTTGTGTTTTCTAATCTAACACTGCTTCTTGACACCTTTTTCATTTATTCGTCTATGAACCAAATAAATCACAAAGTATCTGACAAACATACGCAATTGCTTTATGGGAACAAACCCATTTTTATTTTGAGACAGGTCTTCATTTAGAAAAAAAGAATGTATAAATAATTAGTATAGCTATGATAGTGGGAAGTTGGTCAGTATATCCAGGTATTAACGCTAACTGGTAGGATAGCTCAGTTTGCTTGGCATCTTTCCAGACACATGCAGGCTTAAATTTCAAATTCAGGCAGGGAAAACTGAACCCATTGAAAACCAATTCACAAAAATGTCTGGGTTGCTGAAATGATATCCCCCCTGTCTTTGAACAAAGTTATTGTCATGCGGTGGACACCGTGCCCTACTTTTAGCCCCATGTTAGACACTTTTTACTGTTGGGAGTGGAAGCTATGGAAATGAAATCTGAACCTTAAAACCTATTGCTAATTTTATCACCTGTGAGATTCACAGTAGCAAGGCATTGGCATGTGCATGACTCAGCCATTCATCTTTGATTATTAAATAATTATGATTGATGCGGTTGATATTAAAACAAATTAGTTGAGTCCCCAATTACAGTTCAAACTGCAGTGACCTTTAAACAGATCATCTTTAAGATTCCTACTTTTTTAAACAAACATCGCAATAAAGATTTTGTACTCTGACACTTTACTGTTGCCTCTCTCGAATTTTACTTTAATTGTCCAACTTCATACAGGAGAAGCCTTATATGCAAATAAAAAACGTGTACTGTCTCATGGGGTGCCACTTTAAAAAAAAAAAAAAAAGATTCATGAGAATAACTATAAAAAGACCTGCACATTTTGAGACCGCCTAGTGCACTCCTTTGTACTTATGATGCTATATCAAAACAGGTAGATATGTTGTTTAATAGTACGAGTTGTGAACAGCAATAACAACATATGTGGTATGTCATGACATGGCCATATCAGTGTCTATTTATGACATACAAACTATCCCTTTCAAGTCAAAGTCAGAACTCATTACTTGCTGTAGTGTTTTAGCACTGTAAGCCTTGGGGCCCCGTGACTAGGGACGGACTTATGAAGGACATTATGTAATAATTCGGGGAGGTGTCAGGGTGTGGTCTTTAATGGTTACTGAAATATTGAGTGTTAGTTAAACTTGGTATGCTGATGAGTAAAGACATTAACTACTAGTTTTGTGTCTGGTGTGTTCTGGCGTCTGCTACCAGGCTGAGGAGGATACAACAGCTGATGACAAGTTGGGGATCCATGCCCTGAAGAAACAGAAGTGCTCTCCTTGAGAGTTTGCAAGAAATAGCAAACTGCTTGTAAGTGTCTTGTGTGCCAAAGCAAAATTGAAAAATCATGCAGCTTGCGTACGTGGAGTGCAAGCCCTACTCTAGCTCGTACGAAGCCTTGTGGAGAAGGTGGAGGCCCAATAAAGGGGTACAGTTGGAAAAGCCCACCAAGACTTAACGACAAGGCTAAGGAAAAAAGAAAAAGTACTGTGCCACAACACCAAGCCATCAGTCAAACAAAGAAAATGCTAAAGGCAGTGACAACCAGGTATAACATATAAGACAGCGACAATCAGATATAATGCTAGAAGGCAGTGACAAACAGGTACGAGAAGTGAGCTTACTCACAGGTCATACATCCTCTATAACAGGCGAGGTGGCAGGCAGGGTGACTCAAGAGGGAACACAAGGTTTGTTCTTAACAAGTTCTTGATCCAAGAAGAAGCTGCCGGGGACAGGGAATGCGACAGCCAGTGTCATTCAGCACAGCTCGTAAGGTCTTCAAGATAAGGAAAATTTCCTGCAGCTGCTGCAAGTAACATGGAATACAGTGCTGCGGTGTTTTTGAAACCTTCACCACCATTCGATAAAGCCAAAAAAACAGACTGTTGGCACCAGATGGACCACGTGGTTTGAGACGTTGGATGATTTCATTGATGCTCTGGAAGAAGTAAGTAAGGAGAAAATCCTTAAACACTTACAGAATCTCACTGGTGATGGAGTAAAAGAAGTGATAAAGAAACTTACACAGATTGTAACAATGTCTTACCATCAAATTAAAGAAACGTTAGGAGCTAAGTTCAATCTAATGGCAAATATTTACTATGAAAAGTACATTTTCAATCAAGCGAGACAACATGTTGATGAAACGATGTATGAGTTTGTTGAAAGACTTGATGTAATCATCAAACATTGCACATTTGGTGAATTTAATGATGAAGAAGCCAAGAGCCTCTCTTGTCATTGATGGTTGCACTCATTCAGAGGAAACATGTTACAAGAGATACTCAGTCTAGAAACATTGTTAATGGCTGCTAGAGCAGAGGAACAAGCCGATCAGCAAGTGGCTGACGTGGAAGTGGGAATAGCAGAAGGTGAATCAGCATTAGTCATCAAAAGTAGACAAGTGCCAAGCAGATACCCGTAAGACGAAATCTTCGGAAAAAGAAAGGCTGTGTTTCCTATGTGGATTTTCATTTCCATATTAGGATAAATGTCCAACCATCGGACAACCGTGTAAAGGGTGCGGAAAGGAGAACCACTTTATAACCGTTTGTAAAGTGAAGAAACAACCAAGTGTGTCACTGCAGGAGGAGAAGATGGATACCAGAAAGTACCAAAAGCAGTCTTGCCACACCCACAAAAGGGAAAAACCAACTACAACTTCAATGGGTCAAAACTAATTGAAGTTGGTAGACCATCAAGTTCATCCTGCAAGAGTTCATTGACATCACCTTTGAGCAACAGTGAAGAGGGTGGATGTGTGGATATCATAGATACAAGGGAATGACATGCATAAGTGGGCCTTGCTGCTTGCACAGAAGATGAAAAAAGGGCAGAAACAATTGAGCAAAGTACTTGTATGGTCATTGCCCTGAATCAAACTGGAAGTCAACAGTAAATTTTGTAAACAATATCAGTACATCAATCAACAACATGCCAGTTTAACAATTTCACAGCCTAGCACCTATACCATGACTCAAAGCCTCAGGTGTGAAGGTGTACACATGGGCTGCTTCTAAGCCATTGTGGAGTAAAGGATCATTCATAATGACCCTGTGGCACAAGAAGACATCTTGAAAAACCCCAATTCACATTCTGCAAGGCACTCCATCAAGTGCATGTCTTCTTAGCTGTACAACTGCTCTGACATGGGACTGTTATTCATCAATTACAACTTAAATACACAACTTGCAATTGGGACTCAGTCCTGTCACTGTTTCATGTTCTAGGAAGTCTCAAAACGAAGAAGATATAACTTTATATTAATGAAGATATCAGGCCTGTTGCACTGTGACACCTAAGAATTCACCTACAGGAAAAGGTCAAGAAAGACCAAGAAGCTCTTCCAAAACAAGAAATTTTTGAGCGCTCTACTGGTCCTACACCATCAATGTCGCCCTTGTGTTAGTGCTGAAAAAAGACGGTGCAGACTCAGTGTACATCTGCATGGATATGCGACAAGCCAACAGCAATCAAGAGACGTCCTGGTCCACACATTACGCATATGATCATGCAGTTGACTGGACCCAAAGTTTTTCCCCTCACAACCTAAACAAAGGCCACCATCATCCTAAACTGGAAGAGAACTGAAGGTACATTACTGCTTTTTCGACTCACTTGGTTTATTTAGATACAGAAGTTTAAGGGCCTCATTACAACTTTGGTGGTTGGAATACTCTGACTGCAAAAGCCACGGGGAGAAGGCAGCCATCATACGGACTGCCTCCCCCTGGTCATATTACGATGTTTCTGCTGGGTGGGCCGTCAGGGAAATCAAATTGCAACGTTACCACCGGTGCCAATACCATAGCACACCAGCACCCTCAGAATGCACACTGTCTGCAAAGCTGTGTCTGCAATGCCATGGGCATGGGCAGTGCAGGGACCCCCCTGTGGCCCTCGGCACTGTGTTTTCACCAGCCTTCTCATGGCGGGGTCCCCTCATAGATAGACTGTTGGAAACAGGAGTCATGATCAGTATGGCGGTGCTCAGTTCAACGCCGCAGTGGCTAACCACAAGTCCACCCATCCTCAGTCCATCATGAACCTTATTCCCTGCAGTGAAAGCAGTCCCGTAGTGGTACGACCGCCAGAGTTGTAATGTGGTGGTCGGGCTGCCTGGAGTGTGCTGGTCTGACCTTCACTGCGAGGCTGTTGGTCTCCTCTGCTGTAGAAATTTTCAAAATGTTATACAAAGGATTACACATGCCTTTAATTACATTGCTGATATACTATTAATTGCTGCCTACCAAAAGGAGCTTGACAAAGCCCTCAAGCAGGTATGTCAGTTACTTGCAGAGGCAAGCCTCACCCTAAATGTTGAATGTTATGATTTTCATAAAACAAAGCTCAAATTATTTGGACAGGTATTTTCTGATTGTGGCATGACACCTGATTCTGACAAATTTCGGGGACTGTCAGCCACGAGTCTTCCACTAGAAGTCACCATGGTACAGTCTTTGTTGGGTATGGCCAGCTATTGTTTGAGGTACCTTCATGGCTTTGCCTCAGTGAGTGCTCTTTCGGGAGATGTGATGAAACAAAATTCCCGTTCCGATGGTCTACTGAATGTGACTGCAGTTTCAAAAACATAAAATATGCAACTGAAAATGTGACTGAGATGACTTACTTTGATCCTAAATTGCACACTGAGATCACTGTTGATGCGAGCCCATTGGGATTGGGTGTGATCCTAGCTCAGCATAGTGGACATCCAAATTCTCGGAGACAGATCATGGCATATGGCAGTCTAAGTGTGTCTGATACGGAACACACCTATTCCCAGCTGGAAAGGAGAGTCTGGCAGTGGTATGGGCCTGTGAACATTTTCATGTGTTTCTACATGACAACAATGTCATGATTGTCACTGACTACCAAGCGTTACTCACGATTTTCAGCAATCCAAAAGCCAAGTCGCCCCCTCGCATCGAGAGGTGGAAGTTTTGTCTACAAGAATACAGCTATGCAATTGTGCATAAACCAGTCAGGATTCACAACCATGCTAATTATTTCTCATGGGTACCCTTACAGTGGCAAAATTAAAAGTAGAAAATTGCCAAGGAGTACATCAAGTTCAATGTGTTCCTGCAGCTCTTTCAGTTGAACAAACTGTTACTACTACCAATGCTGACAAGGACATGTGTTCTCTTAGAGACTTTATTGCATCACAGTCCTGGAAAACAAGTTTTCAAACTTTAACTTATGATGTTGAATTTAAAGATGAACTGCCATCATTAAAGAAGGGTTTGTGCTAAGAGAATTCCGTACTGTCATACCTGTGAGTTTGAGACAACAAGTTATTGAGCTCTCCCATAAAGGCCGTTGTGGCATTGTGGTAACTAAAAGGGCAGTGAGAGATTGTGTATGGTTTCCTCATTTGTTCAAGAAAGTGGATGTCATTTATGCAGCTGCCTGGCTCCCAAGATAACCCAACATCCTCTGACAATGTTAGATCTCTCTGCACAGAAGTGGGAAACATTTCTGTTGATTTCTTAGGGCCTCTGGCCAAGATAATCACCTTATAGTGATTATTGATAAGCATTCCTGATTTCCTCTGGTAGAAGACATGTCATCCACACCATGAAAAAGTTTTTGAGTGGCTAGATAACATCTTTGCAGTGTGAGGCATACAAAACATTCTCAAATTGGACAATGGTCCACCGTTCAACAGCAAGGAGTTAAATGAGTTTCAAGCTGGTTCCAACATCAAACATCAGAAAAGCACACCTTTGTGTCCTCAAGTCAACGGTGCTCTGGAATGATTTATGGGGACCCTGAAACGGTGATTTAATGTGCATCGATAGAGGGATTTGATCTGGGTCAGGTGTTGTGGCAAGAAGTCCGTGCTTACCAGTCAACTCCTCATTCCACCATGATGTTCAGGAGAGCCATGAGAACCAAACTACCACAGTGGACCCCTGAGCTACACTTACATGAGGATGTAGTTCATGCTACTGCCCTGCTCGGAAGCAGCAGATGAAGATGTATGCTGATCGACATTGCTAAACTCAAGAGATCACCTTTGAGGAAGGCAATTTGGTTCTCGCCAAGCAAAAGCAAAATAAATATCTCCATTTCATGCTGAACTGTTAAGGGTTGTGACAAGTAAAGGAATATATGATAGCAGTGCATTGTCCTGGCAAATTCATCATAAGAAACTTATCCCAATTCAGTCATCTGTCTCCTAAATTCTCAGTCCCTGCAGATTCAGAGGAAACTGCTTCACTTGAGTACATTGATCAAACATTAGACTCAGTCCCCCCGGGATCTACCCCTGAAACAGCTCAACTACCTCATACCACATGGTCTGTCCGAACGATATGAGCACTGAGAGGGCTGATCGAAGAAATGTAATGCTGCTATTTGTTCATACTTTTTTGTTTGTGTCTTTTTATTTAACAAGGGGGAAAAAGAAGTGTCTTAGAACTGTGCACATTAGGACCCTATGACTAGGGATGGACTTATAAAGGACAGTACATAATTAATCTGGGAGGTGTCAGAGTGTGGTCTTTAACGGTTTGTGAAATATTGAGAGTTTGTTACATGTGATACGCTGATGAGTATACAGGGAGTGCAGAATTATTAGGCAAGTTGTATTTTTGAGGATTAATTTTATTATTGAACAACAACCATGTTCTCAATGAACCCAAAAAACTCATTAATATCAAAGCTGAATATTTTTGGAAGTAGTTTTTAGTTTGTTTTTAGTTTTAGCTATGTTAGGGGGATATCTGTGTGTGCAGGTGACTATTACTGTGCATAATTATTAGGCAACTTAACAAAAAACAAATATATACCCATTTCAATTATTTATTATTACCAGTGAAACCAATATAACATCTCAACATTCACAAATATACATTTCTGACATTCAAAAACAAAACAAAAACAAATCAGTGACCAATATAGCCACCTTTCTTTGCAAGCACACTCAAAAGCCTGCCATCCATGGATTCTGTCAGTGTTTTGATCTGTTCACCATCAACATTGCGTGCAGCAGCAACCACAGCCTCCCAGACACTGTTCAGAGAGGTGTACTGTTTTCCCTCCTTGTAAATCTCACATTTGATGATGGACCACAGGTTCTCAATGGGGTTCAGATCAGGTGAACAAGGAGGCCATGTCATTAGATTTCCTTCTTTTATACCCTTTCTTGCCAGCCACGCTGTGGAGTACTTGGACGCGTGTGATGGAGCATTGTCCTGCATGAAAATCATGTTTTTCTTGAAGGATGCAGACTTCTTCCTGTACCACTGCTTGAAGAAGGTGTCTTCCAGGAACTGGCAGTAGGACTGGGAGTTGAGCTTGACTCCATCCTCAACCCGAAAAGGCCCCACAAGCTCATCTTTGATGATACCAGCCCAAACCAGTACTCCACCTCCACCTTGCTGGCGTCTGAGTCGGACTGGAGCTCTCTGCCCTTTACCAATCCAGCCACGGGCCCATCCATCTGGCCCATCAAGACTCACTCTCATTTCATCAGTCCATAAAACCTTAGAAAAATCAGTCTTGAGATATTTATTGGCCCAGTCTTGACGTTTCAGCTTGTGTGTCTTGTTCAGTGGTGGTCGTCTTTCAGCCTTTCTTACCTTGGCCATGTCTCTGAGTATTGCACACCTTGTGCCTTTGGGCACTCCAGTGATGTTGCAGCTCTGAAATATGGCCAAACTGGTGGCAAGTGGCATCGTGGCAGCTGCACGCTTGACTTTTCTCAGTTCATGGGCAGTTATTTTGCGCCTTGGTTTTTCCACACGCTTCTTGCGACCCTGTTGACTATTTTGAATGAAACGCTTGATTGTTCGATGATCACGCTTCAGAAGCTTTGCAATTTTAAGAGTGCTGCATCCCTCTGCAAGATATCTCACTATTTTTGACTTTTCTGAGCCTGTCAAGTCCTTCTTTTGACCCATTTTGCCAAAGGAAAGGAAGTTGCCTAATAATTATGCACACCTGATATAGGGTGTTGATGTCATTAGACCACACCCCTTCTCATTACAGAGATGCACATCACCTAATATGCTTAATTGGTAGTAGGCTTTCGAGCCTATACAGCTTGGAGTAAGACAACATGCATAAAGAGGATGATGTGGTCAAAATACTCATTTGCCTAATAATTCTGCACTCCCTGTAGATGCTAACTACAAGCTTTGTGTGTAATGCATTCTTGCACCTGTAACTAGGCTGGGGAGGATGTGACACTTGCAAACCTGGGGTCAGCTGCTAATGAAATCCTTTTACTGTAAACCATCTTGAATAATCATTGCAGTTGAAGGGAGAATCCGATGCAGTTGGCCATGTGTCATTAATTCTCAGTCACACAGTAATTCACCTTTTAAATTGCACATCAAAGATGCTGTATAATCCAATGTGTTGCTCTATCTATTTATAGTATCCAACAATTACTGAACATTTATTTTACTTACGTAATTCAAGAACTCGTTAAGACTCAACTGTAAATTTAAAAAACATAGGCGCTCTAAAACCGTTGCTGCATGGCAAAAGGAAAGTAATAGCTAAATATATTATTCATGGACTCACAATGTGATTGGAGGGAGAGAATGGGTAAGCAATGGGGTTGATGTGAAAAAGTGAAAAAAGGAGCAGAAAAGCTGTTGCTGGTGGTTGCAAAGCCTTTCAAAAAGCCAAAGTTCTATGAAGATGGCGTCTGTTGATCCTTCTCATATACTCTAGTATAGGAGCAAGTTTGCTATTAAAGGGGATGATTCTATTGTCTGAAGCCACAACAAAAGTACACTTGTCAGTGTTGCTTCTCTTCTCTATTTGGAACTTAAGCCTGGTACAGGACCAGCTCAATGTCTTCCATAGTTCAACATAGGTGGATGTATTATTTGTCATGGAGCATGAGAATTGCATCAGAGATGTCTTCAATAAGAAGGCCATCTTAAGTATTTTTGGGGCCCCAGGGAAGACGGATTTTGTGGCCTCCTGTTCAGTACATCTTCAAATATATTACTTATTTTTAGCAAATTCAAGTCTTTGTGATAACAACAATATTGATTTACACATAAAAAACTGTTGCACACAAAAACAGCTGAAAGCTCAAACTGCCCACCAGCTAATGAGTATCAAAAGAACCTGAACAAGTGATGACTAGTTTAATTTTCTTCTCTACATGTATCTATACTTTGTCTGGGCTACAGACAAAAATACTTTTCATGAGATTTAGGGCCAGATGTATCAAAGGATTTTGCATTCGCAAATGGTGCGAATCTGTAAAATAAACTGTTTGCAAATGCAAAATCGCCTTTCACGATGTATGAAAGGCATCCACAGTGCAAATTTAAGGAAACGCTAAAATAGCGATTCCTTACAATTGCGAGTAGATAATGTGGTCGCACACTGCGATTCGCAAATACCGAATCACAATTCAATATATCAAGCATTCGCAAATTGTGATTAGTCCCAAATGGGGTTTTGCATGTGCAATTTACCACAAATTGAAATCAGGTGGTAAACAGGTGCAACCTATTTAAAGAGACGCAGATAACATCAGCCCTTTTCCATAATGGCTGCACTCTACGTCGTGGCGAGGAGGATAAGGATCCTGGCAGGCTTGAGGAGAGGGAGGAGGAGACAGCCATAATACTTGATGTGATAGCTGATTTACATTCCCCAATGCAGTGAAACACACACAGAACACATGCCCTACCAACTCATGTGCAGGTATTATGCTCCCTGCACCTCTTACTGTCAGGAAGCTATCAAGGAGTCATAGCAGCTGCTGGAGGTGTCTCTCAAAGTGCGCTTTCAGACGTCTTTAATGCATTCCTAAATGCCATGCTAACAAAAATCCATCTGCACAAAAAATTCCCCAACACCCCCCAGGATTTGCAGAAAACAAAATTCGATTTCTACCAGGAAGCCCAATTTTCACATATCATTGGTTGCATTGGTTGCATTGATGGGACACATGTAGCTCTCTGTCCACCATCTGACACGAAGTATGTTTATCAGAACAGAAGGAGTACACATTCTATGAACATACAAGTCTTATGCAATGCCTCCAACGTAATAACAGATCTTGTGACCAGATACCCAGGTAGCACACATGATTCCTACATCTTCAGGCACAGTGGAATATACACAAGACTTCGTGCTGGGGAGTTTGGCGAAGGACACTTACTTGGTAATGTAACATTTGACAATGTCGCATAACGTCTATGTGATGTCACAGAGAACAATAACTAATTTTACTCTCCTATCATTCTAAGAGACAGTGCATATGCAGTGCGGTCCTTCATCTTAACACCCTATCTCAGTCCTGCCACTCCAAGTGAAAGAAGGTACAGTGCAGCACACAGGCGGACAGGTAGCATGATAGAGAGGACCTTCGGCCTGTTGAAGAGTCATTTCAGATGCCTGCACAAGAGTGGGGTTATACTGTAACACAGTCTGGAAAACACCTGCAAAATCGTGGCCACATGTGCTATGTTGCACAGCATCCCGACAATGAGAGGCATAGCAGTGGAACCCACAGAGCCTGACTCAGATGAAGATGACAATCTCTTGCCAGCCTTCACCCAGCAGACAGAACCAGTGCAGCAGAGGGCAGACAAAGACGTGCTGAGATCATGCGCATCTATTTCTGATGTAAGTAATGACAACACCATGTCTAGTTTCATTTACTGCTGTAGGTATCACATTTATTGTCTTGACTTCAGGTAATATATGTGTGAATAGGGCATAGGTATACAGTATACACAATCAGGTCCCAGTTACAGTGTGATACTGTTAACATCATAGTATCACTGCATTGCTACATGATATACAAGTCCCCTGTACTTCTTCATATTACTTTTTACATCTACGCACGACACTTGAACACTCAGTGGTCTCAGTGGCACCTCTTGATGCGGGTTCAGAGACAGTGTACTGTGTCTGGAACTGCGACTCCTAAGACCGATCACAGGGGCTGAGAGACTGCTGAGGCTAGAGAGTTCCTCACTATCATCACCACCCAGTTTGCTGTTTGTAGCACTTCGGGCTGTCTGCATTGTCTCCAATATATTGGTGATTTGCACCAATCCTCATGCAACGTCCCGACAATGTGCCTTCTCCACCTGCATGCCCACAGCATGTCGTGACACCAAAGCAGTTGTAGTAGTGAGCCGATTGACAGATCTGCTGAACCCATCCAACCTGCCAACAATTGGTGATCGCGCCTACGATGGCTGACATGCTCCTGCTGCATTACAGTGCAGAGTTCCATAATGGCATTTGTAATCTCCCTTATGTGTTCTGCTGCAGCTTGCTGTCCCTCATGCATCTTGCACATGTTGTTATTGTTATTATTGAGAGACTTCAGCTGCTTGTGCATTGATCCCATGTTGTCATCGATAGACCCACAACTGCCTGTGCATTGATCCCATGTTGTGATCGATTGACACCAACTGCCTGTGCATTGATCTCATGTGTTTACATTGTAGATGCTGCACTTTCAGCATGGAGGCCTCAAGGCCTCCAAACAGTGATGGGCCCTCACCTTCCTCTGCCTTCTTCGCGATGCCTCCCCAGGGGAGTGGACTGATGTTGGGACAGGGACTACTTACTGTCTGTCGGTGCTTCTAACCTCTGGAGGTGGTGTACTTCTTCCAGCAGTTCATCAGAGTCTAGGTTAAACTCAGGGAGGGGTAGCACTCTTGCCCTGCATCTAGTTGATGCTTGTATGATCGACTCACTGGTGTTTGAATCGGACTGTGGCTGACTTTCGTCATTCCCCTCATTTCCACTTTCTGCTGTGTGAGGGCCTGGAACATCTGCAACAACAATGCGCTGCATGTCATTCTTGGATATGTACTCTCACAGTTACTTAAATGATATAACTTTACCCTGGCATAGTATTTCTAATTGTCTGTTGTGTTATGTATCTGATTGGTTTTACACTATCTTGCTATTTATGTAGTAGATGCACTTTAGGGGTATGGACTACTACTCCCATAAGGCATTGTTGTGTTGTATGTAATATGTGGGATGGACTATTTATCACTGTGCATAGTGTCATTGCTATTTTCTAAAGGGCATATGTACATTCACATATGGTGATTCAAATCATTACTGCCCTTACCTTTGCTGCTGCTGGTGTGGTGCTGGCGTGCCTGAGGTGTCAATGTCAGTGACACCACTAACAACTTCAGGCAGCAGTGTTGACTCTACCATGTCTTCCATGGGGGTGGACATGTCTGGGTTGGTGGTCCTCCTCCAGTGCTCCTTGCACCCTTCAGCCTGCTTGCTTCCCTCTCTTCGGCAAGTGAACGCAAGTCATACCAGCGCTTGTGTATCTCCTCAATGGAACACTGTGCAACACCCACCGCCCATATTTTGGCTTGGATGTCAGTCCACATTTTTCTCTTCTCACTTTCTGGAACCTGTAGTGAGTGTTTTCCAAATAACTGGTCATGGTTTTTTACCACCTCTTCTGTGAGCACCTCCAATTCCTACTCACTGAATTTCAGTTTGTGCTTCCTCTCTACTTTGTCCTTCCCAATCCCATCAGTGACCATAGTTTTTTCTGGTCCTGGCTGACTCTCCTGAGTGCCTCCCTGATGCTGTGTCTCTCTGCCTGCTCCTGTGGCTCAGGCTTCTGGAAACAGAATGCACTGGCTCACTTCCTGGTTGTGATGTCATCAAGCTCCTTCAGAATACTAAAATTGCATTTAGCGATTTCCAAATATTGATTCACTATGTTACCGAATCGCAATTTGGTACTCGCTATTTACGATTGCGAATTTTAAGAGATCGCAAAAAGTTTTGCAATGGTGTTGCTACATCGCATTTTGCGAATCCTAGTTAGCAATTTGCTAAACATTGCTGTTTGCTTATGTGAACCTTGATACACCTAGCCCTGAATGTCTAACCAAACTTTTTTCCAGTTGTAAGAATGACAAGACGGCTGCAACTTGGTGAATGTTTAATGAACAAGTGCATAACTCTGATAGAAGATAAATACCTAACAAACTTTGAATTGCAGCTTTAATTGCTGGATATTTGTAATAATAAATAAATCCTCCTTCACAATTGGCATTCTCACAGGGAAAATCAAAGCATTCCTTCCTGGATTTTTTCAATTCTATTGGGTGAAATCTGTTTATTTTCTTGTAAATTATCCTTCTTTTTCTTGTCACTCCTCTGATAATTTTGCTGTATGTTTCTCAGGCCAATGAGTGTCCTCTAGCTCTCCGTAATTGAAATTGAGAGGTAGAGAAGGAGGTGCAGTGTGGTAAGGTAGAGAAAGTGTTTAGAGAGAGGTTGAAAGTGTAGTGAGGTAGAGAAATTAAGTTGAGAGAGAAGAAGGTTGGGAGGTAGAGATAGGCACAAAGATTGCTAGAGAGAGACAAATCAAGTGAGAATGAGGTAAAATAGATAGGGGGAGCTAGAAAGAGTAGGCATAAAGAGGCAAGGCCTAGATACCAAGACATTTAGAGAGAACAAGGAAAGAAAAGTTAGAAAGGGGGAGGTAGAACATGTGGGATGAAATAAGGAGACAGATATGAGACAGACATTCATACAAGGCTGAGAGAGATGTAAAGGAAAGTAGAGAGGCAAAAAAGAATTGTTTTGAGAGAAAGTAAGTAGAGAAGTGTGGTCAACAGAGACAGGGATTTAGTGACTGTCGAGGTAGACTGAAATGAGACACAACAAGATAGAACAAGCATTTGCAATGCAATGGGTCTAGCATTTGCTGGAGTCAGAGTTATTAGCTTCGTAAACTCCTAACCGGACTTTTCTTGCCACATAAACAGAAAATGAAAAGTAATAAAATTTCACATAAGGGAGATGATTAAAAGCACCATGCCATGAGCGTGAAGGTGACTAATCAAAACAAAAAGACCAGTCCGGTTTTGCCTTTGCATAGTAATTTTAAAAAACGAGCGCGATTGAGCTGTGTAAAACCTTAATTCACAAAGGAGCACTAGGATAAACAATATAATTAAACTGGCAGCCATGATAAGCACTTGATTACTGCCCAGTGAGATTATGCTGCCTACGAAATAAAAATAAAAAGTAGTTCAGAAACCGTATGGAAAACATGGAGCCTCCAATGTTTTCAGTAGATGCCCGCTGTGCTCGAGGAGGGCTAAACACTGAGAAGACATGGCGTATGGATGCCTTTCACTAATTAAATCAAGCAAATTTTAAAAGGGAAGCCCAGAAACCAACTAAAGTGTTGTGTGTGACATGGGTGTGGTTAAAAGTCCATAGAGAGATTACAACAGAGGCCAGAGCGCTTGTGCGCTCGACCCTAAAAAGGGGGATTTAGGCCTATTTGAGGCAGGAAGAGGATAGGAAGAAAGGGAGGCATGAAGACAGGGTGAGGTAAGAATGGGTTAGAAAGAAATAGACAAAAGTAGAATGAGGTAAAGAAAAGCAAACAAGGTACAAACAAAGATAATCCAGTGAGAGACATGACAGAGAAAGAGAACTAGATAGAAGGGCAGAAAATGGAATGGCGTGGTAAGAACAGGTAAAGGGGAACAGTCAGAGGAAATGGTAGTCAGAGAAAAGTTACAATTATAAATAGAAAGAGAGAGAGGGTCTTTATTACAGTCCATATCCCTTTGTCAGGTTCAGCCCTGATAGTTGGAGGCCCTAAGCAATTGCACATTTTGCCCATTCATTAAAACATCTATGTCAATAAGAATGGGGATTATGAGATTAAAATGACGTTGCCCATTACTGATAAGTTCATGGGCATGGTAGACCTTTTTCTTGTGTGGCAGGATGTATCATGAGAGGAATTTGAGCATGACATTTTCTTCATTCAGGTGTGTCAGAACTATTTAGTATGTGTCTGTCCTGAAGATGAAGGTTAGTAAGAGTGACTTTATATTTTGTATAGGGGATAGCTCATACCATTCTGTCAAAGTCTCATTGGCACTTTATGCTTTGATGCAAAAGTGGGTTTCATTGTGTAGGCCATGTGGTTTAGTACAATGAGAAAACCCTTGAAGGTTAATTTTTCACTGTGCAAACCAGTTACCTTTCTTAATACCCACAGTGTTATAAATGCCTTCATAAGAATTAGTTTCAATCAGTTCTTCTTATTTTACAGTAGGATGGTATAGCTAACATAAACAATTTAGATATCTTTTACATCATAAACATGATTAAATATTGTTTCAAAAGAGTCGCTGTTAGAAATGGGGTCTTTGATTGGAGGTCAGTTTGCACTCTGTCCAAGCAGGGACCCTCACTCTAGTCCGGGCAATAGAGATGCTCAATTAAGATAAGCCCTGCTCACCCCCTTGGTAGCTCGCACAAGCAGTCAGGCTTATCTCAAAGGCAATTTGTAAAGCATTTGTACCAACTTACACAACAAGACAGTGAAAACACTACAAAATAGACACCACACCAGTTTAGAAAAATAGGTAATATTTATTTAAATCAAACAAGAACAAAATGACCAAAATCAAACATACACAAGTCTAGATATGCATTTTCAAAAGAATAAGAGTCTTACTCCATCGAAAACAATAGAAACATTGATTTTACACAAAGTACATCGTTTGTGTCAAAAGTAAAGCTGCATGGGCGAGTGTATGTAGGAAAAGTCAACAATGCGTTGATTCCTTACTCGCATGTGAGGTCGTGTGTCATTTCTTCTCTGGTCGGATAGGCGATGCATCGTTTTTCTCCCTCGCAAGAGAGTAATGCATCGATTTCTGGACAGGGCACCTCAGATCCGTGACAGTTCACGATGACTTTGATGCCCAGGGACGATGCATTAGAAATCGCATGGTGTCAGAAAACCGTGCTGCGTGGGGTTTCAGTCGATATCAGCAGCCGCAAGCGGATGTTGTGTCATTTTTCCAGCCATGATATGTCAATCTACCAGTCGCGATGCAGGTGGAGCGTCGATTTTAGCCACAACGTGCATGGCTCGTTGTT
Source organism: Pleurodeles waltl (assembly GCF_031143425.1). Lineage (NCBI taxonomy): Eukaryota > Metazoa > Chordata > Amphibia > Caudata > Salamandridae > Pleurodeles > Pleurodeles waltl. Next base: position 298,952,222 of record NC_090447.1, read on the forward strand.
TATCAGCCACATTGAATATGGTGCATTCTGTGCGTGGATTTCAGCTCTTGTTCTGCCAACTTCACCTTTCAAGGGCCCAGGGACTTGATGGGCACCACTTGGTAGGGCAAGAGTCTCAGCAGAGAGTCCTTGTGCTGACAGAGGAAGTCTTTGATGGCCATGAGACTTCAAAACAGGAAGCAGGCTCTGTCCAAGCCTTTGGAGATTCTTCTCAAGCAGGAATGCACAGTCTTTTTCCCCTTTCACAGGCAGAAGCAGCGATTGCAGGATGGCCCAACAAAGCAGAATCACAGGCAGGGGCTGCACTTCTCCTCAGCTCTTCAGCTCTTCCCCTTGGCAAAGGTTCCTCTTGGTTCCACAAGTGATATAAAGTCTGGGCTTTTGGGTCCCCTACTTATACTCCCTTCTGCCTTTGAAGTAGGGAAACTTCAAAGGAAAGTCTTTGTTGTTCACAACATCCTGCTTTGCCCAGGCAGGCCCCAGACACACACCAGGGGGATGGAAACTGCATTGTGCGAGGACAGGCACAGCCCATTCAGTTGTAAGTGGCCACTCCTCCCTCCACTCTAGCTCAGATGGCTCATCATTATAGTTTGGGCTACACCCCAGCTCCCTTTGTGTCATTGCCTAGAGGAGATTCACAAACAGTTCAACTGTCAGTCTGACCCAGACAGGGAATCCACAAACAAGTAGAGTCAAAGAATGGTTTAAGCAAGAAAATGCCTACTTTCTAGAAGTGGAATTTTCAATCTAACAATCTAAAAACCAACTTCTCTGAAAGATGCATTTTTAAATTGTGAGTTCAGAGACACAAAACTCCATATTTCTATCTTGTCTCAAAGGGAATCTGTACTTTAGGAATACTTAAAGGCAGCCCCCATGTCAACCTATGAGAGAGATCGCCCTCGCACAGTGAAAACCGAATTTGGCAGTATTTCACTGTTAGTACACATAAAACACATCAGTACATGTCCCACCTTTAGCATACACTGCTCCGTGCCATGGGGCTACTCAGGGCCTACCTTAGGGGTGCCTTGCATGTATAAAAAGGGAAGGCTTAGGCCTGGCACGTGGATACACTTGCCAAGTTAAATTGGCAGTTTAAAACTGCACACACAGATACTGAAGTGGCACGTCTGAGCCATATTTACGGAGCTACTAATGTGGGTGGCACAGCCAGTGCTGCAGACCCACGTGTAGCATTTGATTTACAGGCCCTGGGCACCTTTAGTGCACTTTACTAGGGACTTACCAGTAAATCAAATATGCCAATCAGTCAAAAGCCAATTACACATACACTTTGCACAGGAGCACTTGCACTTTAGCACTGATCAGCAGTGGTAAAGTGCCCAGAGTACAAAAAACAGCAAAAACAGAGTCCAGCACACAGTCAAAACATGGAAAGCAGAGGCAAAAAAGACAGGGGAGACCATGCCAAAGATGCCAGGTCTAACAGTCATCTGGAGAAAATATGAGTTACACATGACTTGTATTAGGAAATTCCATCTTCCCTGCGACAGTCTCCTGCTTATCAGCCCCTTCTGTTTTGATATCTGCGTCCAGACAAGCAAACATCATCCACTGCATGTTCTGCTACAAATTTAATTCCTTCACTTTTAGTGGAACTTGTGTTGAAGGTCTGTTCTGACAAGAGGTCAGAGCACTAGTCTGACATTGAAGGTTGTACTATTTGTGCATATTCATCTATAAGATAATTGTGGATGTTAATAATGTCTTTATAGTTACAAGGATGGCTATGAGATGTTCAATTGTACGTTTTACCTATCAGAATCAGAGATCTCTCTGTGTGATATATCATGGCAATGCAATGTTAGATGACCCAAACAAAACCTCAATAAACATTAAGGTATTCTACTCAATTTTTGATTAACAGATATTTTTAATGAATACATTGTTTCACCAGAGATGGTGATAATTACATCTACTGGATTGAGGTTGAACTTTACTAGCTAACCATATTGCTGCCGCAGTGGAATGGCTGGATGCTGAAACCTTAATGTCCTGTTAGGACAAAGGATAAAGTGTCATGAATAGTCTTTGAGTGGCAGGAAGGTCTGAAAGGCCTGTAGTGTTCTTGCTCTATTTAGAAGGAATTCACCTGCAAACCCTCTGGCTTCAGAGATGTAGGGGTAGGTTTCCTGATATTTTTCAACAGGGGTGAAAGTCTTGTAGATGTGAAGTAAAGGGCTCAAGTAGACATTGAAGACTAGGATTACACAAACCGAGCCATGAAGGATGCCTGCTTTGAAGATGAATGTAAGGGCTGGAAAGGTAGGAGGGCATTCATTTTATCATTCTTTGAAGTACGTGGCAAAAGGTTAGTTTTTGAACATTTGAACGCCACTGCAGAGAAGTCAAAAAGAGTGTATGTAGCCACCCAATTCTGATTGTCTGTTGGTTTGAGAGCATCCCTGATGCGGCTTAGTGAAGCCTCAGGGACTTTCTTAAATTTTTTAATGAATTACTGAATTCATTTAAGGTTCCCGTGTGGCATGGATGTTCACAGTGTGGGGCAACAATTCCTTTCTGCACATATTTAGCCATAAGGACTGCAGGAAAAGGGCTAATTCTTTAATTTAGTTGTTAATCAGTTGATGCAGCTGGGGACATATCCTGGTGAGCTGAGCCAGCTCAGTGCAGAGCACCTATCTTTTTGTATCTGAAGCATCTAAAGTTCATACATATAAGTGAGAATTTTTCTGAGGTACTATATTACATTTGTCAGAACAAGTTATAGGGAGGCAATTTCTGCTCACCATTTCGGAACGGTTCTGTCTAAACTTCATGCATTACTATGGAGAAATTTTGAGCTATATGTATGAACTTTAGATGCCTTAGATCCAAAAAGAGTCACATGGCTGTGTGCTGAGCCAGTGCATCTGATCATGATACGAACCTCTGGCATTTTCATTTCTTTTAATGATCTCTCTTTGCAGTAACAGTTCTGCAAATACATATTTCAAATATCCTCACATATGAGATTCTTTCTATCATTACCTCTCACACAGATGGGCTTCTAACATATTTTGATTGTGTCACTTTGCATTTGAGCTGCATAATTCCCTGTATCTCAGCGTGTGAAATAAATGGATTGATCAAAATCTGGTGCAATAATATTATTGATCTGTAGCTTTCCATTTTTGTTCTATTAAACTGCATGGTTTACAGTAATAAATAGAAATAAAAAGGTATAATGAGAAAAACCTGGGTGGTGAAATGAGCTGATTTAATGGGAAAGTTTAGGATTAGCTTATGTTTAAACGTTAGAGTTCGAATATGGTATGGTGTGAGGGACAATGTAAGGTAAAATGTATGCTGCAGTGTTAGATTAGGATTAAGGGGGTTATTCTAACTTTGGAGGAGGTGTTAATCCATCCCAAAAGTGACGGAAAAGTGACGGATTTACCACCAGCCGTATTACGAGTCCATTATATCCTATGGAACTCGTAATACGGCTGGTGGTATATCCGTCACTTTACTGTCACTTTTGGGACGGATTAACACTCCTCCGAAGTTAGAATAACCCCCTAAGTGTTTGAATTAGAGTTATGGTAAGAGTTAGGAATGAGGTAAAGAAGCGGGTAGGTTTAGGTTAACTTTAGGCTTGAGTTAGGGTTAGAGTAAGGAATGGTACAAATGAAGATGTTTCGTGGCTAAATGGACTAATGCATACACTGCAGAGGAATGTTTAAAACCTCGTGGTCACAGTTTAAAATCCCACCCAGCCATTTTTCTTTCCTATTCAGTTAAGTAATAATATACTTTTGATGTTCAGCACCAATATACCCTTGTGGGTGAACATGCTATTTTGCTTCAGTTAGGTAGCAATAAATATTTGATGTTCAGAGCCAGCATACTCTTGTGGGTGAACATGCATCTTAAAAATGCATGTTATATTTGGTTGAGTTTAGAGCAAGGGTTCGTTTTAGAATTGGGATAAGAGATGGTTTTATGGTTATTTATAGTGTGGGGGCTGTGGTAGAGTAATAGAAGACTTAAGTCAGGATTGCCCCCAAAAATGGCGAATTTTTTCTTTTTTTTACCTCTACTTGTTGGCATTTTTCAAAGGCATGAATGCTAGCCACAGCATACTTACACATTAGAAACTCAAATGATTCTATACAGAAAATTCCGAAAGTGTTGATGATGTTGCAGGATAGATCATGAAGCAAACAATATTTATATGTCTGTTAACTTACTATCTATGACTTACTTGCTCTTTAATTGTAGCCTAAAATTATGATGAACTGTGTTTCCTAATATTTTGGAGCCATTAATTATTTTTTGGACAGGATAATAAACTATTATGTTCTTTCTGTTTTCTGTCTCGTTGCCGTCCTATGCCCCAACATTAACATTCTGGAGTTGCACATAAAGCTACTGAATAATGTAAGCAGGTGTTAAGCGACTATTGCTCTGAACCTTAAATTGCCCACGTCCAACACGTACTCAGGAGTTTGGCATACATATGATCAAAATGTAACCAACACATGTTTAGTTCTACTTGCCTTTGACTTCATTATTGATACTGTTTGATTAACGTTTGGTTCATGATGTATTATCTGGAACCCAATGGCCACCTAAATTATATTTTAAACAATGTCACGAAATAGCAGAGTAAGTTATATCCTTTATAAAATGCAAAACATTTGCTTTAAAAGATGTTCGACGTCATGAAGTGCAACATACTAGAAAGCAATTATGAAGACAGCATTGGCAAATAGGCAAACAGTTGTATGGTAATCAGAGATCACGGATGAGTATTCGTTTAACTCTCGCATTGGAGAGTTTTCAAGAACATGAGATTTGTTACATAAACCAGCAAAGCAGATTCGTGTATAGATGAGACATTCAGATAACAAATTTGAACATGAGCAAAATCTCATATCTGAAAATGTGTCTAACAAGGAAGAAAGACAAGCAAGGCACTACGAAGAAGACTCACAGAGAACTCTCAAATAGATTTAACTGGTGATGCTTATTGTAACCTGCAGAACAGTTTGAGAATACGTTAGCCCCAGCCCAAGTATTTTGATAGAACCTGAAAATTGAATCTAATGCAGCCTCAGTCCTAGAGCAGCGGTGAGAGCTGACACTGGAGAACAACATATTTATCAAAGAGTGCTCCATCTGCAACGGTCTGAGAAAGAGATTAACTAACATCCACTACCACTGGCATCGGACAAAATGAACAGGTTACATTCACTGGAAGATGGTCTCGTTAATACAGTGAAAACTAAAATTCCTCCACCCCCACACAATTTAAGTACACTCACTTTAAGTGACATGCTTTTTAGACCCCTGGGAGGCAGATTGGTGGCAAACACCCCCATCTTCCTTCCAGGGGAGGCAGAATACTTCATGAAATCCATGCAAGGCACACAACCCTAGATCTCCTGGTTGTCTAGTTTTCGGAAATGTCTGTGGTTTGTAGCTTTGCATGGATGGCATCACAGAACACCCCCAAATACCACAGCTGCCACTACTGCTTATCTCACAGTGTAGCGCTTTGGGGTGTTTTTGAGTTGTGGTCTCATGGGCCACCCACACAGGTGGGGTACCATTCTTATAGGGGGGACATGTGGGATCTCAAGGTGGTAGGACATATGCGGCTCCCCGCAGATTCCAGAACCTTCCATCACAGAAATATGAGGAACTAGTGTTTTTTAGTCAACGTTTTAGGTTTGCAAGAGATTCTCAGTTAAAACACAAAATGGTGAGAACCATACAAGTCACCCCACCCTGGATTCCAAATGTTTCCTATTGTGGGCACTAGGCCCTACCCATACTTGAGGTACCATTTTTATATGGAAACTTAGGGGAATGCTGGGTGGAAGGACGGTTGTGGCTCGTCACAGATTGTAGAACTTTCCATCACAGAAATGTGAGGAAAATGTGTTTTTTCAGTCAAAGTTTGAGGTTTGCACTGGATTCTGGGTAAAGAAAGCCTGGTGAGAGCCATGCAAGTTATCCCACTCTGGATTTCCCTTGGTGTCTAGTTTTCAAATATTTGCAAGTTTGCTAGATTTCCCGAGGAGCCAGCTGAGTTAGGGACCAAAATCTACAGCTATCCACTTTGCAAAAAAATGGGTCATTTTTGAGTGGAAAGATGTGATGTAACCATGTTGTGTTTTGTCCCATTTCCTGTTGTTGGTACTAGACCTATCCACACAAGTGAGGTGCCATTTTTATCAGGAGACTTGGGGAAATGCTAGGTGTAAGGAAGTTTTTGGCTCCCGCAGATTCTAGGCGTTCTATCACAAAAATGTGAGGAAAATGTTGTTCTTTACTCAAAGTCTGAGGCTTGACAGAGATTCTGAGTAAAGAAAAATCTGGTGAGAGCCACTCAAGTCTCCCCACCCTGGATTCCACTATGTTTGTACTTTCTAAAATTGTACAGGTTTGCTAGGTTTCCATAGGTGTCGGTTGAGCTAGGGCCCAAAATTCACAGCTAACCATTTTGCGTAAAAAAGGTTCAGTTCTCAATGGAAAAATGCCATTTTTTTATTTTGTGTTTTGGGCAGATGCCTGTCAAGGGCACTAGCCCTTCCCAAACAAGTGAGGTACCGTTTTTATCAGAAGCCATGTAGAAACATAGAATAGTAGGACATTTGTTATTATCAATTGGATTGGGCTGCATTTGTGCCTTCCAAATGTAAGCCAGTGTGTGAGAAAGAAGACATTTTTAAAAATACCCCCTAATCATATTCTGGTAGGGGTACCACAAGTTCAGAGAATTACAAATAAGCACTATTCCTAAACTCCATATCTTGTGCCCATTTCAGAAACACATAGGTTTCCTTTATACCCATTTTCCACTCTATGTATTTCACCAAATGAATTGGTCTAGAATGGGTACAAAATCAAAAACCATTGTACAGCGCAGCTCCGTTGTTAAATCTGAATACCTTGGGTTCTTGGAGAACCTACAAACCGTATATCCCCACTACCAGAAGAGTCTAGGTGATGTAATGGTATATTACTTTTGTAAATCAGAGATTGTGATAAAAAGTTATAGATGAAAACGTTGTCACAAATGGCCATTTGTTCCTACTCATTATTTATATTTCTTTATTTCAACACTTAGGTCCTGATTACGACATTGGTGGTCTGACCAGCCAACTGCCAATGCTGCAGGGAGATGCCACTGTCATACCAGTGGTGTCCCCCCACCCTAATAGAGCATTCCCGCTGGTCAGTCGGGTGGGAACAGTGCTACGATATAGGCCTTGGCTCCCTTAAGCAAAGCAGTACAATGTGCATTCCGACGATGCTGGGCAGAGGGGCCCATGCATGGGCAGTGCAGGGCTCCCCCTGTAACCCCTGGAACTGGCTTTGCATCACCCTTTTTATGGTGGAGTCCCCACCATGAAAAGGCTGGCAGAAAGTGAGGTTGTAATCAGCCAGGCACCGCTGAGTTGAGCCCCCAAAAATGGCTGGTTACAAGCCCAACTGCCGTCACCCAGTCTGGATCTATAATCCTGGGGGGGATGGCCGTCTTTAGGTAGATCCGCCTGCCAAAGTTGTGATTGGGCGGTCAGACCGCCTGGAGTGTGGCGGTCGACCATCAACGCAAGTGTTGTCCTGGCTGAATTTGAAGTTTTATCTACTTTTCAGAAATCCACAGCTTATCTGGATCACCCATGAGTGTCACACTTGAAGTAGGTTTAGAGCACAAACAAAAAGGGAAAAATTGTCCACCTTTTTGAAAAATGCCAAAAATGTGGTAAAAAATTAGTATTAGTTTTATTCAGCTCTGCATGTTCTGCGAAGCCGGGAACGTGGTAACTTTAGCATAGCAAACCTTTTGTTGATGCCGTAAAAAAAGAGTGGGAAAAAAGAGGCTTTTGTCCAGAGCTCTTTTTTCCCGTTTTCCCAAAAACTCGGGGGCTTGTTTACAATATTTTGATGCAGGGCAGCACTGCAAGGCAGAATGCAGCACACATAGGAAGAGATAAAAAAACGAGGATAAATAAAGTTATTTCTCCTCATTACGCCATCCCTGGGGAGGCATAGGGTTTTAATGCATTCCCAGGTTTACAAATCCTTGTAAATCTGGGAATGCTTCAAAATCCATGAGTGTTGCATTGGAAAACCCACCATGGAACGCCTCTTTGATGCAGAGTAAGGCAATGCAGTGAATTGCCCTGCGTTACCTTACTCCATATCTGCCAGGCCATTAACAGCCATGCAAAGTGACTTTGCTTGGCTGTGTAGATATGGGCCTGCAGCCTGTGCTGCCAATGCATTAAAATAAAGTGATGCACCAGCGGCGCAAGCCGCTTTTAAATATGCCCATCAATATTTAGCTATATTTTGAAGTTTTTTCTCTGTCCATTCCAGGTTAATCCACAACC